>NC_073629.1:101903678-102206709 GCF_029407905.1 Bubalus kerabau | reverse complement strand
GAATCTAACCTCATTCCTTGCTTTTACCAAAATCACTAAGTCTTACTTATTTTGCCCCCTTATATCTAGAATCTAATTCTTCTCATTTGTTCTCACTGAATTGCTTGCCTGCATTGCTGCTATAGTCTGCTGACTGCTCCCCTTTCTCCTTTCCTGATTCATCATCCGCAGAGCTGCCAGCTATTATCAGTATCTCATCAGCATCATCATTATTTCTATTTTGCATTACATTTACTGGTTTACATGCCCGACTCCTTCATTACATTGACAGCCTCTGGATGGCAAGAACTGGGCTTTATTTATCTTTGAATCTCCAGCGTCCTGCCCCGGGCATGATGTGTAGTAAAACTCCAATAAGTAAGTATGGAAAGAGGGAAGCAAAGAAGGAATATGGGATTGCACTTTAAGTCTGTATGACCTTAAAGCCTAAACTCTTTCTACTCTACCATAATTTAGTCTCAGTCACAGATGTGTTGCTGATAAAAACAAAGATAAAGCTACACTGTAGGAAAAGCAGGCTACTTGATCTAGATGAACTAAAGAGTGTTTCTCCCATAATCACAATAATCCTTCTTGATCCTAATTCTTCAAAAGGGGAAAGGTCTAAAAGCCACAAAAATTTGTAAATGGCCATAAGCACTTTAACTATATAAAAAGATGCTCAGCTTCACTCTGAGAGAAACACATATGCCGTTTTTTATCAATCTGATTGGCAGAGATCAAAAAGTTTTAACATGTACTGGTGAAGGGTGTGGAAAGAGGTCCATAAACTGCTGATAGGAGTGTAAATAGGTTCAGTCTCTACAGAGGTCAGTTTGGCAATCTGCCAGCTCTTTTGTACTGATATGGAGAGGTCTCCAATATACCCTGTGTTGTAAGTGAAAAGGCAAGATGCAGAACACGGAGTGCACAGTGACCTTTTGTGTACACAGAGGGAAGAAAATCAGATATACTTATGTGCTCTTATTGCTCAGGCAAGCTCTGGGAAGATATGTAAGAAATTGTTAATAAGACTCCCATCCAGGGAGGGGGAATTGAGCTGGAGAACAAGGCTGAGAGGAAGATTTTTCATTGTATATTCTTTTGTATCTTTTAAGTTTTGTTCTATATAGAACAGAATTGTTTAGGTGACAGAAACACTATCAGAAGATAAATAAACTGGAAAACATACCTGTAACATAATATGGCAAAGGGCCAATTTCCTTAATCTACAAAGAATTTATAAATCAGTTAAATTAAAAAAGAGGGAGGGGAATTCCATGGAGGTCCAGTGGTTACAACTTGGCAGTTTTACTGCTGGGTCCTGGGTTCAATCCCTGGTCACAGAACTAAGATCCCACAAGCTGCGAAGTGCAGCCAGAAAATAAAAAGGGGGCGGGGGAGAAGATATAATAGAAATACAAATGGCCAGTAGTTATATGAAAAAGGTGCTTAACTCATACATTATTAAAGAAAAATCAGAAGTCCTTCAAGAACTGAATTCTATTAGCAGATGTGTTTAAAGGAGAGATTAAGTGACCAGTTATTAAAGTTGTTTGTTGTTTCTTTCAAGCATCTGGTAAAAGAAAGGTTTCTAGCATCCAAAGGAACTAATTTTTTCCAATCTTTAGGGTCTTTAAATCCTTCTGGTACCCAGTGGAGGGATGTTGACAAGGCCAAGCAAGTCAGCCTAGGGAAAGAAGAGGAAGGAAAATAATGGAAATTCACCTAAAAGCAAAAAAATATCAGAAATGGAAGGGATCTTGGAGCTCATCTTTCAGCCTCCCTCCTAATGCATTGTCTCTTGGGACACAGTCCCAGATTTGCCACTTAATAACATTGAGCAAGCTTATTACCAAATCATTCATTCGTTCAATAAATATTTACTGAGTTTCTTCAATGTGTCAGGCACAGCCCCTGTCCTCATGGAGACAGACATTAATCAAATATTTATTCAAACAAATGTAAAATTGCAATAGTGGCAGGCTATGAAAGCCTAAGGGTGTGAGATGACCCAGACAGGGATTTTAGGAAAGTTGAGCTGAACTCCTGGAGATGGTGATGGACAGGGAGGCCTGGCGTGCTGCGATTCATGGGGTTGCAAAGAGTCGGACACGACTGGGCGACTGAACTGAACTGAACTGAGCTGATTAGGCTGAATAGGAATTCAACTGGGCACCAAAGGGAAGGAAAACATGCTAGACAGGCCAACAGCATGTGTGAAGGCTGTATGTTTCAGGAGGGCTCAGGACAAGGCCTAGGATGGAAGAGACTGGAAATGGTGATGAGCATGTGGTATGAGGCGAGGCTGGGAGCTGGGAGTCTGTCATTGGAGAACTCACAGATGTTTGGGGTGGGAGAAACAGGACCAGCGCCTTGATCAGATTCACATTTTGAAATATACTAATCTGGCTACTGAGTGGAGAATGGATTGAAGTAAGAGCAGATGGGCACAGGTGAGTTAGGAAGCAGATGCAATAGACTAGAGACAAGGGTGGCTCAGATGAGAGGGCTGATGGTGGAGCGATCTGCGAAAATGTGAAAGAGGTTTAAGAAGTAAAATTGACCAGACTTGATGGACTAGATCTGAAGAGTGACAGAGAGGAAGGAACATGTAAATAATATTTTGTTGTTCAGTCACTAAGTCGTGTCTGACTTTGTGACCCCATGGACTGCAGCACTCCAGGCTTCCCTGGTCTTCACTGTCTCCTGGAGTTTACTCCAACTCATGTCCCTGGAATCATGATGCCATCCAGCCATCTCATCCTCTGTTGTCCCCTTCTCCTCCTGCCCTCAATCTTTCCCAGCATCAGGGTCTTTTCTAATGAGTCAGCTCTTCTCATGAGGTGGCCAAAGTACTGGAGCTTCAGCTTCAGCATCAGTTCTTCCAATGAATATTCAGGGTTAATTTCCTTTAGGATTGACTGGTTTGATCTCCTTGCTGCCCAAGGGACACTCGAGAATCTTCTCCAACACCACAGTTCAAAGGGATCAATTCTTTGGTAATATTAATATTTCCTAAGGAGAAAATGTTGGTACCATTCACTCAGACAGAAAAGAATGGAAGACAACTAAGTTTAGGAGGAAATCTCAAGAGTTCAGTTTGGAACATGCCAAATATGAGATACTTTTGAGAGGACATATCAGTCAGTCGGCAGCATTTACTTACGCAGTGTGTGCTGTGCAGCTGGCAGTGGAATATACAGGTTTGTTTATTTGTGAAAAAGAAAAAAAGGATAAACACAATTCCCCCTTTTTTGAGAACTTTGCTGTTCGACTATTATATTGTCCATTCCTTCTTATTTCTGACATTTGTCTGACTCTCTAAACTCCTTGTTTGTGGGATGGGATGATCCAATACCTGACCTGAATAGCTTCTTGGCCTATTAATTTCTAAAGAACACTCCACTTTACTGCCTAGTCCCATGGCCGTGCCGTGAACCTTATCTGTCAGAACCCATCAACCTTGAACTTCTTTTACTTTTGAACTGTACCCTCCTGTACCCTCCATCTCTCCCTTTGTTTCTTCATGTCCATGTCCTCCTCTACTTACTGTCCCATTTCTCTCTTTCCCCTTATTCCCAAGCTGTTTAGAAGGACTTCCTCCCTGTTACAGTCTGACACATAGCAGACATAATGTAATAAGTATTTGTTGAGAAAATAAAATGTCTCCACTTCCTTATCTCCCATTCACTCCCCAACCCATCGTGGTCCACTGTTGACCTCTATCACTCCACCTTTAGGCCAATAAGGTTTTCTAATTACTGAACCCACTGGATATTTTCAGCTTTGTTTTACCAGAACTCTCTTCAGTGTCGATAATATTGCTGCCTTCCTTTTAAAATTCTGTTTCCTTGAATTCTGCATTTTCTCTCTTTATGACCACTTTTTCTTCATTTCTTCTGAGGGATCTTAACCCTCAAGAATTATCTTCAGCCTTCTTCATTTCTCCTTTTTACATTTTCCTTAAACAATTACACCCACTCCCTGTTGTTAATACCAAAATATCAATGTCCAGTTTAGAACTCAAATACTGTGTCTCCAACTGCCTGCTTGATATTCCCACCAGGCACCCAGTAGGTGTTTATTAAATATTTGTTAAATGAATGAATGAAAATTCTGTAAGCACCTCCCAGTTGCCATGTCCAAAAAAAGAAATCATCTTTTCCTTTCAACCCACTCTTCTTCTTTTTACATTTCCTATTCTGATTAATGGTAGCATCACAATCTAATTACCAGACTCCTTACTAATGCAAGGAGATCTGATTATTTTCACCCCTAAATGTGTTTGAATCTGTCTTCTCCTCTCTGTGCCCACTTCTACTATCCTAATTCAGGCCCTCATCAGATCCCACTGGCTTTTCCTTTCTCAGTCTTATCATAGCTCACTTAAATTATGCCAATAGGTTTAAAATTAGTCTCTCTGGCTTTTATCTCGCTACTCTTCAGTCTTTTTTAAAAAATTAAGACAAGAATTCACAGAACATAAAATTAATCATTTTAATAATCGTGAAGTGTACAACTCGGTAGGTTTTAGTGCATTCACAGCCTTGTACAACCATCACTACTATCTAATTCCAGAATGTTTTCCCTATATTTCCAAAAAAAAAGCCCTGTTTTTCCCAGTTCTCCCCCTCCCTCTATCTCTCAATAACCACAAATCTACTTTCTGTCTTTATAGTTTTGTCTGTTCTGGACATTGCACATAAATGGAGTTGTATAACATATGGCCTTTTGTGTCTGGCTTCTTTCACTTAGCATAATGTTTCTGAGCTTCATCCACATTGTAACATATATCAGTACCTCATTCCTTTTTATGGCTGAATAATATTCCATCATATGGATGTGTCACATTTTGCTTATCCATTCATCACTTGATGGGCATTTGGGTTGTGTTCACTTTTTGGCTATTATGAATAATGCTGTCATGAATATTTGTGTCCAGGGTTTTTGGTGGATATATGTTCAGTTCTCTTGGGTATAGACCTAGGAATAAAAATGCTGGATCATATGGTAACTCTGTGTTTAATATTCTGTTGGATGGCCAAATAATTTTCCATAGTGACTGTAACATTTAAGGCCATCATTCCCATCAGCAGAGGATGAGGATTTCAATTCCTCCACATCCTGGACAACACTTGCTATTTCATTTTCTGTTTGTTTTTTTTTAATAGCCATCCTCATGGGTGTAAAGTTGTATCTTATTGCAGTTTTGATTTTCTTTTTTCTAATGACTATTGATATTGAGCATCTTTTCATTTTTTTGGCTGTTTGTATATCTTATTTGGATACAGAGTCTTTTTAAAAAGCACTCTCTACAAACTATGATGAAATGCAAAACATAAGAAAAAAAAAGCAATGTCATCACAGTACTTCAAAAATTTTAATCACTCCTTATTGTTGAAATAATGAAATAAAAATTTGTTAATGTAGTACATAAGGCCCTTTCTGTTCAACCTCTTCTGTCACTCCCCTCCTCACTCTTTATGCTTTAGCCACATTGAAGTAAGGAGAGGTAGGGTGGATTTAACTTTTGTTTGCATTTTTGTCAACTCAGTCTCCAACAATAGAGGGTGTTCAACCAATGTTAAGGAAGTCATCTGCCCAGTGGAATAATGAGGTGGCATTAGGATGCTTGCAAATCTCTGCTGGTTTCTCCTTTCTAACACTTATCTTCCTTGTCTTGCTTCTTGGCAGCACTCATTTTGCCTTAACCAAGCCATATAAGTCCTGGACAAGACTACATTCATGTCTCTAGATCTTTCTGGAAGGTTCTAGCTTTTAGGTCTTCTGGGTGTGGGGTGTGTGTTTCCTCCTGTCCCTCCACTTTCTTGAGACTATACAACCCAGGAGGAGGCAGGTAGGCAGAGGAAGAGGAGGCAGTTTGCTCCACAGACCCCTTCCCTCTCTTGTCTTGACTGCAAAGGGCTGGAAAGTCAGCTTCTATTGTGATTAAGTTATAATTTAAGGCAGTGAACATGTGCTCTGCTGGCGGCTATAAAGATTCAAATCATAAAGTTTTACAGTGGAACGGTTTCTGTAAAAGCATCGTTAGGAAGTGGGAGCCATGCCTTTAATTCTTATGACATATGGGACTGCCTGGTTTGTTTTGGTTTCAGTGGAGTCTAGTAGGGTGATGGTCTGACTAATTAAAGTCAGGCCCTCTTCCTCGCCACAACACTGTGCTTCATCCGAGGACAATGTAGGAAGGTGGAACTTTCCTCCCCACTCTGTTCCTTATCTCCACTTACTGGGGACACAGAACTCTTAGAAGTCAAGAGTAACCCTTCACCTATAAATCTTTTAAAATCTCCAACCCATCAGGCTCCATTCCTTGGGGACTCCATGTCTTCTCTGTCCCTTACTGACTCAGGAGTAAATCTAGATAGTGAACCGGCCCTGAGATGTTTTCCTTAAGTGGGGAGCAGCTGAGGAGAGAGGTGGCCAAGTAACTAGGTCAATGGTAGAAACAGAGAATAATAATATAGTAGCTCTCTTCACTAGCTCTACCTAACCGACTAACCAAGTTAACCAACACTCTGCTCTGTAAAACACACTAACTAATGTCTTCAGTATACTCTCTCTTGGCAGTTCCTCTCATTTTTGCTATTAGACAGTATGGCCCCTCGCTGCTTTTCCCACCAGCAAACTTGTGTGCTTATCAAAACTCAACTGTACTTGTTCCTAAATCTGTTTATGTCACTAAACTCAACACTATAAAACTGGAAAGATGTGCTGTTTGTTATTGTTGTTTTATGAAAGTCAAGCTGAAAATTAAGCTGAGTTTTAAAAATGCTATTGAAAGAGGTGTGGGTAAGACATATTGAGTAAAAATATCACAACAATCTAAGAATGTGCACTCTAACTTCTTTACGTTCTTGTTCCACTATAAGAAACTAAAACCAAGAATTGTAGGCAATGTATTATGTGTGTGATTTATGCAGGAAAGATCTGGAAAGCCAGTCAGCAGCACATGCCTTGGCCTTACATCAAAAAATTGGAGACTGAATCTACACTTATATATTTTAAGTTAAAATAAAATGTTCCAGGTAAGTATATATCTTTTTAAAATGATATTCTGCTGTACAGGACTTTTTGGATAATCAGCCAGTGCACTGGATGAGAAGGTTTCTCTATAATAGGATTTATCATTTATTGGTGCCATTATTGAGTAGGTTAAATCATTACAGAGAAAGGCATTACTGTCCCCATTTCACAAGTGAGGAAACTGAGGCTTGGAGTGGTTAAACTTGTCCTAGTTCACTCAGAGTCAGCGACCATCCCGGGTCTGTTACCTATAGAACCAAGAGAAAGAAGATGCAAAAGCTAGTGTGGACTACGTGAGCAGATGGAACAGTGGAAGAGGTATTAGTGGTTGATCTAAAAAGTAATGTTAAATAAAACATGATAAATTGTTGGGCATATAAATTGTTAGTATCACTTTGGAAAAACATAGCATTATCTGCATTTATTCAGTCAATGTCTATTGAGACACCCACTCTGCTGAGCACTGTTGTAGATTCTGGGCACAGGACAATGAAGAAAACAGACAGCAATCCTGACCTAACGTACTGTAACTGCCATTCTTGTAGACCTGAGTGTGTTTATATCCTATGGCTGAGCAGTACCATCCCTAGGCATATTCCCTAGAGACACTCTTGCTCATATACTCCAAGAGATGTGTATAGAAGATGTCCACAGCAGAATTGTTTGTAATGGCAACAAAACAAAGCCTGTAAATAACCCCAAATGTCCATTAACAGGAGAAAGGATGAACAAATTGTGGTATATTCATATAATTTAATACTATAAAGTGGTGAAAATGAAAGCATTACAACCATATGAATCAACACAGAGAACTCTTGGAAATATAAAGCTGAGGAAGAAAAGCTATGACAAACCTAAACAGCATATTTAATAGCAAAGACATCTCTTTGCTGACAATGGTCCATATAGTCAAAGCTATGGTTTTTCCAGTAGTCATGTACAGATGTGAGCGTTGGACCATAAAGAAGGCTGAGCACCAGAATTGATGCTTTCAAATTGTGTTGCTGGAGAAGACTTGAGAGTCCCTTGGACTGCAAAGAGATCAAACCAGTCAATCCTAAAGGAAGTCAATCCTGAATATTCATTGGAAGGACTGATGCTTAAGCTGAAGCTCCAATACTTTGGCCCCCTGATGTGAAGAGATGACTGATTGGAAAAGATCCAGATGCTGGGAAAGATTGAGGGCAGGAAGAGAAGGAGACAACAGAGGATGAGATGGTTGGATGGCATCACCAACTCAATGGACATGAGTTGGAGCAAACTCCAGGAGACAGTGGAAGACAGGGAAGTCTGGAGTGCTGCAGTCCATGGGGTCACAAAGATTTGAACACAACTAAACAACAACATTTCTGTCCTTTATCGAGCCCATCTTTGCATGAAATGTTCCTTTGGTATCTCTGATTTTCTTGAAGAAATGGTATGGACCTAACAGAAGCAGAAGATATTAAGAAGAGATGGCAAGAATACACAGAAGAACTGTACAAAAAAGATCTTCACAACCCAGATAATCACGATGGTGTGATCACTGACCTAGAGCCAGACATCCTGGAATGTGAAGTCAAGTGGGCCTTAGAAAGCATCACTACGAACAAAGCTAGTGGAGGTGATAGAATTCCAGTTGAGCTATTCTAAATCCTGAAAGATGATGCTGTGAAAGTGCTGCACTCAATATGCCAACAAATTTGGAAAACGCAGCAGTGGCCACAGGACTGGAAAAGGTCAGTTTTCATTCCAATTCCAAAGAAAGGCAATGCCAAAGAATGCTCAAACTACCACACAATTGCACTCATCTCACACGCTAGTAAAGTAATGCTCAAAATTCTCCAAGCCAGGCTTCAGCAATACGTGAACCGTGAACTTCCTGACGTTCAAGCTGGTTTTAGAAAAGGCAGAGGAACCAGAGATCAAATTGCCAACATCCGCTGGATCATGGAAAAAGCAAGAGAGTTCCAGAAAAACATCTATTTCTGCTTTATTGACTATGCCAAAGCCTTTGACTGTGTGGATCACAATAAACTGTGGAAGATTCTGAAAGAGATGGGAATACCAGACCACCTGACCTACCTCCTGAGAAATCTGTATGCAGGTCAGGAAGCAACAGTTAGAACTGGACATGGAACAACAGACTGGTTCCAAATAGGAAAAGGAGTACGTCAAGGCTGTATATTGTCACCCTGTTTATTTAACTTATACGCAGAGTACATCATGAGAAACTCTGGACTGGAAGAAACACAAGCTGGAATCAAGATTGCCGGGAGAAATATAAGTAACCTCAGATATGCAGATGACACCACCCTTATGGCAGAAAGTGAAGAGGAACTAAAAAGCCTCTTGAAGGTGAAAGAGGAGAGTGAAAAAGTTGGCTTAAAGCTCAACATTTAGAAAACGAAGATCATGGCATCCGGTCCCATCACTTCATGGGAAATAGATGGGGAAACAGTGGAAACAGTGTCAGACTTTATTTTTCTGGGCTCCAAAATCACTGCAGATGGTGATTGCAGTCAGGAAATTAAAAGACGCTTACTCCTTGGAAGGAAAGTTATGACCAACCTAGATAGCAGATAATGTAAAAAGGAGAAAATAAGAGGGCACAGATCCAAGCCTTGGAGAACTCTAACATTAAGTATTTAATAGAAGAAAAGAAGAATGGAGCCTGAGAAAGAGTGGACGGAGAGAGATGGTAAAACCAAGGAGCAAAACCAAGGGGAGTGTTTTTATTTTTTTCTCTTGAGCAAGTAATTTATTTTCAGAACCCCCCGTGCAAACATAATACACTGATAATGAAGCAAAATTATCTAAGTTCATTGTAAACATGGTTCAGTCAAGTTTGGCTTTGATCAAAATGGATTTCAGATCTGTTGTTGTTTTTTTTTACTGGAGTATAGTCTCTTGGGAGAGTGTTTTTCAAAAGAGCAAATAGTGAGTTTGTCAAATGCTACTGAGAGATCAGAGAAAGGGACGGGTCTTCCAGATTTGGCAATATGGAGGGTGATTGGTAACCATGAGAGCCATTTTAGTGGAGTGACAGCACAAATACAAATTGACATAAAATGAAGAGTTAGTGGGAGGTATGAAAAGGTACACAGCAAACGTAGACAGTACTTTGGAGATGACTGGCTGTAAAGAAGAGCATAAAAATGTGATGGCAGGTGGTGAGGATGTGGGTTTAAGTCGGGGATTTTTTTTTTTTTATAGGAAATATCAGTGCGTGTATATATGTTGATTGAAATGATCCAAAGAAAAAGACTGATAGTACAAGAAAAAGAGATTATGATAAATGAAGCAGGTTTTAAAAGTCAAGGAGGGATGAGATCCAGAGTACTTGTGGATGACTAGGCTAATAGGAAGAAGGTCATTGTCTCAGGTGTAACACGAGGAGACGGGAGAAGATGGGCATTAATTCAGAGATAGGAAACGGAACAAAGGTAGCTAACATTTCTCGGGTGCCTTAGACATCATGCCAAATGTTTACATGGGATACTTCAGTTCTGTGAACTTGTTTTTTTTTTTAATTCCCATTTTACAGATAAGAAAACAGAGACTTAACGAGGTTACATAATTTTCCTCAGTCTTACTAACTTATAAGTCACAGCTGAAATTTGAACCCAGTCAATCCAACCCTGAATCCACACTCTTGACTTCTGTTCCAAGTTAGTTCAGTTCATTTTTCCAATGAGGAATAGTAATTTTTTTAATGAGGCTAAACCAAGAATACACTACAAGTCAGAACCAGAGCTGGTCTAACCTAGATCTCTGTATGCTCCATTCTCGCATGAGCAGGAGTGGGGAGAGAGTACTGCAGGGAAGGCTTTCCAGGGGAGGAAGGAGGCCAGACTGATGCCAGTCTGTTCCCCTGCATGTGCTGCATTTTTCAAAGCATTTTTGATTCCTTCTCTCAGTGAGTAATGCATGGCTTAAACGGAACTAAAGGTCTATCAGTAGGAAGAAAAGGAGCTATGTTCCAGTAGTCATAGGTACTTGAGTTCTAGGGGATTTGAAATGGGATTCTTCCTATTTCATAGTGCAGCCCTTTAATGGCCAATGGCTATTTCAAGCATATGTTAACATACACCTTCCTAGGGGTGATTCTCATTTCCTTGGGGCCAGTTAGCTCTTCTCTACCTTTCTCAGTGCCTGAAGCCCAGTTTTCAAATACCTGCTGTTGATCAGAAAGAAAACTGAAAGGAAGTATGTAGAGGACTGTCTCTAGTTTCATGGCACCACTTTAGAGTAAAGAGAGTCAGAAAATAGATTCATCTTATTAACATATGCAAAGCTTGGTGCCCATTCATCTAACAGATCGTGAGCCAGGACTGAGTTCCTGGTCCTGAGCTGGCTGAAGGGTTACAGAGCTGCATGAGAGACCCTTCTTCTGACCTTGAAGAATTGCCAAGCCAGTGGGCAAGCAGATCACCCTGAAAAGGTGTTTGTTGAAACTGGGTCCAGGGAGCTATGAAAGAAAGTAGCTCCAAGACAAGGAACCAGATCAAGGTGGGAGGCGGGGGCAGGGGGGCAAAGAATGTAAGCAGTGGTACAACTTGCTCCAGTTTGAGGTTATAATTTCGAGTTTGCTTCCACATACATGATTATTATTCCATTTGAGTCACATCTTCATATACTTTAGCTTGATTACCTTTTTTCCCTTGAGCCTTCCAGAGCCTATCAGAATGAGACTTGTCAGGTGTGTGAGGGTCCAAGGAACCCTCACAGCTGTGAGCAGCCTCTTCCAGGTTCAGCGTCTGGGCTCACAGCTGGCCTTGGCTGTCCTGAGTCCCTTATCCTGTCCAAGTGCTGCAGTGTCTCCCAAATCTGCTTTCCCAGCCTTAGACTCTGAGTTCTCCTTCCTTGTTCTTCACAAACTGAGGAGCCTCCAAGGAAGAGGCTGAGTCATTTCATTCATAGGCTTTATTAGCCAGAATTCAGGTTTGTCAACCCTGAGGGTTCAGAACCCTCTGCTGTGTGTTCTAGCTGGTTCCTTGAGAAAGGGGAGCTGGAGGAGCAGGCGGGGGATCTTCACTGGCCCCGGGGAAGTGGCCTGCATCTCCACCTGCACTCCAGCGAGCGGAGTCCTATCGCATCTCAGGGCGAGGGGAGCTGGGGAAGGTAGTGCAGCTGTGTGCCCGGGAAGGAGAGGAGATAGGCCTGGACATTGGGGGTGGGGGGCGGGTAGGGGGGTTGTACAGTGGGCTCAACTGCAGAGTGAGGAGCTGACAGAGTAGACTGCTGTGCTCTGGTGACAACAAATACAATAGTAAGATCCACCAGTGTCTGGAGACCTACATATTCTAATTCAGCTTTGAGGTTTGGATGGCCAGGAGAGGCACTAGCCACCCACTAATGAAAGAAGCCCATGCTTGTGGGTGGCGGGTGCCCCGACCTGGACAGGAGCTGACTCTGGACTCGGGAGGGGGCTCCCTGCTGGGGTCTCTAAACAATGCTGGAGCCATCTGATGGTCTCTCTTCAGACTTTTTCAACCAGAGTGAGCACGGATGCACTAACACCCCCCCACACACCCTGAAAGTAATAAATGGACATCTCTCTCTGTGCCTCTAGAATGTACCATCTAGATATACTCATGGTACTATCCTTGGGAGAACTAAGGAAACAGTTACTCAAGTAATTTTCTGTCTCTGTGGTTCAGGTGAGAAACCTTGCTGAGAAATACTGCCTGGGGAGATGCAGACAGCATTTTTATATTTGAAGCAAATGCTCTGGGCTCTTTCCCCCCTCCCCCCAACCTCCTGCCCCATGAAAGGAAGCAAACTGATGTCAGAAGAAATTCCTTTCTAATAACAAAAACAAATGGGATGTCTCAGGGGGATTGTTTGCATGGAGAGACAGTGGTCGTTTAAGAATGAGAAAATGGTGACTCCTGCTCAGAGTTCTGGTTAAGTACCGGGTAGAATTTTTCCAACATCATTTTGAATCAAGGGAGACAGGGAAATCGCTTTAGTAAAATCTCTGAGTGGGGAAAAATGTAAAGAAAACCAAATCCAACTAAGGCTGCTTTTCCCCAGGAAAGGCATTAGTCAGGCAGCCGCTGGAGCCAGCCGCCTCTCAAGAGCCTGTTTCTCAGCGTCACTGCGGTGACTCTCCATGCTCTGGGTTTTAATTCTAGCCTCTAATCTCAGTTGCTTCTGTGATAAATTAATTGTAATGATAGAGGCCCCAGTTACGAGGTCTGCACCGTTTGCTTGTAATGTGAGCGACAGGTTTAGGGCCGGCTTTATTTAAGATGCTGGGGTAATTACATGGGAGTTAGCATATGCAGGCCGAGATATGATTCATTCTTCCAGCCGCAAGCATGACACAGCTGTTTGCGGGATAAAATAGGGGAACCGTGTTGTTACAAAATGTTCCCCTTATTATACCTCATTAAAAACAAGGCTGTGATAAGTCAGGGCTGGCAATGAAGAAAATCTATGGCCCCTCTGTAAAACCTGATAGGAGAGGGGCTCGGAGCTGCGCTGTGTTATTTTTTATTTATTTTTATTTTTTTATTTTTTTGTCCTTTCTCTGACTCTTTTCTCCCTGTTATTCAGTAACTCACTGAATACTCAGGGAAAGAACAGTCTCTCAGACCCTCTTCCTTTCTTCTTATGAAAGAGGGTCTGCCCTTTCCCTTTCTTAGATAAAGCTGAGAATTTTCAGAAAGGGAGAGCATTCACTCAGAACAAAGGAAGGGGGGGGTCTTTGGGGTGACCTGTCCCAATTTTGTCCTCATCACCTTCAACAGGAGCCCACAGGCTGAGAAAGCGCCCAGAGCAGAGAGAGCTCAGAGCCTCCAGCGGGGAGCAGCACTTCAAAGTCAGAGGCAATCAGGGGCAGGAGACAGAGGATCCTTCCTTTTAAGAGACAGATGTGTGCTGTCTTCCCCCATCATCTTGCTTTTTAAAAATAACTTTAAAAATTGGGATGAATTTTGGCCTCATTTTCCTCCTTCTTTTCTCTCTTTCGAAGGGAACTAGTGAGAGTTTAAACCAACCTGCAGATTAACACTGAACTACAGATCCAGGGCCAAATAAATTAGGCTGTTCTTGATCAAAATGGGTGATTATGAAAGATAGGAGCCACAGCGTGGAGGGCATCCTTAGGGCAGTAGATACCCAGGGCCATTTCAGAAGAGCTGTTTCATGAGCCACATCTGCGTCAGTTCAACAGTAAAGCTAACCTGGGAGGCCAGAGATCTTAGTGGTTAAGAGAATGGGCCTTGAAGCTAGATGGCAGGGTTCAGATCTTAATTCTATTTCATAGAAATGTTTATTTGTGTCAGGTAATATCTGTGAAACAGAAACAGATGCACAGACACAGAGAACAGACTTGTGTTTCTCAAGGGGGAGGCAGGGTTGGTGGAGGAAAGGATTGGGAGTTTGAGATTAGCAGATACAAACTATTATTTGTAGAATGGATAAACATCAAGGTCCTACTGTGTAGGACAGGGAACTATATTCAGTATCCTATAATAAACTGTATTAGTAATGAATATGAAAAAGGGTGTATAAATATATATCTGTATATATATGTAACTGAGTCACTTTGCTGTACAGCAAAATTAACACAACATTGTAAGTCTACTATAAACAAATCTTAGCTCTACCACTTCCTAGCTGTGTGGCCTTGGGAAAATTGAGTCAATATCTACATACTTCAGTCTCCCCAACCTATAAAATGAAATTGGTAATAATATTACCTACCTCTAGGGTTGTTGTGAGGTATAATAAATAAGATAGTATATGAAAAGAGCTAAAACAATGGCTAGAAAACAGCAGGTACTTCATAAGTGCTATCTATATTATAAGTAGCATAGTTAACAGCAGCAGGCTACTATGAACCAGGCTATGTGTTAGATTTGAAAGGACTTCTTTAAAATAAAATGTGGTTGCTGAAACAGAAGTAAAGACTCTAACCTGACCCTTCCTCAGAGTTTGGACTTGGAGACAAAGTTTCAAAATTTCAGTTAGAGAAAACAAGGAGGGAAATCTCTGGGCATTCTTTGAATTTTAAACCAAAAACCTGCTCACCTTGGTAAGAGGAGTGCCTTAGGTCTTTTAATTTTTCACACTGTGATTTACAGTAAGAAATATGTTTTACAGTGTGACTCAGTACACACCCACCAACTGAAATAAAAGTTTCACAAAGGTAATATTTATCTGTCCTTCATGCAATGAGCTCTGCCATTTTCTGTCTTACTGTATTCTACTGTGTATCATTTAAAAGTGCTAATCATCCCTCTTAAGTTGATGTCACCCTCCACTAATGGATCTCACTTTGCAAGTGATGGGTACTTGGTTAGTTCTCAATAAGTGAAGTATTCTGGAGAAGGGGGTAGAATATGGAAAGAACAAAGACAAGTGTGTGTGGTGTATGCAGGGTGCAACAAGTTTTAAAATACTGCTAGAAGGATAAAAGTTGAAGCTGAAGAGGTAGGGACAGATAATATAAAACTTTATAAATAATACAAGTAATAGGGTCAGAAAAGCAGTAGATCCTAAGAGAAGAGATTATGCAGTTTCAAAGATAACTATAAAATACCGTAAGAACAATTCTGAGAAGCTGTGCAAGTTCAGAGGCACATGAGATGGCTTTTAAGAATTCCTTGTTTTCCTCAGGATTCTGTTCTCCACATTGTTCATATATTCATTTATTCAGTGAATATGTGTTGAGTTCCCACTATGTGTCAGCACTCTCCCTTGGCTCTCCTCCATCTCCCTGGTTTCAACTACATGAGCATGACTTGGATTTTCAACTGCCTATTAGGTATTTTCCAGCATGTAAAAGGAAAAGTCTTTTTTCTCAAAGCCCCAGTTAAAGTCTCAGTGTATGGCTTTGACTTGTGCCCATTTCTGAACCAATTACTGCACCTGCTGCTGCTGCTGCTGCGTCGCTTCAGTCGTGTCCGACTCTGTGCGACCCCAGAGACGGCAGCCCACCAGGCTCCCCGTCCCTAGGATTCTCCAGGCAAGAACACTGGAGTGGGTTGCCATTTCCTTCTCCAATGCATGAAAGTGAAAAGTGAAAGTGAAGTCGCTCAGTCGTGTCCCACTCTAGCGACCCCATGGACTGCAGCCCACCAGGCTCCTCCGTCCATGGGATTTTCTAGGCAAAAGTACTGGAGTGGGGTGCCATTGCCTTCTACGATTACTGTGCCTAGAGCAATGTAATGTTCTGATTGTCTCATGTCTGGGTCAAATCCTTTAGCCTGGAGTGAGGAGTAGAATCTGTTTCATCAGAATCTCATAGACCAAGGATGAGGAAAAGGGTGGTCTTAAATACCCTACTTTGTTGCACAACTCCAAGTCTTCACGCATACTATTTCCACTGCCGGGGAAGTGGTCTTTCATTATTTTGCCTAACTAAAGAGTTATTATTTGTCCTTAGACACCCTGCTCAGTAATTACCACCATTGTGAAAGCTACTCTGCTAGACGGAGCTAATCACTTTCTTTTCTGAATTCTTTTGTACTTTAAATATAAGTCTGTCATTGAATTTATCAACTCATAATTGTCTGTTTCAGGGTCATCTCTCCCACTGTACTGTGAATTACTTCAGTACAGGAGCTGTCTTAGACATTTTTTATTCTCAGCCCTCAGCTTGAACATACTAGTACTCAACAAATGTTTATTAAACTAGACTGTTTTTCATAAGACTAGTTAGGCAGCAAAATGCAACATCAACTCGAAAGGCAAATATTGGATATATTTTTTAGGGATAGTTAAAGACAAATAATGAAGGATCAAAGAAGAAATCAAAAGGGAAATTAAAAATTGAGGTGAATGAAAATGATAACATCACATCAACACTTATGGGCTACAGCTAAAGCAGTGCTCAGAGGGAAGTTTATAGCTATAAACACCTATATTTAAAAAGAAGGAATATCTCAATTCAATAGCCCAATCTTTTAACTTAGGAAACTAGAAAAAGAAGAGCAAACTAAATAGGTCTGAAAACTCAAAGTAAGCAGACGGAAGGAAATAATAAAGACTATAGGGCTTCCCTGGTGGCTCAGACAGTAAACAATCTGCCTGCAAAGCAGGAGACGCGGGTTTGATCCCAGGGTGGGGAAGATCCTCTGAAAAAGGAAATGGCAACCCACTCCAGCATTCTTGCCTAGAGAATTCCATGGACAGAGACTGGCGGCTACAGTCCATGGGGTTGCAAACAGTCAGACACAACTGAGCAACTAACACTTTCACTCTAACAGAATAAATAAGTGAAATATAGAAATGAAAAACAAAAGAAAAAAACAAAACCTAAAGTTGGCTCTTTGGAAAGACCAACAAATGGAGAAATCTTTAGCTAGACTGAAGAAAGAGAGAATATCAAATTGCCAAAATTACGAATGAAAGAGGAGACATTACTACCAGTCTTATAAAAATAAAAAAGCATTATAAGGGAATACCATAAACAACTGTGTGCCAAAAAATTAGGTAACTTAGAGAAAAGGGACAAATTTCTGGAAAAAAATGTAAACTACCAGTAGCGATTCAAAAAGAAATAAAATCTGAATAGACCTATAACAAGAAGGTGAATTAATAATTTGAAACTTCCCACAAAGAAAAAACCAAGCCCAGATGGCTTCACTGGTGAATTCAATCAAACTGTTACCAAACATAGAAGAGGAGAGAACTCTTCCCAAATTATTCTGTGAGGCCAATATTATTCATACCAGACAAATACACCACAAGAAAACAGAACTACAGATCCCTTATAAATATATGTGCAAAAATCCTCAAAAAATATGTAGCAAACCAAATGCAGCAAGATCTAAAAAGGATTATGCACCTTGACCAAATGAAATTTACCATGGGAATACAAAGTTGGTTTAACATATGAAAGAAATCAATGCAGTACACCATAGTTATAAAATAGAGAGCAAAACCACATGATCATCTCAATAGATACCAAAAAAATGACAAAATTCAGCAACTCTTCCTGATAAAAACTACTCAACAAACTAGGAATAGGAGGGAATTTCTTCAATGATGAAACACTGAATGCTTTCCTCCTAAGATCAGGAACAAGGCAAGATGTACATTCTCATCACTGCTGTTCAATATTGAGGTTCTATACAGAGCAGTTAGACAAGAAAATGAAATAAAAGGCATCCAGATAGGAAAGAAAGGAATGAACTGAATAATAAAAAGAATAACTCAGTGTTAAAATGGGCCAAGGATATGAATAGATATTTCTCTAAAGAAGATATGTGAATGTTCAATAAACACATGAAAAGATACTCAGTATCATAAGTTATCAGGGAAATGCAACACAAAACTCAGTGAGATTCTACTTCTTACCCACTAGGAAGATTATAATCAAAAAGTCAGGTAATAACAAGTATTGATGAGGATTTGGAGAAATTGGAACACTAATAAACTCCTGTTGGGGATATAAAATGTTGCAACCACTTTGGGAAAGAGCCCAGCAGTTCCCCAAAAAAGTTAAATATAGAGTTACCATTTGATCCAGCAGTTCTACTCCTAGATATTTAGTCAAGAGAACTGAAAACATGTCCACACGAAAACTTGTACACTGATGTTCATAGAAGCATTATTCATAGTAGCCAAAACATGGGAACAATCTAAATATCCATTGCTCTGTGTGTGTGCACTCAGTCGTGTCTGACTCTTTGCAACCCTATGAACTGTAGTCCACCAGGCTCTTCTGACCTTGGGAATCTCCAGGCAAGAATACTGGATGGAATGGGTTGTCATTTCCTCTTCCAGGGGATCTTCCTGACCCAGGGATCAAACCCACGTCTCCTGCATCTTCTGCATCAATAGACAGATTCTTTATCACTGAGCCACCAGGGAAGCCCATCCATCACCTGATGAATAGATAAACAAAATGTGATTTTTCCATAGGCTAAATAGTATTCATCCATAAAAAGCAATAAAATACCAAACATTTAAAGAAGAGTTAATATCAATTCTTCTCAAACTCCTCTCAAAAAGTAAAGAGGAGGGAACACTCCCAAACTTATAAGAGCCAGCACTGCCCTGATACCAAAGCCAGGTAAGGACACAGCAAGAAAAGAAAACTATAGGCCAACATCCCTGATGAATATAGACCTAAATATTCTCAACAAAATATTAGCAAACTGAATTCAACAGCACATTGAAAGAATCATACACCATGATCAAGTGGAATTTATCTCTGGAATGCAAGGATGGTTCAACATATGCAAATCAATAAACATGATACACTATATTAATAGAATAAAAAATAAAAATCATATGACAATCTCAATAGATGCAGAAAAGCACTTGACAAAATACAACATCCTTTTATGATAAAAAAAAAAAACTGTTGAAAACTTTCTTATAGAGGCAACACTACTCAACCTAATAAAGGCCATATATGACAAACCCACAAATAACATCATACTCAACAGTAAAAGCTTGAAATCTTTCCCTCTTTCAGGAATAAGGAAAAGGTGCCTATTCTCACCATTCCTATTCAACATAGTGTTGGAAGTCCTAGCCATAGCAATCAGATAAGGAAAAGAGCAGAAAAGGCATCCAAATCAGAAAGGAAGAAGTAAAACTGTCTTTGTTTACTGATGATATTTTATATATAGATGCTGCCAAAAAAGAAACCGCCAGAACTAACCAAAACATTCAGAAACTTGCAGGATACAAAATCAACATACAGAAACCAAGTATATTTCTATACACTAACACGCTAGTAAAGTAATGCTCAAAATTCTCCAAGCCAAGCTTCAGCAATACATGAACCATGAACTTCCAGATGTTCAAGCTGGTTTTAGAAAAGGCAGAGGAATCAGAGATCAAATTGCCAACTTCCGCTGGATCATTGAAAAAGCAAGAGAGTTTCAGAAAAGCATCTATTTCTGCTTTATTGACTATGCCAAAGCCTTTGACTGTGTGGATCACAATAAACTGTGGAAAATTCTGAAGGAGATGGGAATACCGGAGCACCTGATCTGCCTCTTGAGAAACCTATATGCAGGTCAGAAAGCAACAGTTAGAACTGGACATGGAACAACAGACTGGTTCCAAATAGCAAAAGGAGTACGTCAAGGCTGTATATTGTCACCCTGCTTATTTAACTTATATGCAGAGTACATCATGAGAAAGCTGGGCTGGAGGAAGCACAAGCTGGAATCAAGATTGCCAGAAGAAATCTCAATAACCTCAGATATGCAGATGACACCACCCTTATGGTAGAAAGTGAAGAACTAAAGAACCTCTTGATGAAAGTGAAAGAGAAGAGTGAAAAAGTTGGCTTAAAGCTCAACATTCAAAAAACTAAGATCATGGCATCTGGTCCCATCACTTCATGGCAGATAGATGGGGAAACAGTGGAAACAGTGTCAGACTTTAATTTTTTGGGCTCCAAATCACTGCAGATGGTGACTGCAGCCATGAAATTAAAAGACGCTTACTCCTTGGAAGGAAAGTTATGACCAACCTAGACAGCATATTCAAAAGCAGAGACATTGCTTTGTCAACAAAGGTCCATCTAGTCAAGGCTATGGTTTTTCCAGTAGTCATGTATGGATGTGAGAGTTGGACTATAAAGAAAGCTGAGTGCAGAAGAATTGATGCTTTTGAACTGAGGTGTTGGAGAAGACTCTTGAGAGTTCCTTGGACTGCAAGGATATCCAACTAGTCCATGCTAAAGGAAATCAGTCCTGGGTGTTCATTGGAAGGACTCTTGAAGCTGAAACTCCAATACTTTGGCCACTTGATGCAAAAAGCTGATTCATTTGAAAAGACCCTGATGCTGGGAAAGATAGAAGGCAGGAGGAGAAGGGGACGAGAGAGAATGAGATGGTTGGATGGCATCACCAACTCAATGAACATGGGTTTGGGTAGGCTCCAGCAGTTGGTGATGGACAGGGAGGGCTGGCATGCTGAGGTTCATGGGGTCGCAAAGAGTTGGACACGACTGAGCGACTGAACTGAACTGAATACACTAATAAATATCTGAAAAATAAAGAAAGATAGCCATGCTATTCACAATAGCATCAATAACAATAAACAACGTCAGAATAACCTTAACCGAGGAGGTGAAAGATCTATACACTGAAAACTGTATGACGAAACAAATTGAGGAAGACACAAATAAATAGAAAGATATTCCATGTTCATGGATCAAAAGAATTAATATTGTCAAAATGTCCATAAACCATCTATAGATTCAGTGCAAATACTAATCAAATTGCAATGATTGCATTTTTCACAGAAGTAGAATAATCCTAAAATTTGCATGGAATCACAAAATAATCCTGAGGGGAAAAAACAAAGCTGGAGGCACCACAATTTCTGATTTCAAAATGTAGTATAAAGCTATAGTAATCAAAACAGCATGGTACTGGCATAAAAATAGACATGTAGAGCCATGGAATAGAACTGAGAGCCCAGAAATAAACCGTCACATACATTGTTGTTGTTCAGTTGCCAAGTCATGTCTGACTCTTGGCGACCCCATGAACTGCAGCACTAGGCTCCTCTGTCTTCCACAATCTCCAGGAGTTTGCTCAAATTCATGTCCATTGAGTTGATGATGCTATCTAACAATATCATCCTCTGCTGCCCTCTTCTCCTTTTGGCTTCAATCTTTCCCAGCATCAGGTTCTTTTACAATGAGTTGGCTCTTTGCATCAGGTGGCCAAAGTATTGGAACTTCAGCATCAGTCCTTCCACTGAATATTCATGGTTGATTTCCTTTAGGATTGACTGGTTTGATCCAAGGGACTCTCAAGAGTCTTCTCTAGCACCACAGTTTAAAAGCACCAATTCTTTAGTGCTCAGCATTCTTTAGGTCCAACTCCCACATCTGTACATGACTACTGGAAAAACCATAGGCTTGACAATGTGGACCTTTGTCAGCAAAGCGACGTCTTTGCTTTTTTAATACACTGCCTAGGTTTGTCATAGCTTTCCTTCCAAGGAGCAAGTGTCTTTTAACTTCACAGCTGCAGTCACCATCCACAATGATTTTGAAGCCCAAGAAAATAAAATCTGTCACTGCTTCCACTTTTTCCCTTTATATTTGCCATGAAGTGATGGGACCAAACACCAATATCTTAGTATTTTTTTAAATTAATTTATGGCTGTGCTGGATCTTCGTTGCTGCAGGGGCTTTGCTCTAGTTGTGGCAAGTGGGGGCTACTCTCCAGTTGCAGAGCACAGGCTCCAGGGCATTTGGGCTTCAGCAGTTGCTGAGAGTGGGCTCAGTGGTTGCAGCTCCCAGGCTCTACAGCACAGGCCCTGTAGCCGTGGCCCAGCTGCTCCCAGGCCTGTGGGATCTTCCTGGGTCAGGGATCAAACCTGTGTCGCCTACACTAGCAGGCAGATTCTTTACCAGTGAGTCACCAGGGAAGCCCATGATCTTAGTATTTTAATGTTGAGTTTTAAGCCAGCTTTTTCACTGTCCTCTTTCACCAACATACATAGCCAACTAAAAATTGCAAGGGATCCCAGAATACTCATCAGAGAAAGGATAGTCTCATCAACAAATGGTGCTGGGAAAACTAGATGATCACATACAGAAGGATGAAACTGGACCCCTATCTTACACCACTCACAAAAATTACCTCTAAATTGATTGAAGAATGAAGTGAAGTCGCTCAGTCATGTCCGACTCTTTGTGACCCCATGGACTATAGCCCACCAGGCTCCTCCATCCATGGGATTCTCCAGGCAAGAATACTGGAGTGGGTTGCCATTATCTCCGAGGAGAAAATAGAGAAAAAGCTCCCTGACATTGATCTTGACAATGACTTCTTGGATATGATAACAAAAGCACAAGCAACAAAAACAAAAATAAATAAGTGGAACTACACCAAAATAAAATGTTTCTGCACAGCAAAAGAAACAGTCAACAAAATGTAAAGGCAACCTATGGAATGGGAGAAAATATTTGCAAATCCTATATTAGATAAGGGGTTCATATTCAAATTTTATAAGGAAGTTACACAAGTCAATAGAAAGAATAATGGATTAAAAATTGAGCAGAGGGGAATTTCCAGAGGTCCAGTGGTTGAGACTCCATGCTTTCACTGCCGATGGCCCAGTTTCATTCCCTGGTCAGGGAAGTAAGATCCCACAAGCCACACAGCATGGTATACCACGCCCCCCAAAAAAGGGGGAAAAAATTGAGTAGAAGATCTGAGTAGACATTTTTCCAAAGAAGACATATAAATGGCCAGTAAGTACATGAAAAGTTGCTCAGTATCACTAACCATCAGGGAAATGCAAATCTAAACCACAAAGAGATACCACCTAACACCTTTTAATGGCTATCATCAAAAACACAAGAGATAACAAATGCTGGTAAGGGTGAGGAGAAAATGAAAACCTTGTGCCCTGCTGATGGAAATGTAAATTGGTGCTGCTGCTATAGAAAAAAGTATGAAGGTTCCTCAAAAAATTAAAAATAGGACTTCCCTGATGGTCCAGTGGTTAAATCCACCTTCCAATGCAGGGGACATGGGTTTGATCCCTGGTCGGGGAACTAGATTCCACATGCCATGGAGCAGCTAATCCCATACTCGGCAACAAAAGATTCCACATGCTGCAACTAAGATCCAGCACAGCCGTGAGTGCTGAAGAATTGATGCTTTCTAACTGTGGTACTGAAGACTCGTAAGAATCCCTTGGACAGCAAGGAGATCAACCAGTCAATCCAAAAGGAAATCAACCCTGAATATTCATTGGAAAGACTGATGCTGAAGTCCACTACTTTGGCTGCCTGATGCAAAGAGCCAGCTCATTGGAAAAGACCCTGATGCTGGGAGACATTAAAGGCAAAAGGCAGCAGAGGATGAGATGGTTAGATAACATTGCTGACTCAACGGACATGAATTTGAGCAAACTTCAGGAGATAGTGGGGGACAGTCTGGAGTGCTACAGTGCGTGGCATCGCAGAGAGCTGGACACAACTTAACAATTGAACAACAACAAAAAAAACATTAAAAATATAATTAGCATATGATCCCTCAGTCCCACTTCTGGGGATATATCCAAAGGAAATGAAGTCAGGATCTTGAAGGCATATCTGCACTCCCATGTTAATTACAGCTCTGTTACCATAGCCAAGACGTGGAAACAACCTGAGTGTCCATCAATGGGTGAATGGATACAGAAAATGTTATGTGTACATATACAAAGTAGTATTGCTTAGTCCTTTAAAAAGAAGAAAATCTTGCCATTTGTGACAATATAAATGGACCTTGAGAACATTATGCTAAGTGAACTAAGTCAAACAGAAAAAGTATGATCTCACTTATATGTGGAATCTAAACAAACCAAATTCATAGAAACAGAATAGAATGGTAGTTGCCAGAAGTTGGTGGGTGGGGAAAATGAAGAAATATTGGATGAAGGGTACAAACTTCCAGTTATAAGATGAATAAATTGTGGAGATCTAATGTACAACATATATTTATACTGTATTATACAGTATTATAATACTGTATATATAGTACTGCATTATATTATATACAATATAATTATAATATAGTGTTATAATATAGTATAATATACAGTATTGTACATAATACTATATTATATTATAGTATTATAATACTGTATTATATTATATTGTGATCATGTATTATAATGTGTGTGTGTGTGTTCTCAGTCATGTCTGACTAATCTCGACCCCATGGAGTTAGCCCATTAGGCTCCCCTGCCCATGGGATTTTTTAGGCATGAATACTGGAGTGGGTTGCCATTTCCTCTTCCAAGGAATCTTCCCAACCAAGGATCGAACCCACAAATCCTGCATCTCCTGCATTGACAGGCTGATTCTTTACCACTGAGCCACCTGGGAAGCCCGTGTATTACAATACTGTACTATATACTGGAAAGTTTCTAAGGGAATAGGTTTTAAATGTTGTCACCACACAAATGAAATGGTAATTATGTGAGGTGATGGAGGTGTAGACTAACCCTACTGTGGTAATCATTTTGCAGTACATGTGTATCAGATCAACACATTGTACAACTTAACTTGTACAGTGTTATATGTCTATTACATCTCAATAAAGCTGGGGAAAAATAGAAATGAAGTATTGATACATCTTGCCTGGAGAATCCCAGGGACGGCGGAGCCTGGTGGGCTGCTGTCTATGGGGTCACACAGAGTCGGACACAACTGAAGCGACCTAGCAGCAGCAGCAGCATAGCATTGATAAAGTTGAATATATTATGCTAAGTAAAAGAAAACAGACAGCAAAGGCCATGTGTTGTTTGATTCCATCTATGTGAATTGTCCAGAACAGACATCTATAGAAAGAGAAAGTGTATTATTAATAGTAGTCTCCTAGGACTAGAGAAATAGGAGGTTTGGGGGGATCACAGCTTAAAGGTATGGAATTTGAGGGGTGATGAAAATGTTCTAAATTTCACAACTCTCTGAATATACCCAAAACATTGAATTTTATACTTTTAATAGATCTATTATATCCATTAAAAGTATGCCTAATCCTTATACTCTATTGTCTGAAATTCTTGAACAAGACAAATATTTCTCAGTAATTGATTTAAAAGATGCCTTCTATTCAGTGCCTTTGGCGGAAGAAAGTCAATTTCTATTTGCCTTTGAAGACCCTACGCAGCCAGCTTCTCATGTAACCTGGACAGTTTTGCCTCAGGGATTTTGTGACAGTCCTCACTTATTTGGACAAAGTTTGTCATGGGATCTACAAAACTTTAATAGCTCTGAAGCAGTGGTGTTACAATATGTAGATGATATTTTGCTCTGTGCTGAGACAGAAGAAGCTTGTTCGCAAGCCTAAAAAGATTTCTGAAACTTTCTGGCAGGCTGTGGTTACAAGGCATCAAGAGAAAAGGCTCAGCTTTGTCAACAATCGGTTAGATATCTGGGCCTAATCATATCAGAAGGGACTAGGGCCATAGGCCCTGAGAGAATTAAACCTATACTAAATCATCCCCTCTTGCCTGGAAAATCCCATGGACGGAGGAGCCTGGTAGGCTGCAGTCCATGGGGTCGCTAGGAGACAGACACGACTGAGCGACTTCACTTTGACTTTTCACTTTCATGCATTGGAGGAGGAAATGGCAACCCACTCCAGTGTTCTTGCCTGGAGAATCCCATGGACAGAGGAGCCTGGTGGGCTGCTGTCTATGGGGTCGCACAGAGTCGGACACGACTGAAGCGACTTAGCAGCAGCATTATATGGCATATAAATTGTATCTCAATAAAGTTGTCTTTAAAAAGATATCATGAAGACTTGAACTGAAACAGTAATAGGATAGAAAAGAGGAGTACTCTGATGAGCCACCTGCCCTACATTGGGACTCTCTTCAACGGTTGCAAAAAGAGATTCCCAGCTCTTCCTGAACCCCAGACTGTTAGTATCTGGAAATGATGCTGTAGTATAGGAGGGGTCTTCTCCCGAAGCTTTGCTTCTCCGTTGGTTGGGCATACATAAGACTTCAAAGCTGTCTTCCATTCTGTCCGTCAGATCTTACAGGCTCACTCTGGCAACACATCCTTCTGCTCTGGACTGAATGCGCTGTAGGACACAGGACAGAAACCCAAGCTTTTCCATCCGCGAGGAAAGATCAGTCACCATTCTCCTTCTAAGGGTTGAGAGCTACACTGAGATGACAGCCTCACATGGTGACTGAACACCTGAAATGTGCCCAGTGTGCTAGGGAACTAAATTTTAAATTTCATTTAGTTTTAACTCAAATTTAAAAACAGAAAAAAAGAAAAGGGGATAAGCTAAAGAGAGATTACAGAACTGGAGAATCTATTGGACTTACTAAAATTTTGTTTTATGGACAAGTGAGATTCATGATAAATTCAGGATAAAATTTCTAAGTTAGGTGGCTGGGAGTAATGGGTAACACCATTAACAGAAACGGGAAATAAAAAAGGAAGTTCGGAGGGCAAGATAAATATTTTTAGGCTTGCACAGTACCTGGCCTAGAGCAGATGATCATTAAATATCTGTTGAATTCAACAGTGCTAGGCTCTAAGTATACGATAAGATGGATGTCAAAGATTGATTTCTAAGAATATATTGTCTAATGGGAATACAGGCAACTTAAAAAGTAGTTACAACAAAACATGGCAAGTGCTTTGATGGGGCTGGTACAAGTTGCTTTGGCAGCATAAAGTTAGGGGAACCTAACCTAGTCTGGAGAGCAAGAGACCTGAATGATGAGTTCGGTGGGCAAGAGGGGATTGGAGTAGTGACACATTTTGGTGGAAAAAAACACAGTGAACTTTCTAAACTGAATAAATCTGTACATATTGGCCCAGAGGTGAGAGGGGAACAGAGAGTAAATCATGATGGCCAGCACTCTGAGATGGGCAGAGGTCCATTTTGTTCACCTCTGTGTCCCAGCATTTAGAATAGTGTCTGGAATGTAAGAAGCACTCAGTACATGTTCACTGAGTGAATGGATAAATGGGACAATGGCAAGAGATGATACCCGAGAGGCAAGCGAGGACCGGTCATGTGGGGCTTTTATAAGCCCTTTTAAGAAACTTGGACTGAATCCTAAAGACCATGGGAAGCCATTGAAGAGTTGTAAGTGGGGCAGAAATATGAGAATTGTGTTTTAGAAGGAGCAGGATGACTGCAGGATGGAGAATAAAACATAGCTCTGGGAAAATTTGGGTGACAAGGTGAACAAAGGGACCATCCACTGAGATGGAAAGACGAATGTAAAGGGAAGAGGGAGCAAGTTCAGCTTTGGACATATGGAATTTTAGGTGCTTGTAGGAAATCCTGGCGAAGTTAGGGGTACAGTTTTACCAGGTGGAACTCAGAAGAAGGCTCCCGGGTGGTGACAGTCACTAACATTTGTTATTGTTGTTTAGTCGCTAAGCCGTGGCCAACGCTTGGGACCCCATGGACTGTAGCCCACCAGCTCCTCTGTCCATGGGATTTCCCAGGCAAGAAAACTGAACTGGGTTGCCATTTCCTTTTCCAGGGGATCCTCCCAGCCCAGGGATTGACCCCAAGTCTCCTGCATTGGCAGGCTTTACCTTCTCTTTACCGCTGACCCCAGGGAAGCCCCACTAACATTTTTATAGTCACTAAAGCTGTGGAAGTAAATGAGCTATCCCTGGAATAGGGATGTCTAGTCAGAGAATGAATGAATGATTGAAATGCATAACCTGCTCTGATTAGTTTTAGTTAAAATCCTGCAGGATGAGGAGGGCTGTGGAAAGAGAGAGAAAGAAAGAAAGTGAAGTCGCTCAGTCCTGTCCGACTCTTTGCGACTCCATGGACTGTAGCCTACCACGCTCCTCCATCCATGGGATTTTCCAGGCAAGAATACTGGAGTGGGTTGCCATTTCCTTCTCCCAGGGATCTTCCTGACCCAAGGATCAAACCGGGGTCTCCCGCACTGCAGGCAGACTCTTTACTGTCTGAGCCACCAGGGAAGCCCCCAAGGAAACAGAAAGAAGGGAAAGCTTAAATTATGATCCAGTGCTTCCTCCCAGCCCCGAGGTGCAGGGCTGGGTGTGAGGGAAGAAAGCTCTGTGCCCTGGAGGAGGCAAGGGAGACTTGCCACATCACCCTTGCCCTTTGCCACCTTGCGGATAACAGGGCTTTCTAGTCCACCGTGGTGCTGCTGTATAACAGGTTTTTGTGATGTGGCCGATGGTCCAGAGCGCAGCTCTTTTTGTTTGGCTGCATCGGGTCTTAGTTGAGGCACTCGGCATCTCCGTTGCATCATGTGCAGCATCTCTTTCGCTGCAGCTCACAGACTCTAGTTGTGGCTGGCGGGCTTAGTTGCCCCGCCACGTGTGGGATCTTAGTTCCTCAAACGGGGCTGGAACCTGTGTCCCCTCCACTGCAAGGCAGATTCTTTACCACTGGACCACCAGGGAAGTCCCCAGAGCCCAGCTTTTATCCTAACTTGTCCTTTCCCCCCCAACAATGAAACAGCCTAGTTCACCTAGCAAGTTGCTAAAACTACAACTTAAGCATATTTACCTGGGGATGCTGAGAACAGGGAACTTCTGGGACAGACGGTTACAGCAATGAGAGCTGCAAGAGGTGCCTCCACTTTGTTGCGGTCCCTCTCCAAACTCCTGATGGCCAGAAAAGCTCTGGTGCCTGCCTCCTGCCCACCTGCCTATTGCTTCAAAGGTGAAGAGTCCTGGCCTCCTCCGTGATGCCGGCCTGGAGGTAAGGGCAGGAGCGCCAGGACAGTTTTTCCTCTGGCCTGTCTGCCCTTTCTCTGGATGCAGAGAAGAAGGAAACTAGTGTCACGTTTCAAATGAATTCTGGGTCTTAGAGCCCAGAATACCTGGAGCATCTCTGGAGGTTCCTTTAAACTAAACCACTGCTGTTATAACAGAGACACTTCATTTGTCTGTCTCATTCTTTCTGATTGTTCCCTTATCCACAACCCAGATAGTTTCTTAAGGGTCTTGTTGGTTGTGGACACATATATCCATAATTCCTCCCACCCCCACCCCCACCAGTACTCCCCCCTACACTTAGAGATCAAGCTCTTTCTATGTAAAATCATCTGCCCTTTATGCCCTTGGACACTTACCCATCTATGTGGGATAATCTCCTGGAATCTTGAGTAAACGCCAGGTCTCATGAGTGCATGATCAGACTCCAGTGTATAGTATTGCCGCATCCACCTGTGTGTGATAAGCTGTATTGCCCCATCACCACCACGTGATAATCCTTTGGTCTTGGTGGTGTTCTATTGAATGAGATGATCTCCCCCAATCAATCTTCCTGCATAAAGGCCAAACCTTGTGAATACATGATCATTTTCACTCCCTCTCCCCAGACCATTGATAATCCCCCCACCCCCCAAGTCCAACAATTCCTCTTACTCCTGCCTTCATTTACTATCTACATTTATTGAACACATATCATTACTGCCCCCAGGATCCCCTTTTACATCTCCCCTTTCTTTCTGCTAGAAGTTGTCTCCGAAATTCTCATTGTTTAGTAACTAAGTTTTGTACGACTCTTTTGTGACCCCATGGACTGTAGCCTGCCAGGCTCCTCTGTCCATGGGATTTTCCAGGAGTGGGTAGCCATTCCCTTCTGCAGGGGATCTTCCTGACCCTGCAAAGCCAAAGCTAATGATGTTCCTTCTCTCATCTGAACTTCCAAGGCATCTGAACTGGACCTGAAGTCCAAGATGACTGATACATTGTGCTTCTACAAAAATGGAAGCGAAGTGAAGTCACTCAGTCGTATCCGACTCTTTGCAACCCCATGGACTGTAGCCTACCAGGCTCCATCCATGGGCTTTTCCAGGCAAGAATACTGGAGTGGGTTGCCATTTCCTTCTCCAGGGCATCTTCCCGACCCAGGGATCAAACCTGGGTCTCCCGCGTTGCAGGCAGTCGCTTTACCGTCTGAGCCACCAGGGAAGCCCATCCAGTAAAAAGCTTGGCCTGGCCGAGGAGCTCGCTAACTAGAAGCAGTGGATGAGCGTCAGCCGGCCATTAACTTGGCCTCCAGAGCAGTTATTTCCCTAGACCTGAGCATACCAAAAAGAAGCCAGTACTTATTACGGAGTATATTTGGTGGACAATACACATCCCTATTTTTTTTTTCATTCATGGGGCTGTCTATCCTCCAAAACTACACTTCTTCTGGATTTCTAGAAGAGAAGGACACCTTAGCAGGTGTGAAGTGGATACCCCAGAGGTCCACATGCCCCTGAAAATATTCTCAGCTGAATACATCTTCAGCTGTAGCTCAACCAACCTCACCACCAAATTCTGCCCCAGAGTCTACCAGGACCAGTGTCTCATGCTCCCTATTGATTTCACTCACTACAGAAGCTCCCTGATGCCCAGGAAGCCTTCATCACCTGAACTGTCATCCCCTCGGAACCCTGAATGTCCCATATCTAGTGGTTCTCAACCTTGCCTGCATATTGGCATCACCTGACAAACTTTAAAAATACTGATATCATTAAGGTCCCCCTCCCTGCCAGATTATGATTTCATGGATTCTGGAGCACAGCCCTGACACCTGGGATTTTTAAAGCTCTCTGGGTGATTCTAATGTTGGGCAGCCACAGTTGAGAAACACTGCCCTAATTTGACCCTACCCTTACCCCTCCTCAACTCTGTAATCCATCAAAATCCCCTACACTGAAACTCTCAAATGTTAAAATCATTGAATCAGCCAGGAGAGCTTGTTAAAACATAGTTTGCTGGGCCTTGCATTCTGAGTTCTGACTGTGTAAGTCTAGAGTGCAGCCCAAAGATCAGCATTTCTAACAAGTTCCCAAGGGTCACTGATGCCACTGGTCCAAGGACCTCACTTTGAAAACCATTTCCAATATCCTGCTCTCTTGCTTCCTTGACCTTCTTTCCCCTAGTGATCTTATCCTCTGCCCTACCTCAGAATTCTAGTATTCATCCCCCAAACCTTGTCATCACCAGTGACTGTGCATGTGTGTGTGTGTTTAAGTCGCTTCAGCCAACCTTATGGACTGCATAGCCCGCCGTACTCCTCTGTCCAAGGGATTCTCCAGACAAGCATACTGGAGTGGGTTGCCATGCCCTCCTCCAGGGGATCTTCCCAACCCAGGGATCGAATCTGCACCTCTTACATCTCCTGCTTTGACAGACAGGTTCTTACCACTAGCACCACCTGGGAAGCTCCAGCAATGAGTGTACCCCTTCATAATGTCCTGCCTTCCAGCCACCTACTGGCTTTTTGCATATTCACTCAGTCATGTCCAACTCCATGACCCCATGGACTGTAGTCTGCCAGGCTCCCCTGTCCATGGGATTTCCCAGGTAAGAATACTGGAGTGGGTTGCCATTTCCTTCTCCATCTAGCTCTTTGTTGTTACCCCAGCAAAACTGGGTTACCCAAATTTCAACCCCAGTGGGACTACACTCCTGTGATCCCACCAGCTTCTCACTGTCACCCCCATCATGCCATATCTTCTCCCCTAACTCAGCTTAGGTTCCATGACCCACCTTCATGTTTATTCCTTTGCATACATCCTCAGTTCCCTTGTCCCTCTTTCTTTCATTATCCTGTCCTTGCAAATCTCCAACCCTGGTTAAGTCCATCTCTGGCCTTCTCTCAGCTTTATTCCTGCTTCTCATTTAATTGAGAAAATGGAACAAACAAGATAACTTCGACTTGCTCCCACCCTGCTCTCCCACCCAACCCTTTTGTGTCTGGACCATTATTGAGCTTTCTTTCCTGTTGCTATGGATGACTTGTCATGCTTCTCCTCCAGAAGGAGAACCACTTACACTCTGGATCCCAGTCTCTCTCACTTCCTGAAAGACATAGTCCCAGCGATTGTCTCCCCCACTTACATCTCGTTGTATTTTCTCTGTCTACTGGATCATTCCTATCAATATACAAACATGTGATGATAGCTACCATCTTTAAAAAATTTTTTTTAATATTTATTTATTGACTTGGCTGTGCCAAGTCTTAGTTGTGGCACACAGGATCTTCTTTGTGGCATGCAAACTCTTAGTTGCAACATGCAGGATCTAGTTCCTGAAACAAGGATCAAACCTGGGCACTCCGCATTGGGAGCGCAGTCTTAGCCACTGGACCACCAAGGAAGCCCCTACCATCTTTTCTAAAAAGCTTCCATTGGTCCCCTTTTTCCTTTTAGCTGCTTTGCCATTTCTCCATTCCTCCTGTTTCTACACTTGTTGTCAACTTTCTCTCCTTTCATTCTCACCTGAACCCTCGCTAGTCAGATATTCCCCCATCTTTCCTCCAAAATGACTCTTGTTAAGGTCACTAGTGACTTTGCCTCTTGCCAGATCCAACGGCCAATCCTCAGGGCACATCATGCTCCACCAAGTCCCTCCTTGTAAAGCGTCACTTGTTTCCAAGACAGCGCTCTCTCTGCGTTCTCCTACCTCACTACTCGCTCCTCTTTTGCTGGTTCTGACCTCTAAACTTTGTTGTGCCTTCCATTTGTTCCACAGATTTCTTCTCTTTTCTATCTAATCTTGTCCAGTGGCTTTTATACCAGCTAAATGCCAGTGACTCCCAGATGTATATCTCTAGCCCAGATTTCTCCCCTGGACTTCACAGTCAGGTACCCAGTTACTTCCTGGACGTCTCTGGCTGGATGTCTAATAGGCAGCTGGAATGTGTAAGCCCAGCACTGAACTCCTGATTCTTCTAACTGCGCTGGCTCCCATGAATGCCTGTATTTCTGCCATCTCAGCAAATGGTGATTCAGTCTTCCATTCGAACCAGGCCCCAAACCTTGTAGGCCCATCCTCGATTCCTTTCCCTCACACCTTCCATCAGCAAACCCTAGTGGCTCTACCACCAGGATATACCCCAGATCTGACCACTGCTCTCCATCTCTCCCACAGTACCCTGGTCCAAGCTGCCATTCTCTCTCACCCAGATCATTACAACCGTCTCCTAAGGTCTCCCACTTGCTACTCTTGCCCTAGGACCTTTTACTGATAAAGCACAAATCAAATGTTCTGACTTCTTACTCATTCAGAGTAAAATTGAAACCCCTTATCAAGGCTTAAAAGACCCCACAGGATCTGGCCTCCCTGCTCCTCTCTCATGCTGTTGGGTCTTCCCTTTGATCTCTCTGCTTCAGCCTCTCTGTTCATCAACAGTTTAGGGGCTCTTGCTGTTCCCTCAGGCTGGATTCTCCTTTCCCAGATACCCCCCATGGAGGTCTCCATCTAAATTTTAATGATATCCCGAGGCCTTTACAACAAGCCCACTGGTCCCGCCCCCTCCCGTTACCTAACCCCCACCTGGCACTCTCTGCCCCTTTTCTTGCTCTATTTACCTATATAGACTTATAATTGAAATATTAATATGATGTATTGATCCTATTTGTTAATTGTCGGCCTTGGTCACTAGAATGTAAGCTCTGTGAGGAGGGACTTTATTTTGTTTGCAGCCATTTCCCCAATGAGCATATGGTAGTTGCTCAATAAATACTTGTTGAATTAATTAATTAATTGAAAATGGTTCGGGTCTTTCCTCCCCAGTGGCTGCAGCCCTGTTCAGGGAGGTGTCCCCAGGCTGCCTTTCTCTATTCTCTAATAGCCTCCTGACCACCACCTGGGCCCCCTCCCCTCCCCGGGCCTTCCAGACCATTCTAATTGCTGAGGCTGCAGAGGGAGGGAGATCTTCACTAAAGAGGGAGGAAGGGGGGAGGAGCTCCATCTGGTGTCCAAGAAAATAAGGGAGCAAGCCAAGGTCTGCTGTGCTAGGTCCACCGCGAGGCCGTGATGCAAGTCTGGGGGGCTATGGGGCCCAACACTCTTTAGGCCTAGACTCGACTTTTCTCCTCTCCTGTCAGAGGGTGGCCCTGAGCACCCCCCCTACAGAGGCCCCAGCTTCCCTTGATTTGGCCAACTAAGCTGGGCCCAGCTTTAGGCCTCCAAGCTGCAGAAGGCAGTGGGGGTGGGGGTGGCGGGAGACAATGGAGAGCCCAGAGCCAGCTCTCCTTTTCCACCAGCCTGAAGTGATACAATGATACAAAGGGAGAGTCTTGTGCTTGGGGGAAGGGGGGTGGGAGAGCCCTTTGTCCTGCTATTTTATACATTGCTGGGGGGGTGTTGGTGAGGGGTTGGAAGGTTGGTGGGAGGGTGGGTTGGTAAGCGGCTGTCAATATGGGGAGGAGTAGAGAGTAGAGCAAGAGGCCCTGAAAAGTTTTTGAATTTCAATCAGGTTGGCTTTGAAAGAGTTTGGCTTTTGTTGAAAGAGAGAGAAAGGTTAACGCTTAAAGTTAGGGGGAGGGGGGCCGGTTTTGAAGATAGAGTCCTGCTTGCAGGCCAATCAGCTGTGGGACACCCAGACAGGCAGAAAGGCTGGGATGGGGGAGCAGAGAAGGAACAGGGTCCCATCTCCCTTCCCAGGACCAGATTGAGGAACGCCAGTCAGTCCTAGAAGCATCAGGGTGATTGCAGATTCGGGAAGGGAAGCACCAAGGAGCAGAGCCAGGCGACTGCTTTCTTCCTTTTGCCATCCTTACAGAGCCTTTGACTTTTTAAGCCACCAAAGAATGAAGTTCCCTCCGTCTCTCCCGTCCTTCCCATACACCCATGCTGGACTGACTTTGTGACAAGTACAGGCTTAGGTTTGGCTAAGAAGGGAGACAAGGCTGGCTTAGGACCTCCTGGTGGCCAAAAATCAGCTGTCTTCCTGCTTTTGGCCTCTGCTGACCCTCCTCTGCACCCTAACTCTCCCAAAAATAAAACAAAAATATGAAACTATTGCAGTCTTTGGAATAGGAGAAAAAGAAGGAATGGGGGAGCCATAGCCATGAAACAGGCTGAAGATCTGCAATTTCAAGTTAGGGTGTAGGGGCCTGGCCTTGCCCAGCTCAGAAGCACTGACATCTTCAGATCTTTCTCCTCCATAAATTTTAGACACTATAAGGCTCCTAGCTAAGGCTGAAGTATGATCCTGTGTCTGGGGAATGGTTCTGCAGAAAGCTTCTGTGGTGATCAGTTCTCCAAAACGAACCACTCCGTGTTCTTGGCTTCATGGATTATAGACCTGCCTATGACACCTCCAGACCAATCCCTGAACCCCAGCCTAGAAACACTCCAGTAGAAAAGGTTCTGAGAAGGAGAGAAAGAAAACTGGGGTATGGGATATTACTAAACATCTGTACATACTGTTAGGCCTCATCCTCAAGGAGCGAGTTCAGTTCAGTTCAGTTCAGTCGCTCAGTCGTGTCTGACTCTTTGCGACCCCATGAATCGCAGCACGCCAGGCCTCCCTGTCCATCACCAACTCCCGGAGTTCACTCAGACTCATATCCATCGAGTCAGTGATGCCATCCAGCCATCTCATCCTCTGTCATCTCCTTCTCCTCCTGCCCCCAATCCCTCCCAGCATCAGAGTCTTTTCCAATAAGTCAACTCTTTGCATGAGGTGGCCAAAGTACTGGAGTTTCAGCTTCAGCATCATTCCCTCCAAAGAAATCCCAGGGCTGATCTCCTTCAGAATGGACTGGTTGGATTCGTTCATTAAATATTTGTTAAGCATTCCTTGAGTTACACGTTATGCCAGGCCCTCCAGTACAGAGGGAAGAAGAATTATCCATGCCCTCAAAGAGCTCACTGTCTAGAATAGAAAAACATACAAGACACAAAGAATTATAATCCAATGAGATAATAATAATAGCCCCATGTCACATCATCGGCTCAGATGGTAAAGAATCTGCTTGCAATGCAAGAGGCCTGGGTTTGATCCCTGGGTCAGGAAGATCCGCTAGAAGAGGAAATGGAAACTCACTTCAGTATGCTTGCCTGGAGAATTCCATGAACAAGGGAACCTGGCGGGCTACAGTCCATGGAGCCACAAAGAGTTGGAAACAACTGAGTGACTAACACTTTCGCTTTCATGTCACATTATGTATATTATAACATAAATTACATCTAAGAGAATTCTATGGGAAAATGTGTGAACCAAGTTTTAAGATTACATTCACATTTTTGTCTTGAATTTTAGTACATTTGGAGCGTTTACAAAGGAAGAGCATTGCAGACATAAACATTTGCCCCAAGCAAGAAAAGACTTGGGTTCCAAATCCAGTCTAAGGGAAAAAGAAGACTGTCAATTTTGTATGCACACACATTAATATGCTAGAAGATGTCCATAGATATGCTGCCCTTCACTGGAAGTATTTTCCTGATTTTGTTCTTTACCTGGTTTGCAGCCAAAGAATAATCCCAACTTCCCACTTTTACCACCCCCCACCCCTTCCTCCCAAAGGTCTTCAGTTCATCTTTCAGGGCCAGATCTTAGGTGAAGAGAGGGCACTGGGAAGCCAACAGAGGAAGGTTTCTAGGCCAGTGTTCTCAAAGCCCGGGCCCTGGGCTGGTAGCGTCATCATCACCTGGGAATCTAGAAACACAAACACGCAGGACCCACCCCAGGCCCACTGAACTGGAGACTCCATATGCAGGGCCTAGCCGTTTGTGTTTTAACGAGTTCTGTAGTAGTTTCTGATGTTCCCTAAAGTTTTAGGGATGCTGGGCAATATTGCAACTCTTAGTTAAATAGTCCTGATTCTCCTCAAAAATAACTTGCTCTGGGTAGGAGTCAAGCCAGTATTCCAATCTAGCCCTGAACCTGTCTTTAAAGTTAGTTTAAAACTCAACGTTCAAAAAACGAAGATCATGGCATCCAGTCTCATCACTTCATGGCTGGGGAAACAATGGAAACAATGACAGAATTTTTTTTCTTGGGCTCCAAAATCACTGCAGATGGTGAGTACATCCATGAAATTTAAAGACGCTTGCTCCTTGGAAGAAAAGCTATGACAAACCTAAACAGCATATTAAAAAGCAGAGACATTACTTTGCTGACAAATGTCCTCCAAGTTAAAGCTATGGTTTTTCCAGTAGTCATGTAAGGATGTGAGAGTTGGACTGTAAAGAAAGCTGAGCGCTGAAGAATTGATGCTTTTGAAGTGTGGTGTTGGAGAAGACTCTTGAGTCCCTTGGACTGGAAGGAGATTAAACCAGTCAGTCCTAAAGGAAATCAGTCCTGAACGTTCATTGGAAGGACTGACGCTGAAGCTGAAGTTCTAATACTCTGGCCACCTGATGTGAAGAACTGACTCATTGGAAAAGACCCTGACGCTGAAAGATTGAAGGCAGGAGGAAAAGGGGACGACAGAGGATGAGATGGTTGGATAGCATCACCAACTTGTTGGACGTGAATTTGAGCAGACTCCGGGAGCTGGTGCTGGACAGGGAGGCCTGGCATGCCGCAATCCAAATGGGAGCACAGGAGCCTAGCAGAAGTACCTGTGGCAATCCAGTATGGCGGGTCCTTTTGAGTTCCTCTCAGGAACCCAGGCTTGTAATAACACCAACACAGTTTGATTCTCAGGGGTTTCTGGATAGGCATGGATTATGAAGGGTTGGTTAGAATTGGAAAGGGAAACGAAGGATAGAGCAAAGTTCCTACTTTCATGTTTGATTTTTCAGGTAATATCTCAGAAGCAGGGCTCAGGTACCTGTATCTCCTTCGTATCAGTATCTTTCTTGGCAGAGGTTGACAGTTTCTTTTTGGAAATAAATCTCTTTGCCAAATCACATGACCATTTTTGTCTTAAGAAGTTGGCATCTCTCCTCTTCTCAAATTTGTCTCTCCAGCCTCTTTAACCCATCCCAGTTTTCTCTTTCACCTTGAGCTAGGAAATTTGGTGTCCTCTGCACCATTTCAGGTTGCTCTCACCAAGTGACTCGCTTTTTGATCTATTAAAATGAAGCAAGAATTCCTTTCAGAGGGGAAGAAAACTCAGCATTCTGTAAATATGAAGTGCCAAGTGGTGTGCTCCTAGCTTTACATACATTTCATAGCCACCCCGTAAACTGTTATCTCCCCTTTTATTAATAAGGAAACTGGAGTATGGAGAGTTTGTCGCTGTGTGGGGTTGCCTAGGTTTGAAGTAACAGCAGGATTTGAACCCAGATCTGTTCATTCCTCTTTCCCACACCTTCTCAAGAGAGTTCCTTCAGGTCCTGACCCCCTTCCAGACAACACCCAAGGATACAGGCCTCAGGCCAAGGCCACCGACTGTGTCAGTCCTGGCTGGATTCCCTCTTGGTTAGGCTCAGAGTCAGGCCTCACCTAATTTCTGTCCTTCTCTTCTCCTGGCCAGCTGGACCCCGTGCCCTCTCGGCCCTGCCTGGCACCTGGGGGAGAGGGCAGAGTGAAGCCTGGACAGGGTGAGTGGGCACCCTTTCCACCCAGTGTTAACCCCTGCGGCTGGCCCACAGCGGGGAAGCCCTCTTGCTGAGCTCTGCACCAACTGCTTGCCTGCCTGAGTTTGCATTATTTATTTAATGTCTTGTACCGTAAATAATGGTAACTTTATGGTTATTAGGAACGGGTTAAGGTACATGCGGGTAGCACCAGGCTGCCTTCAAAAGGAACAGTCCTGGCATAAAATGTTGCGATAATTGCTTTACTGCTGAGTGTTGGTCTTTATTTTGTGTCTGATTTGTCCCTTAAGCCAGCGTAACATTCTCCCCACGGCAGGAGAATGCAGAGAGCAAATTGAAGGGCTGAGCATGAACAATGCGACATGGCGCACTGCTGGGTTTTTCTTTTTTCCTCTTTCTTCGTTTCTCCCTTGACCTCCCTCCAATCCTCTCCGCTCCCCTCCCCCCATGCCCTGCCCAGTCTCCGCCCCACTCTGGTTGGTAGGATCTTTCTCCCCATCCTTGACACCTCTGGAAGGTATCCCATCTCACCCCCTTAGTTTGAAAATTAGGTTAAAAAAGCACTCCTCTGTCTTACCTCTTCTCTGGGCAACAAACAAGACAAAACAAAAGAATAAACAGAAACAAGGAGGCTCTTTTGCCTGGACCCTGCACCAAGCAGTGCCCGGGCATCTCGGCTCAGAGGTGGGTGCCCCTCATTTCACACAAGGAGGCTAGTTCCTGGCATGAGCCCACCTCACCAACGTGACAGTCCAGCCCAGCACTGCAGTGGTTGTTGGTGGGGGGTGTGAGGGGGTGGGGGGGTTAGATGTGCCAGAGAACTCAGCAACTTCCTGATAGTGGGACAGGGAAACAGCCTCCAGTGGCCTCTAGGACTCTCTTCCTTTTCTGGTGCCATCACACCCAGGCAGGAAGACCCCTGGCCTCACCTGCTGTGTGTCCAATGGAAGCAGGCTGTCATCACAGGCCGTGGAATGGAGCAGCAGGCAGGATGCCATGGGCCCACAGGCTCAGCCTTTTGCTTTCCCAGAGGTGGGCACTCCTGGCCTTCATCATTGCCCAAGGATCATCTCTCAGCCTCTCACAGTGCCCATAGACTGGGATGGTCCAAGAAAAGTAAAACCTCTGCCCCCTGTCCCAAAGAGCAGGCTCAGAGGAGAAAGGGCACTAGGGCCTTCTCTGGACCTCAGAGCATTCAAGTGAGGAGAGCACTGAAGCAGGAGCCAGGAGATCTGTGCTCTTAGCTTTCCACCAACTTGCCAGGTGGTAGTAAACTTGTGGAAAGGGAAGGTCCTTGGAATCTTGCCATCTCAGTTTCGGCTATAAAGTGAAGGCAAAAATACCTGCCTTGTGGGATGATTAGGATCAAAAGGAGAGAATGAATGAATACAAACCCAGAACCAAATGTACTAGGTTTATCATGGAGGCTCCGCTGTGCCTTCACGTTCTCTAGCCAAAGGCAAAAAGCTGCTTCTGGGTAAGGAAGAAAAGGAGGTGCTAGTGGAGGAGAGTTGGTGGGGGGCAGTACAAAGAGGGAGGAGGAGTATAGCAGAGACCCCCCCCCCAACACCCGGCCCCAGAGCTCTCTGCAGAGGAGGAGATCACTGTTGCTCTTTCTCCACCCAGTGGGCATCCCGGCTGTGCCCCGACCTGGCAGGACACCGTGCAACCAGCAGCAGGATCTCCTCCACCCCCCAGCCCCAGTCCCTTCCCCTTCCTTGGTTCTTGTGCCTCCACCCCTTGCGTTCCCCTCTAGGGCTCCTCCAACAGAAGAGACAGCCGAGTCCCAGCACGCTGACAACACTGACTTGAAGCCTCGGAGACTGAGGGGGTTTGCTCTCCTCTCCACTCACCCCACCTCTCCAGAGCCTAGTAACTCATCAGTAGCGGAAATTTGAACAAAGTGGAGAACCTGGGATGAAAGGAGAAAGGCTGCGGTGATTGGGGTGGGGGCAAGGGGCAGGGGGATGGCTTTAATTAGGGCTCCTTGGCCTCTTTAGTCCTGGGGCTGGTTGGGGTAATCCAGTTAGAGTCCTAGGCTTTCATCTCAGCTGGCTGGCCTCTCTGGGGCCCTGTCAGAGCCTTTAGGGGGCAACAAGTAGCGGGCAGGCCCCGAGTGCGGTGGGGGTTGGTACCGCGCTCACTTCCAGCTGGACGCAGAGGGGGGTGCGGAATGAAGCCCCCCGCCAGCACAGCAGTTGGTGGTGGGCAGTGAAGTGGCCTGTGCGGGGCGGCTTGGGCGCTGGGCGGCTGTCTCCTGACACCAGAAACTCTCTTTATGAAAGGATCAAGTCGGGAGCATTGTTCTCCGGGCCAGGGAACCAAGGGCTCAGAATGCTCTTTTGTGTGGAGGTGCCCCCCCACACACACTCCCCCTTCTTTTTTCTCCCTTTGAGCCACTGCTGGCTGGGCCTCTGCCCCCATGCGTGGGGGGAGCGATGGATGGTGGAGATGGGCTCGGGACAGACAGTCCTGGGGGAGCCATCTGTGCTGGGGTGGGATCCACTGGAGCTGAAAAATTAAACAGCATTTTCAATTAACTTTTCCTCTCTTGTTTGGGGGTGGGCTTGAGGCGGGGTGGTGGAGCAGGCTGGTTGAATTTAACCTTTGAAAAGCTACTATGGAGAGAGGAGGAGGGAATGACCTTTCTTCCTGAGGCAAGGGTGGGCGGGGGTGGGGAGCAGCGAGACTGTTTCCTCAGGCCAAGCAGGGGACCCTCTCCTCTGGGGAATATCCCCAGAAACTCTCTGTGTCTTTGGCCAAGGTCCCACCTGTGTAGAGTGGGTTTGTGTGTGCATCCCCAGAGAGCACACCCCAGGGAGAGATGGGGAGAGCGGCTCAGGGTCAGCAGGTGGAGGGAAGGCTCAGTCCTGAGCAGGAAGAACCTTGTCTACCTCTTAGTAACCCCACTAATGGCTGACCCCCCTTCTCCACACATCTTCCCTTTTCCTCGAGAAGGGTTGCTTTTTTTCACCTCTTGGGATGGGTGCCCCACAACGTGGAAGAACACCTGTGGAAGGACTTGGCTTCAGATAGCTGACCTAGATGCTTTCAAAGGCCTCTCCAGCCCTGTCTGGTTGGCAGTGTGGAATATAACCAGAATATACAGTGGCCAGAAATAAGAATCTGCCTACAATGTGGGAGACCTTGGTTCGATCCCTGGGTTGGGAAGATCCCCCAGAGAAGGGAATGGCTACCCACTCCAGTATTCTAGCCTGGAGAATTCCATGGACTGTATAATCCATGGGGTTGCAAGGTCAGACACGACTGAGCAACTTTGAGAAATCAGAACCCAAGAATTGAGGTTGTACCCTTCTCACATCCCCAGGGCTGCATCCCATGGCCTTCTCCATCTTCCCTGGGATCTGAGAGCAGGTCTCCATCAGTCTCCACTGCTCTCTTCCTCACTCAGGGACTCACCTCTTCCTGGGTCTCCAGTGTTAAGACTTCTCTCTCTGTAATGAATATGAACACCTGAAGAAATGTCTGTAGTTTTCAAAGGATTCATGTGAGTCCTCACTTAGTTTGTGGGATGGATGGATGGGAAACAATGAGACTCAAGAGAGGTTAATTTTTAAAAATTGGGCATCTTTAGGATGGCACAGCAGCATCACCAAGGGGCCCCTTTCAAATTGCCCATCCAGGACTCTGACCACTCCTACCCTTACCTTGACTCCAGAATAGAATTGTTTAATGAAATTGCCTTTTGTGCATTTTCTGTTAGCAAAATACAGCGGGCCATTTACAGGAGAGAAAATGAGGAAGGCTACTCATGTCAGCTGAGGCAAAAGAGGAAATAATTCCAATGGTTTCCCTTGTTTCTTCACCAGCCCATCTTTCATCAGAGAAAGAGGGGAGGATGATGCTGGGAACAGACATGGGAATGAGTTGTCCCCCAACCCTCCTAGGGCACAGTGGAGCATCACCTGCCCTCCCAAGCCTTGTCTTAAAGATTTCATGCTCAGTTAAGGACACTATGCTCAGACCTCAGCTCAGGGCCCTCTCCCATTTGCTGCCTATGTTCACTCAAACTGCTTTTCCTTTCATTCATCAAATGCACCAGCTTTCCTTTCCAGCATCTTAGAATATACTTCATCCAGTTTTTACCCACTTTTCCTGTCTCTGTGAATTTTTCTGCTCAGAGGAGCCTATTCTGTCCTCCAAAAGTGAATTTTGTCCTCTGATTTTACCTTCTCATAGCACTCTGCATGTCCTTGATATAGCAGATCACGGTTCAGAATCATACATGGAGTTGAGGAGTGCTAATGACGCTCCTCCACTGGACCTTAAGCAAGTGAGAGCAGGCATCCTGCCACTTTGTTCACTACTCTATTCCCAGTGTTGGTGGTCGGCACTCAGGGACCTCACACACACTGCCTGAATGAATGAATGAATGAATGGGGGAAGGCAACAACTCTCAGACAAAGTGAGCAAAATGAAAACTGACTCTTCCCAGAAGTAGAGGTGAGGACTGATGATAGCTTTGACATCTAGAAAGTGAAGTGAAGTTGCTCAGTTGTGTCCGATTCTTTGCGACCCCATTGACTTTAGCCTACCAGTTTCCTTCATCCGTGGGATTTTCCAGGCAAGAATACTTGACATCTAGAAAGTTCCTTTAAAACCCTACAGTGGAAGTCAGTAGGCGTGAATGGTGCAGAGGACATTTGTAGAGCAGCAGGTGGGAAAGAACGGTGATGGGGATTGAGGGTTTTTAGGTGAGGCAGGAAAAGCAAGCAGCCGACTTCCATTTTCCCCTATATTTCAAAGAGGCAGTCCATTTTTGGAGTCCTAAGGAGAAGTCTAGAAGGAGAATGCTAAGAACCATAGCCAGTGTGTGAAGAGGAATAAGAGAAGAGGCCTTACCTGCTGGATTTGCTTAGGGTGAGGCTGCCTAGTTTTCTGCAAAATAAAGGGATTGTCTTCAGGCAGCAGCAGAGGATAGATCCTGGGACTGTGAGCAAGAGGGTGAACCAGAGGAAATGGAGAGAAGCTTGAACTAGTGAAGGGTTAAAGGGAATACACATGTTTAGCAGTATATTGAGGGAGAGGTGGGGGAAAGACCAGCGAGCCTATAGACCGCTAATAAATGAAGAGAAGAGGGAGATCCATCTTACCTCCTACAGGGCAGAGATACTCGGCTCATTTTTTAGATCCATCTTTAAGAAGAAAAATGACAAAAAGGAATTTGGATAATTAGGAAGTAAATGCAGACTGTGCAAAAATCGTTACTGATAGAAAGCAGGTAGGAGAATCCTCAGAAAAATCAGCGAGCCTGGATGACATCCATCATGGAGTGTTAAGGCTGGTGTTCTGGGGACGTGCTGAGCGGGGAGCTGATGGAACCACTTATAATTATGTCTGGAAAATCATAGAAAGTAAAAGGAGCCATCAGGAGCCCGGGGAAGTGAAACGACGTGACTCCTGTCTTCTGAAACACGGTGCAACAGTCCTAAAAACGTTTGCCCAGTCAGTCTGAGAGAGAGAGACAATGAAGTGGGGGTGGGTGATGTCTGTCATCTTGGGAAGAAAACTAGAATCCGAGCTCTGTGTGTGCGCGCGCGCGTGTGTGTGTGTACATACATATACACACACACACCCCTAAGGGCCAAACCACACCAAACAGAATAACACCAAGTGATCAAATTGGAAACAGAGAAACAGATGTGCTGTAGCGGGTGTGCCACAAGTGGTAGTTGTTAAAACAGGTTCAGGTTCTGGCTGGTGGTGCAGGTATGTAAATGAAAGAGGCGCTGAGGGGGAAATCAATGGCAAGGACTCCTTTCTGGGAGAGGGACACTCTCCTGGTGAGCAGAGGATCGGAGCCTCTTTGACAAGGTCTCATCTGGGGCGTTCTCATCTGGAGAAAACTGCATGGAGCTGAAGAAGCTGATAGATGGGTGTGGCTGAGAAATTGCACAGGGACCCAGAGAAGTCACCCACCAGCGTGAGCACCTGCTGGGGTGTGTGTGTGTGTGTGTGTGTGTGTGTGTGTGGTGGGGCTGCGTTGGAACAAATGACCATGTCTGGGGGGAAATACCCCCTGCTTTTCCAAGAGGCCAGAGGAAGCTGCCTTGTTCTGGGAGCTGCGTGCACAACATTTGGGTGTGGAGCTCTTGAGCCTGGAAGGGAGGTGATGCCAACACCCTAAAGTGGTTTCCAAAAGGAGGAGAAGGCCCCCTGAGGGAGCTGGCTGAGAGGGAGTGGCCTCTCATGGTAATGATCCCGTGGACTCCGCAGCCCCAGCGCCTGCACGCTTTTACAAGGTTAAAGCAACAGCTTGAACCTGTATGGGGCGAGCATTTGTTTCCTTTCCAGATTGCCAGCTAATGAGGAAAGATTAAAGGAGCTAAATCTGTTTAGCTTGGCTAAGTGACGACCGAGGCGGCGGGAGTGGAGAGGCATGCTGGGCCTGCCAGGCCGAGCGAGGGGTGTGATAACTGACTGCAGATTTCAGAAAGGTGTCTGTCGCTCCAGCGCAGGAAGAGCGGCTGTCTCGGGTGGGCAAGGGGCCTCAGCCTCCCTCAGTGGGAGGAGACCTAGGGAGGGTTTCCCAGCTGTGAGCGTGGTTGCTCATGGTGCAGTAGGTCAACCTGCCGAGAAGAGGTCAGGGATCAGGACATCCTGGCTCAGCTAAGGGAGGGACCACCTGTCCCCAACCAGCAGCCTTCACTTCGCCCTCTGCTAACACCACCTTCCGCCTTTGTGAGGGTCTTCTCTCACCCACTGCTGTCCCCACTGCAGCCAGGGCCTTAGGGGTTTTGGAGTCCAAAAAGGTTACCCCACTTGCGGGCCTATGGCAGATGTTCTTAGTAACTGGTTTGGGGATTCATAGCCAGGCTATTCTTTGATGATGTCTTCAAATAGAGTCTTCCAAGCCTGTGAGATCAGAACCTTCTAGGAGCAGAAAGAATTTTCCCTTGGGGGGAGGGGGGATCTAGTGTCCTGGTCCAGCGACCCAGGGGTCCCCAAGCCTGGACCCTTGGGAGAGCTAGGCTGCCTCTCATCCTGCTTCCTGTTGGCAATCTCACAGTTAAACACTTAAACAATCTTTCTTTCTCCTGCTTTCTCTCTCCCCCTCTCTCTCTTTCTCTCCCTTCTTTTCAGAGTTGACAGGGGCCAAATAAAGGCCCTTTTAAAAAAAACACACAAAACAATTTTGTTCCTTCTGAAAGTGATGGAGCGAAAGTGAGTGTAGATTATAGCCCTGTGAGGCGAGGGCCTTCGTGATGGGGGGAGAAGTAGTGACATGATGGGAACCTAATGGCAGTAATTGGCCTTGGCTTTGACAGGGCCCATATCACAGCTCAGGAAAAGAGAGATGTTTAAAGTAAAAATTTACACAAAATTATATGTTTTCGGGGTGAAAAGACTGTTTGGATTTCTTTTTTTTTCTTCCTCTTCTTCCCCCCAGGGCATGGTTCCTGGGCCTTCTGCCGGTGTGTGTCTGTGTGCATCTACACGTCTGTCTGTGTGTGTGTATGCATGTGTGTGTGCACACTTGGCCATGAAGCTGTCCCACAGGTATATGTGCATTTTAGCCCTGCGTTGTCAGCACCTTCTGTTTTCTCCCTTATTCAAGTGGAGACATTGCTCAGCTTTGGAAGTTTCTCATTCCAAAGTAGGAAGAGCCTAAGAGAAGGAAGAAAAAGAGAACCATTCCAAATAATTTAAGAGGCCACCCTTCATAATTTCACCAAAGGAACGCTTGTTCGGTCTTAACACAGTCAACTAACATCTTGTATTTATTTATCCTTGTAGTTCTTAGTCCTAAATAAGACCAAGGAATAGACTGGGCCATTGTGCCTGTTCAGTGTCTGATTCCCATTCCAGAATGTGAGCCCTCTGAGTGCAGGTCTCTCTTTCTCTGGTTCAAGGCCGTAGTCCAGCACCCAGCACAGCACCTGGCGCATAGCAGGCTTCCAGCACAAGTGGCCCAGGATACCTGAATTCTGTTGAGACAGAAGCTAGGTTGGAAGATTATAACTGCCTGAGGATTAAGTGCTGATAAATCAGACTTCTGTCTCAGGAACTAGACTATTCAGATAATTGAGTATTTTTTTTTTACTTAATTTTTATTGGAGTTTAGTTGCTTTCCAATGTTGGGTTGGTTTCTACTCTGCAGCACAATGAATCAGCTATACATATACATCAGATCAGATCAGATCAGATCAGTCGCTCAGTCGTGTCCAACTCTTTGCAACCCCATGAATCGCAGCACGCCAGGCCTCCCTGTCCATCACCAGCTCCTGGAGTTCACTGAGACTCAAGTTCATCGAGTCGGTGATGCCATCCAGCCATTTCATCCTCTGTCGTCCCCTTCTCCTCCTGCCCCCAATCCCTCCCAGCATCAGAGTCTTTTCCAATAAGTCAACTCTTTGCATGAGGTGGCCAAAGTACTGGAGTTTCAGCTTTAGCATCATTCCTTCCAAAGAAATCCCAGGGCTGATCTTCAGAATGAACTGGTTGGATCTCCTTGCAGTCCAAGGGACTCTCAAGAGTCTTCTCCAACACCACAGTTCAAAAGCATCAATTCTTCGGCTCTCAGCCTTCTTCACAGTCCAACTCTCACATCCACACATGACCACAGGAAAAACCATAGCCTTGACTAGACGAACCTTTGTTGGCAAAGTAATGTCTCTGCTTTTGAATATGCTGTCTAGGTTGGTCATAACCTTCCTTCCAAGGAGTAAGCGTCTTTTAATTTCATGGCTGCAGTCACCATCTGTAGTGATTTTGGAGCCCAGAAAAATAAAGTCTGACACTGTTTCCACTGTTTCCCCATCTATTTCCCATAAAGTGGTGGGACCAGATGCCATGATCTTTGTTTTCTAAATGTTGAGCTTTAAGCCAACTTTTTCACTCTCCACTTTCACTTTCATCCAGAGGCTTTTTAGTTCCTCTTCACTTTCTGCCATAAGGGTGGTGTCATCTGCATATCTGAGGTTATTGATATTTCTCTCGGCAATCTTGATTCCAGCTTGTGTTTCTTCCAGCCCAGTGTTTCTCATGATGTACTCTGCATATAAGTTAAATAAACAGGGTGACAATATACAGCCTTGACGTACTCCTTTTCCTATTTGGAACCAGTCTGTTGTTCCATGTCCAGTTCTAACTGTTGCTTCCTGACCTGCATACAGATTTCTCAAGAGGCAGATCAGGTGGTCTGGTATTCCCATCTCTTTCAGAATTTTCCACAGTTTATCTCTTTTCTGGATTTCCTTCCCATTTGGTCACCACAGAGCAGAGTGGAGTTCCCAGTGCTATTCAGTAGGTTTTCATTAGTTATCTATCTTATACATAGTATCAATAGTATATATACATCAATTCCAATCTCCCAATTCATCCCACCCACAACATTCCCCCTTGATCAATATTTTTGTTCTCTGCATCTGCATCTCTATTTCTGCTCTGCAAATAAGATCATCTATACCATTTTTGTAAATTCCATATATATGATTAATATACAATATTTGTTTTTCTCTTACTGATATACTTCACTCTAAGTGATAGTCTCTAGGTCCATCCTCATCTCTTCAAATGATCCAATTTCATTCCTTTTAATGGCTAAGTAATAATATTCCATTGCATATATGTACCACATCTTCTTTATTCATTTGTTGATGGCAGATAATTGATTCTTCATTGCTTAATAGAAAAGTGACCTGACAGGAAGACATCCAAGGTGGCAATGCAATGAGAATATTAGGTGTTCATCCCTTGTTGTGAGCAGTCCTAGAATCTCTACAGTCAAACTCCAATCAACTCTTTAATACTAATGACCATTCCCAGTGTAGCATGGTCTACTTGGGGCCTGCAACTTGTACTGAAGCTCACTGTTTTACTTGGATTTAGACAAAGTGTATGGGCTAAGATGAGGTCTAGTCAGCTATCAGTCTACTTTTGAGCTTTCTAAAAAAAAATTCCATTTGACTAACATAATAACAAGATGCACAAATAAAGCTAAATTGAATGTTTTTTCAATGTGAGCTCAAGATGAAGTACCAGAATCACAGAATCTCAGGTTGGGAAGTGTCTTTAGAATTCTGAAGTACCTCCTTCACAACCTCTACAATAACTCTCAAGTTCCAGTTGTGAAGATTGGTGTGTTCAGCCAGGAGGCAGGGTTAAGAAATGCAAGAATTAGGAGCTGGGCTGGGCAGGAACCAGTCCTGGGGAATCGGTCAGTCGGAACAAACAGACTTAGAAAGGGAAGACCCAGCAAGGACTGTGCCAGCGAGTTGCTGTGGAGGTGGGAGTCCATTCTGAAAGGAGAGGTCTGAAGGTTGGTGCAGAATGGGGGTGTATAGGTATTGGGAACAGGGCCAGGCAGCTTTCTGTGACCCCCCCCCCGGTTTACCTCAGTGTTTGAAGAGAATTTCAACCCAGGCATCTCAGGATGTTCCAAGATCACCAGGGGAATCCAGAACACTAGGTGGGCATTGCTGGGGGTGGGAGAAGGGCAGCATGTCTAGAACCAAGTGAGAATGATGCTTCTAGAGCTGTGGTAGTCACTGAGATGTTGTCGAGTGATGCCAGTATAATTCAATGGATGATTCTTGAATGACACAGGGTTCTTGAATGGTACATGTAGTCAGCATTGAGTTAGATAATAGCAGGTAATTCTGTAAATGATTCATAGGATTGCTGTGCTCTAGAAGTAAAGAGCATGATGTGATTACTTATGATCAGAATATAGGTTCTCAAAGAAGAATTGAGGCATTTAGGGTTTGGGAACCATTCTTTTGTACCAACATTTATGGGATGCCTACTCTAGTGAGGTATCATATCTGATGAAAGCCCTTCAGGCCTACTACTTAATTTGAGTCACTTCCCTTTTATTTTCCCTATATATACTGAACTGAGATTGTAAACAAAGAAAAAAATTGGCTGGCATTCCATCCAAGAAAATCACAATATGTGAGAAGATTCTCTTGCAACCTCAGAGTTCTCCAAGTTCTGTAGACAATCCAAGAGTCTAGGGGAATGGCTGCAGCTCAGTTTTCCCCTTCTGGCATTAGGTACAGAGATGGTAACCTTGTCCTCCGGTATTCCCTCTGTATAGAAATATTAAAATTGTAAATTGCAAGCATTTTCCTAAAATGCAGTCCTTTCACTGTGATCTGGAATAATGGCTTGGATGCAGGTGTCCCTGGGTACCACTTGGCTTGCCAGTCAGTGCAGTGTGTTGATGTGAAGATGAGATGCTAAACCCTTCTAGTCTGACCCCGTTGGACCTGATGTTAGCTGTAACAGTATACCTTCCTAAAAGCATAAGCAAACAGCTTTTTCACTCATCTAAACTTTCTACTTAAAATTATGGACACTCAGAACCTTCTTGTTGGTGAGGCAGCATTTTTTTCAATAGACTGCCTAGACTAAGTTAAATGCTGGAGATACAGAAGTTTAAGAACAGTGTCTGTTTAAAGGAATTCATAGGTCACTAAGAAGACATCCCAACCAAAGAGATTGCTTCACTATACTGTAAGTGCTAAGATAGATGTCTGAGCAGGGTGCTGCACCACTGAGAAGAAGCAAGCCCGTCAGTCAGCCAGAGACCTTAGGAAAGGCTCCACCTTTCAAGCTGGCAAAGCTTGAAAGGATTATTTAGGGAGGAAGAGAATTTTGCTAAGCTGAGGAAGAGCAAAGGGTAGAGTATTCCAAGCAAAAGCTATAGCATGATTGTTGAAAGCATGAATTCATTTTTTCTTTTGGCCATGCCATGCAGCATGTGTGATCTTAGTTCCCCAACCAGGTATCGAGCCCACGCCCCCTGCATCCCAGCATTGGAAGCATGGAGTCCTAACCACTGAACCACCAGGGAAGTCCGAAGGCATGACTTTTAAGTCAACTAATCCTGGTCCTTGGTTCCTTAATATGCTTAGCAGTTTCTAAGTTTATGCTGCTCATTTTTCTGACATTTATGTGCAGTACAGAGGGAGAGTGAGAAAGGGAAAGAGCCTGAGAGCCACTAAAAGAAAGGAAGATGGGAATAAAATAGAGATAGGGAGGAAGAGAAGGGAAAGGAAACCATATTTATTGAGTGGTTATTATGTGCCGGGTGGTTTTACATGATCTCATTTCATGTTGTGGGTGCCATTTTCTAAATTAAGACGATGTGGTTCAGAGAGACAGATGAACTCCTTCACCCTCACTTCACTTTTCAGTCCTCTCCTGTCCTCCATTCCCACTGTAACTCTGCCTTTCTTTGAAGCTCCCTGCTGCACTTCACCACCACCACATGGATGCCTACCAGATGCTCCATCCAAAATGCTGCAATAATTTCCCACCAAACCTGCTCCTTCTTCACTCTTCCTGTATCACCTCCCCACCCAGTTACTTGCTCAAGGTGGAAATTCAGAATCACTCACTCTGTGACCTTCGCCTCTTCCCCAGCTCCACATCTGATGTATCACTCAGTCCCAACCACTCTACCTCTAAAACGTATCTCAAATACATTCACTCTGCCCAGCTTCTCCACCACCACCTCAATCAGGCCATCACTTTTGAATCATCCATCACACTCAAATAGTTTTCTTGTTTGATTTCTCTTCCCTTCTTGCCACTTCCAATCCACCTGGCAACCCATGAATCTTTGTAAGATCCATGGCCCTTAGTCCATACCCAGTAACATTTGCTTCCTGTCTACCTCAACTCCCCTCACCTCTGGGCCTTTGCATCCCACTCAGCTCACTGTACTTGATTTTCTTCACATGGCTAGGTCCTTCTCATCCTTTAGATCTCCCCTTAAATGTTGTTTCCTCAGAGAACTCCTCCCAGTCTAAAAAGAGATTTCCCCCTTTTTTCTATTTCTTTATGAAAAATTATAGCAATGTATTTGTTTACTGCTTATCTCCTCCACTAAGCACAAGCCCTAAGAGGGTAGTCCTCTGTCTTTTGTTCACCACTGAATCATGAAAACCTTGCATGATACCAAGCACAGAGCAGGCATTCAATACATTTTAAAATGCATATTTTTTGTTAAAAATGAGTACTATGTGAAACTGGTTCCGGATAAAGAGCTTTAACTGAAACCTACTTCTTCCTGCAGCCAAAGCCCATGAACTTTTTTCTCCATCATACCACCTTCCTGAGGGTGAGACCCAGCCTGAGCAGTCAGACTGGAGTTTGTTTCAGAGATGGGATGGCGAGAAGCCTGCAGAAACTTGATCCTGACTGGACAGTGAGCTCTGTGAAACTAAGGGCCATGTCCTCAGTGTTTAGTAAAGTGCCCAGCAGGGGGTAGGTGCTTAATAAATGATGAGTGAACCAACAAATGTGCCCTGAGAAGCTCTCAGGTTTTCATATGATCTCATGGACAGAGGTACCATTTACTGAGATGGAGAAGGGAGAGGAAGAGCAGAGTTAATGGAAAGTGGGGAGAGCTGGGGAGAAATGAAGAGCTCAGTTTTAGAATGACATGCAGCAAAAGGCACAGTTGTCAACAGGCATGTGTTTCAGGAATAATGAGAATTTTATTCATTTAGTCATTTATTCACTTAATCACTCAATCAACAAATGTCTATTGAAAGCTTGGTATATATCAAGCACTATGTTAGGTGCTGAAAATATGGCAATAAATCAGATAAAGTCAAGTGAGGGAAATGGTTAAGAAAACAGATATTCAAATCAGAGTGATTGGTGCCTTTGTAAAAGCAAGCATACAGGGCTGTGGGCTTTAGAGGTGGAGGCAGAAAGACCTTCTGGACACATCCTGAAGGATGGAGGAAATAGCCTGACCAAATGCCAGAGAGTCTTTCAAGCAGAGGAAGTAGCATGTGCAAAAGCCCAGTGGTTAAAAAGAAAAGAGAAGCCTTCCAAGGACTGTACACAGATAGCTCAGTAGGCGGGAATCATGGTGTTGGGAGCAGGGTGCTCTGTGGAAAGTAGGGAGACACCCAAACTGTGAACCTTCTCCCCATCCCTCCGTTTCTCCATGTAGAGAAGACAGCAGGAGCTGAAAGGCACACACAGATGTGAGTCACTGACTCACAGTCCCAAGTGTAAAGTAGGTAGAGAAGCAGTGGAGTTGGAATCATAACCTTGGACCAAACTAGTAAGAGTTTCAATTACCATAATACAGAGTATGACTTCTAGAGACAGTTGGCAATGATGGAAAGTTTTTAATCAGGAAGGATGATGGTGGTGGTGGGACATGATCAGATACATACATTAGAAGTAGTAACTCATGGCTAAGTGTGAAAAATCAATTAAAGGAGATACTATCAGAAGTTACCATATTTTCTGTCAAGGCATTCTTCAGATTGAAAAAAATAGAATGGTAAGAAAATATCAAAGTCCAAGAGTGTGTGTGTGTGTGTGTGTGCAAGAAGCTATCTACATTGGTCTTAACTGTGACCTTCATGAGTCCACTGAACTACTTGCCATTTGCCTCATCTTGAAATTTCCACCCTGTCCATCTTAAACTAAACTATCACTACTTTAGGTCTCAGTTCAAGTCTTCCCTACCCCACTCCCCTCACCAAGACAAATTAAAAAATTCTGTTCTCTGGGCTACCACATCAATCTGGCCATAATAACTGTTTTAGAATTCCTGTTGTTCTCGGCTCTCTCCCAAACTAGATTGTCTGCTCCTCAAGGACTGACTGTGCAAGTTTCTTTGTATCCTCAACATCAGGTATGGTTCATGGTAAACAGTTGTTGTTCAGCTGCTCAGTCATGTCTGACTCTTTGAGACCCCATGGACTGCAGCACACCTGACTTCTCTGTTTATCACCAACTCCCAGACTCAAGTCCATTGAGTCGATGATGCCATCCAACCATCTCTTCCTCTGTCGTCTCCTTGTCCTCCTGCCTTCTATCTTTCCCAGCATCAGGGTCTTTTCAAATAAGTTGGCTCTTTGCATCAATTGGCCAAAGTTTGGAGCTTCAGCTTCAACATCAGTCCTTCCAATGAATGTTCAGGGTTGATTTTCTTCAGGATTGACTGATTTGATATCCCTGCTGTCCAAGGGACTTTCAAGAGTCTTCTCTAACACATTTCAAAAGCATTGATTCTTTAGCATTCAGCCTTCTTTATGGTCCAACTCTCACATCCGTACATGACCACTGGAAAAACCATAGCTTTGACTAGACAGACCTTTGTAGGCAAAGTAATGTCTCTGCTTTTTAATTTGCTATCTAGTTTTGTCATAGCTTTTCCTCCAAGGAGCAAGTGTCTTTTAATTTCATGACTGCAGTTACCATCTGCAGTGACTTTGGAGCCCAAGAAAATAGTCTTTCACTGTTTCCATTGTTTCCCCATCTATATGCTATGAAGTGATGAGACCAGATGCCATGATCTTTGTTTTTTGAATGTTGAGTCTTAAGCCAGCTTTTTCACTCTCCCTTTCATCAAGCAAGCTCTGGGAGTTGGTGATGGACAGGGAAGCCTGACGTGCTGCAGTCCATGGGGTCGTGGGGAGTCAGACACAACTGAGTGACTGAACTGAACAGAACTTTCATCAAGAGGCTCTTTAGTTCCTCTTCACCTTCTGCCATAAGGGTGGTGTCATCTGCATATCTGAGGTTACTTATATTTCTCCCAGCAATCTTGATTCCAGCTTGTGATTCATCCAGTCTGGCATTTCACATGATGTAGTCTGCATATAAGTTAAATAAATAGAGTGATAATATACAGCCTTGACATACTCCTTTCCCAGTTTAAACCAGTCTGTTGTTCCATGTTCAGTTCTAATTGTTGCTTCTTCACCTGCATTTAGGTTTCTCAGGAGACATCCTAAGGTGATCTGGTATTCCCATCTCTTGAAGACTTTTCTGCACACACAGTTTGTTGTGATCCACACAGTCAAAGGCTTTAGTGTAGTCAATGAAGCAGCAGTAGATATTTTTCTAGAATTCTCTTGCTTTTTCTATGATTTTAATCTCTGGTTCCTAAATCCAGCTTGAACATCTGGAAGTTCTCAATTCATGTACTGTTGAAGCCTTGCTTGGAGGATTTTGAGCATGACCTTCCTAATATCTGAAATGAGTGCAGTTGTGTGGTAGTTTGAACATTCTTTGGCATTGCCCTTCTTTGGGATTGGAATGAAAACTGACCTTTTCCAGTTCTGTAGCCACTGCTGAGTTTTCCAAATTTGCTGGCACATTGAGTCCCGCACTTTAACAGCATAATCTTTTAGGATTTGAAATAGCTCAACTGGAATTCCATCACCTGCACTAGCTTTGTTCATAGTGATGCTTCCTAAGGCCCATTTGACTTCACACTCCAGGATGTCTGGCTGTAGTGAATGATCACACCATCGTGGTTACCTGGGTCATGAAGATCTTTTTTGTATAGTTTTTCTGTGTATTCTTGTCACCTCTTCTTAATATCTTATGCTTCTTTTTAGGTTCATACCATTTCTGTCCTTTATTGAGCCCATCTTTGCATGAAGTGTTCCCTTGGTATCTCTGATTTTCTTAAAGAGTTCTCTAGTTTTTCCCATTCTATTGTTTTCCTCTATTTCTTTGCATTGTTCACTTAGGAAGAAGGCTTTCTTATCTCTCCTTGCTATTCTTTGGAACTCTGCATTCAGATGGGTATCTTTCCTTTTCTCCTTTGCCTTTAGCTTCTCTTCTGAGCTATTTGTAAGCCCTCCTCAGACAACCATTTTGCCTTTTCACATTTCTATTTCTTGGGGATGGTTTTGACCACTGCCTCCTGCACAATGTCACAAACCTCTGTCCATAGTTCTTCAGGTACTCTATCAGATCTAATCCCTTGAATCTATTTGTCACTTCCACTGTATAATCGTATGGGATTTGATTTAGGTCTTACCTGAATGGTCTAGTGGTTTTCCCTACTTTCTTCAACTTAAGTCTGAATTTTGCAATAAAGAGTTCATGATCTGAACCACAGTCTTGTTTTTGGTGACTGTAATAGAGTTTCTCCATCTTTGGCTGCAAGAATATAATCAATCTGATTTGGGTGATGTCCATGAGTAAAGTTGTGTTGTTGGAAGAGGGTGTCTGCTGATTTTGGTGATGTCCATGTGTAAAGTTGTGTTGTTGGAAGAGGGTGTTTGCTGTGACCAGTGTGTTCTCTTAGCAAAACTTTGTTAGCCTTTTCTCTGCTTCATTTTGTACTCCAAGACCAAAGTTGCCTGTTACTCTGGGTATCTTTTAACTTCCTACTTTTGCATTCCAGGCCCCTATGATGTGAAGGACATCTTTTGAGGGTGTTAGTTCTAAGTTCTTGTAGGTCTTCATAGAGCCATTCAAGTTGAGCTTCTTCAGCGTTACTGGTTGGGGCATAGACTTAGATTACTGTGATATTGAATGTTTTGCCTTGGAAATGAACTGAGAGCATTCTGTCATTTTTGAGATTGCACCCAAATACTGCATTTCAGACTCTTTTGTTGCCTATGAGGGCTACTCCATTTCTTCTAAGGGATCCTTGCCCACAGTAGTAGATATAATGGTCATCTGAATTAAATTCGCCCATTCCAGTCCATTTTAGTTCACTGATTCCTAAAATGTTGATGTTCACTCTTGCCATTTCCTGTTTGACCACTTCCAATTTACCTTGATTCATGGACCTAACATTCCAGGTTCCTATGCAATATTGGTAAACAGTAGGTACTTAATAAATATTAAATGAATTGGAATGTAGTGGGATACAGACAATCCCAACTTACAATGGTAATACATGGTTTTTTGGTTTTTTTTTTTTTTTTTTTTACTTAATGATGGTAGAAAAGTGGTACACATTTGGTAGAAACCGTACTTTGAATTTTGAATTTGACCTTTTCCTGGGTCAGTAATACATGGTACAATACTCTTTCCGATATTGGGCAGTGTCTGGGAGCAAGGTACAGCTCCCAGTCAGCCATGCCATTCCAAGAGTATGGAATGTACTTGCTATTACAACCGATACACTGACAACCATTCTATGCCCAGGCAACCTTTCTGTTTTTCACTTTCAGTCCAGTATTCAATAAGTTACTAGAGATATTCAAAACTTTATTATAACATAGCCTTTTAAAAGATGATTTTGCCCAAATGTAGGCTAATGTGCGCTGAGCATGTTTAAGGTTTGGCTAAGCGATGTTCAGTATGGTAGGTGTATTAAATGCATTTTTGACTTAGGATATTTTCAACCTAGGATGGGTCTATCAAGATGTAACCACATTTTAAGTTGAGGAAGATCTGTCCTAATAAATTGGGATGACCTCATAAAGTGAAATGTAACACATGCAAATTCCTGCACTTGGATCCCAACCTTCTGCACCAGTACAGGAAGGGAAAGCAAGATTATGCATTCAGCAAACATCTGTTGAATAGCAAGTACATGCCAAGTACTGTACCTAACACTGGACATACAGCAGGCCACCAGGGAGATGAGTTCTTTGTCTTCATGGGGTTTACAGACTACTGAGATGACATGTTTTAGACAAGTAACTAAATGTAGGTGAAATGCCACAGAAAAGACCATAGAGTGCAGTGGGGATCCACCCTAGTCTGGAGGCTCAAGGAGGACTCAATAAGGAAGTGATATGTAAGCTGACTGAAAAGATTACTGGAGTTTTCCAGGCAAAGTCAAGGTTGATGGGGTCCAGGGGAGGGTTGGGTAGGAGATATGGTTTTTAGCAGATCTTTGCTCTATTATCACTTCCTTCGGTAAACCTTCCCTGACAACAACATGGCTCGTTCTTACAGAGGTTCACTGTTGCAGATTCATACTTATCTCTTTTCATTACTTGATTAACGCCCATTACCCCACTAGACTATGCACAGTGAAGAGTCCCCTTTTCCTTACCAGTGTATTCCCAGGAGAGCAGGTTCTCAACTGATGTTTATGTGAAGGAAGGAAAGAATAAATGAGTGAGTTAATGAATGAGAAGGTGGGCATTCCAGGAAGAGGGAACAAGCACTGGAGACTAATATGTCTGGGAACATATTAAGAAAGAGGAGGAGTGTCTAAGAAAAACTAAGCATCAACTACATACGCAGTAACAAAGTGAGGCAGCTGCAAACTCGGGCTTCGTTAAGAAAAATCATCTCTCTGTCTACTCCTTACACTATCCCTATATAGTATAGTGAAGTCGCTCAGTCGTGTTCGACTCTTTGTGACCCCATGAACTGTAGCCTACCAGGCTCCTCTGTACATGGGATTTTCCAGGCAAGTGTACTGGACTGGGTTGCCATTTCCTTCTCCCTAGGGTGTGGTTTTCTTTCCCGGGGACCACATTTTAGAATGAACTGTGACAAACGTTTGCAGAACTTTTCCATGTGGGAAGCTCTACCCCATGATGGAAAGGGCATGGGATTTCTGACTCAGACCTGAGTTGCAATTTCACCTCTACCACTGCTGGCTGAATCAATGAATCACTTAATTTCTCAGAGCCTATGTTCTTATCTATAAAACAGAAATAATATTATCCACATTCTGAAAGCTAAATAGAATGACGTGAAAAATGCCTAACATGGTATGGCATACAGTAGGCCCCCAGTAAATTCAAGTTCCCCCCTCAACCAGTTTATTAGAAGAAAAAGAACTCTGGGCTCTTTGAGTTCAGGAAGGCTTCTTGAAGGGGGCAAAATTTGAGCTGATTGCTTAAGCACTGGGGGATTTTATTTTACTGAAGAAAAGAGAGGCCCTAGTTAGGGGGTGGAGGGGGGGTAATGGAGCAAAACACTGTGCTGAGCTCCGTGCATAGACAGAGAATCAAGCAGAGCCCAGTCCCAGCTCCAGGCCAACAGATTCCCTCCTTCCATCCCTGATCTCACCTTCCCAACAGGAAGTTAGTGCCCTGGGTGCCTCTGACTAGGGTGTGTCTTTTGAAAAGAAGGGAACCTACAGCCTCATTCAGGATTTGCTCACAAACTTAGCCTCTGAGAGCCTGAACTCTGAGCTTGTGTAGTACACACACTCCACTAAAGGAGGTTTGAGCAAGTACTGGTGTGTGTGTGAGTGTGGTTGTGAGTGCATGCCATGTGCACACACTAAAACACACAGCAAAGCCAAAACAAAGAGTACTGCCCACCCTGGCCTTAGAGCCTGGCAGCAGTAAGTGACAGCAGCCCATCTCGAGGGTAGTTTGGGTATGGAAGGACTAGTAACGGAGAAGAGAGGCGAGAGATGGAAAAGAACACATGTTCAAAAATAAACACTGCCTCCTGCTAAATGGTCTAGAAAGCATCTGTAAGAGGGGGCTCCGGGCTGTGGGGTTTCCGAGGATGGTTAGTGCGGGAATGTTTTGTCTGTAGGTCGGGGTTGGGGGCTTCCACATCCTGGCCCTCCGCCACATCTGGGGAAGTCATCTGTGCTGGGCTGATGGCTCCCTGAGCACTCCTGTTTTAATGGCTCGTGGTGCCGCAAGAAGTGGCCCTGTAATGGCCATTCCAGGCCGCCCTGGGAAGGGCCTGGGGCTAGCCCCTGGCAGCCTGATGGCATTTCTTCCACCCCAGGCCATCTGCCACCTCTCAGCCCCTCTTCGCCCAGGTGGGCTGGCCTGCATCCCGGTTAGGATTGGGAGCCTTGGACTGCCTATGGAGCCGCAGTGGGACTAGTGATGTTGGTTTAGTCACTAAGTCCTGTCCAATTCTTGTGACCTCATGGACTGTAGCCCACCAGGCTCCTCTGTCCATGGGACTTTCCAGGCAAGAATACTGGAATGGGTAGCCATTTTCTTCTCCAGGGGATCTTCCCTGACCCAGGGATCGAACCTGAATCTCCTGCATTGGCAGGTGGTCCCTGCATTGCAGGCAGATTCTTTACCAACTGAGCCACCAAGGAAGCCTCCTAGAGGACTCAGCACTCTGAGCATGGAAGGATGTGGTCTTACTCTTCTGACCGCCAGTCCCTTGAGAAGGCGCTGGCTCCTATGTCCATCATAGATTTCCCTCTTCTTTTGATGCAACTCTATCTCATCTCTGCAAAAGGGGGAGGTTCAAGGTTATGGGGTCACTTCCAAGACCAAACTGTGCAGAAAGGGCAGGCACAGCACATTGAGAAAGAACTGCTTCTCCCTGTGAAGCAGGGGATCAGGAGGAGATAAGAAAGGAACAAAGCAGAGAGCTATGTGGAGGGTTCCTGCCTTGGCTGTCCCCACAGGCCAAGGAGGACCCCCTAGTAATTTCTGCCCGCATGCTCCAGTGTAGCCTCATCCTAGAGCCAGTCCCTTAGCTTGAGTCAGGGAACTGCAGGTGCAGATAAACCTGCTGACCAGTGAACTCTGGAATGGCATGTGTTAATGGCATCGTCCCCTCGCCTTGCTGACAGCTCTAGACAATTACCGGGAGGGCCCAAGAGAAGGACTTTGAATGTAGCTACCTGCAGGTTGCAAGGATGGAGTAAACGGGCTGTGGCTTCAGCAAGGGTGAGACAACTAAGTAACCTCCTCTCTGTGCCTCCGCAGCAGCCTGAAACGGGGCCCACAAGTGCATGGGGAGACGCTGGAGGGACAGAGGAGAGGGGAGGGCTTGCTCCTCTCTGCAAAGGGCTCGTAAAGCTGCAGGTGTGAGATGTTGTTATTTAGTCTAGAGCCTGGTATGTGACAGCCCGGACCCTCACTCCTGCGACTGCCGCCTCCGCCTCTGCTGGCCAGATAATTAGTCCATTACGACTCTCCCACCTCGGGTGGGTGGGGGCAGGGTGAGAGCCCACCCTCAGACTCCTTGTAATTCAACTTCCTGTGTTTTATGGAAGCAGGCTGTTGGGGGCAGAGAGCGAAAGGCCCTCCCTAGGCTCAGCCAACCCCTTGCAACGCTCCCAGCCCCCACCTCCCTCCTTCCACCCAAACCTCGTTGCCGTGGTGACCAAATGTTATTTCCCAGCTCCCTATTCCAACTAATTTGTAAAAGTTTCTTAAATCTCTTACCTGCCTGAAAAATGAATGTAAGACAGGTCTATCTCTTCCCAAGTCTTGCTCTGCCTGTCTCTCTTCCCCTGCATCTCTCCACTGTCTCTCTCTATTTTTATTACACGCTTATCGCCTTTTTCCCTCCTGCTTTTGAAATTGATTTCCTTTCCTTTCTCCCCCTATTCAGGACCTAAACGCTGAATGTTCGATATTTCATTTGAGACCGCTAATCGCATTACTGCCCTTGACGTTTTACAGATATCATATTATGGGCGCAAATTTGGCAAATTATTAGCGCTGTAATGTATAGCTTGTCAGAGGTATTTAAGACGCTAAGAGCCCAAGGCTTATCGGGGTTAGCAGAGAGCTCTCGTTGAGCTTTTGAAATGCAGAGAGCCAGTTATAAAACACACTGTGACTCTCTCTTCAGCTGGTGAAAAAAAGGAAAAGAGAAAAAGAGAAAGAAAAAGAAAAAAAATGTCACCCGTCTATCAGAGGCTTCCAGGGCTGATAACAAGCAAAATTCTTCTCTGTGGGTTTCACTGGAAATGTGAGAAGCTTTTAAAACATTTCTCAAGCTGTCTGGAAAAGGGAAAAAAAAATCTTTATTGAAAGGATGTAGCAGTCTTTTTTACTGTGGCCTATTTATCTCTGGGGAAAAAGCTGTAACAAGAAGATCCCCTGCCGACCATCAGCCGTGTCGGGGCCTGCCTGGCTTTGGTGGCAGGACTTTGGTGTGGGGGGCTTGCTGAGAGACAGTGGGGCCACCTTTGGCAAAAAGGGGAAAGGCTTATGGCTCTAGTGCATTCCTGCAGAAGAGGCAGCCTCAGCACAGCACCGAGCGCGGTGCTCAGGGCTCAGCGGACACAACTCGACAAACCCTGTTTGAATGAATGGATGACTGAACCAACCAGCAAACCAGACCAACAGAGCCCTGAAGCGGCTGCCCCACTTTGGCCGACCTAATAAGTGTGCTCTGTACCTGTGACCCCCGAGTATTGTAAGCAGTTACACCTGTGCGTCCACACGTGTTCTTTGGCCTCCCACGAGCCTCCTGCTCTCTGAGGCTATGGGGTCCTCTCTGTCTTCCTGTCTCTGGCATCACTGATGACATCCCTCTGCATGGTACTTGGCTCGCTCTCTCCCTGCTCACCCCTGTTCCTGCCTCCATCTTGGGAATGTCCACGCCCACATGGACCATCCACATCCCGGGATTCTCGACTCCAGTCTCCTTCACTCCTCTGGCAGAAGTCCATAGGAGCATGGTCACACTTTCCATCTGACCATCTCCCAGAATTTCTTCACCTCAGAAATACTACCTTCCAACCAGAACTTTTATCCTTGCATCTGTTCCACTTCCTCACTCCCACGGAATCTGCTTTTTGACCTTATTTAGACCTTCCATCCTTGGGCCGTTGCTAATTTAACAAGCCCATCATTCCTCTCCTAGCTTCACTTCCTTTCTTACCCAACCTTGACCCTTTGATTAATCTCTTGAAAGAATTTCTTCGTTCAATTTCCTTACCCCTGTGCCTTTCTGCCCCGCCTATCTGCCTTTCTCAGCTCCAGATCCATATCCCCACTTGCTTTCTCCTCCACTTCTGGCCTGCAATGCTTGACTAAGAAAATCACACAACCAAGTCCTCCTGGTATCAACCTAGCCAGGCCCTGAACGCATACCACCAGCCTCTTGGCTTGTCCCACGATGAAGTCTCTCTTTCATTTCCCACAGCAGTTGTTTTAAGCCTTTTCCTCCCTCTAAAAAAAAGTCCTTCCTTGCCTCTGTTTACCTCATTCTCCATAGATGACTTTATTTCTTGCTTTACAGAGAGAATAGAGGCCAACAGGCTCAACTTTCTCCCCTCTGACCCTCTCCTTGGCCCTGGTGGTCACCTTACCTGCTTCACTCACTGCCAGCCCTCCCATGGTTCGTACCCATCACTCCTGCCCCTTGAGATCTTGCACCATCTCTTCCATTGTGTGTTGTTTTTTTATATTCATTTTGTTTTTGGCAGTGTTGGGTTCTAATTGCAGCTCACAGGATATTTCTTTGTGGTGCACAGGCTCTTCATTACAACGTGCAGCTTTCTCTCTAGTTGAGGCATGTGGGCTTAGTTGCCCCACAGCATGTGGGATCTTCCCAGACCAGGAATTGAACTTTCATTCCCTGCATTGGCAGATGGATTCTTCCTCACTGGACCACTGGGGAAGTTCCTCTTCCCTTGTACTTTAAAATTCCCCACTTCCTATCAGTACCTTTCCTTCCACCTTCGAGCACCCTCAAATCTCCCCTTTAAACCTTCTTTTCATGTTACCTTCCAAACACATTACTGTCCCCATGTTCCTCTTTCTTTTTACTTATAAACCTGTTGAAAAGCAATCTTACTCTTATCCCCTCTACTTCCCAATTTCCAATTCACCCAGCCCATTGTAGACCATGTTCTGTCCCTACTGAAACTGTGATCACCTCTTTCTACTTCAGATTATTTTTCCGTAGCGTCTCATTTGTTTGGCTCTTACCTACTCCCTCTTATTCTCATTTTCTAGCTTCTCCACCACCAACAGGGTTGCTGCTTAGAGTACCCTGCTTCCCTTCTCACATTACACGTCTACCCTGGCTAAGCTCCTCCAAGCCTGTGGTGTCATACACCATGTGAACACTGATGACTCCCATGTCTACCACCTCAGCCTCAGCCTCTCTCCTGAGCATCATGCCCATATTCCAGCTGCCAATTCACTATCTCCCTGTAAACCCAGAGCACCTCAGACTCAACAAATTCAAAACAACATATTCACTATTATATATTTTTTTCAAGTCTACAACTTTAAATGATCCTTAGGCACCATCCAATCACACATACAGAGAAACCTGGTTCAACATAGATTGTTTCCTCTTTCCTTCCTTTTATCTGTCCTCTTACCTAAAATGAAAAGAAATTGGGGTGGGAATCAGAGAATTAGGGTATCCCAGGTGGCTCAGTAGGTAAAGAATCCACCTGCAATGCAGGAGACACGGGCAAAAGCCTGTTCGATCCCTGAGTTGGGAAGATCCCCTGGAGGAAGAAATGGCAACGCACTTCAGTATTCCTGCCTGGAGAATCTGATGGACAGAGGAACCTGGTGGACTGTAGTCCGTAAGGTCACAAAAAGTTGAACATGACTGAAGTTACTGAGCACACAGGCACGGAGAAGTAAGTCCCTTGCCTTGTACTTCATATCAAAATTAATTCCAGATGAATTTAATAGTTAAATGCAAAGGATAGAGCCATAACTAGTTCTGTATCACATATAAATATGCAGCTGGTTAAGGAAGGATCTTCATCAGTTCAGTTCAGTCGCTCAGTTGTGTCCGACTCTTTGAGACGCCGTGGACTGCAGCATGCCAGGCTTCTCCGTACATCACCAACTCCTAGACCTTGCTAAAACTCATGTCCATCAAGTTAGTGATGCCATCCAACCATCTCATCCTCTGTTATCCCCTTCTGCTCCTGCCTTCAATCTTTCCCAGCATGAGGGTCTTTTCCAATGAATCAGTTCTTCACATCCGGTGGTGGAAGTATTAGAGCTTCAACTTCAGCATCAGTCCTTTCAATGAATATTCAGGACTGATTTCCTTTAGGATTGACTGGTTTAATCTCCTTGCAGTCCAGGGGATTCTCAAGAGTCTTCTCCAATACCACAGTTCAAAAGCATTAATTCTTTAGCACTCAGCTTTCTTAATAGTCCAACTCTCACATCCATACATGACTACTGGAAAAACCATAGCTTTGACTAGACAGACCTTTTTTGGTAAAGTAATGTTTCTACTTTTTAATATGCTGTCTAGGTTGGTCATAGTTTTTCTTCCAAGGAGCAAGTGTCTTTTAATTTCATGGCTGCAATCACTGTCTGCAGTGATTCTGGAGCCCCAGAAAATAAAGTATCTCATTGTTTCCACTGTTTCCCCATCTATTTGCCATGAAGTGATGGGACCAGATGCCATGATTTTAGTTTTCTGAATGTTTTAAGCCAACTTTTTTACTTTCCTCTTTCACTGTCATCAAGAGGCTCTTTAGTTCTTCTTCACTTTCTGCTAAGGGTGGTATCATCTGCATATCTGAGGTTATTGATATTTCTCCTGAAATCTTGATTCCAGCTTGTGCTTCATCCAGCCCAGCATTTCACATGATGTACTCTACATATAAGTTAAATAAGCAGGGTGACAATATATAGCCTTGACGTACTCCTTTCCTGATTTGGAACCAGTCTGTTGTTCCTTGTCCAGTTCTAACTGTTGCTTCCTGACCCGCATACGGATTTCTCAAGAGGCAGGTCAGATGGCCTGGTATTCCCATCTCTTGAAGAATTTTCCAGTTTATTGTGATCCACACAGTCAAAGGCTTTGGCATAGTCATTAAGTTCAGTTCAGTTCAGTCGCTCAGTTGTGTCCGACTCTTTGCGACGCCATGAATTGCAGCACACCAGGCCTCCCTGTCCATCACCAACTCCTGGAGTTCACTCAGACTCACGTCCATCGAGTCGGTGATGCCATCCAGCCATCTCATCCTCTATCATCCCCTTCTCCTCCTGCCCCCAATCCCTCCCAGCATCAGAGTCTTTTCCAATGAGTCAACTCTTCACACAAGGTGGCCAAAGTATTGGAGTTTCAGCTTTAGCATCAGGCCTTCCAATGAACACCCAGAACAGATCTCCTTTAGGATGGACTGGTTAGACCTCCTTGCAGTCCAAGGGACTCTCAAGAGTCTTCTCCAACACCACAGTTCAAAAGCATCAATTCTTCGGTGCTCAGCTTTCTTCACAGTCCAACTCTCACATCCATACATGACCACTGGAAAAACCATAGCCTTGACTAGACGGACCTTTGTTGACAAAGTAATGTCTCTGTTTTTGAATATGCTATCTAGGTTGGTCATAACTTTCCTTCCAAGGAGTAAGCGTCTTTTAATTTCCTGACTGCAATCACCATCCGCAGTGATTTTGGAGCCCCCAAAAATAAAGTCTGACACTGTTTCCACTGTTTCCCCATCTATTTCCCATGAAGTCATTAAAGCAGAAGTAGATGTTTTTCTGGAAATCTCTTGCTTTTTTGATGATCCAATGGATGTTGGCAATTTGATCTCTGGTTCCTCTGCCTTTTCTAAAACCAGCTTGAACATCTGGAAGTTCACAGTTCATGTACCGTTGAAGCCTAGCTTGGAGGATTTTGAGCATGACCTTGCTAGTGCATGGGATGAGTGCAATTGTGTGGTAGTTTGAACATTCTTTGGCATTGCCCTTCTTTGGGATTGGAATGAAAACTGACCTTTTCTAGTCCTGTGGCCACTGCTGAGTTTTCCAAATTTGCTGGCATATTGAGTGCAGCTCTTTCACAGCATCATCTTTCAGGATTTGAAATAGCTCAACTGGAATTCCATTACCTCCACTATCTTTGTTCATTAGTGATGCTTCTTCCTAAGGCCCACTTGACTTCACATTCCAGGATGTCTGGCTCTAGATGCGTGATCACACCATTGTGGTTACCTGGGTCATGAAGCTCTTGTATAGTTCTGTGTATTCTTGCCACTTCTTCTTAAGATCTTTTGCTTCTGTTAGGTCCATACCATTCTTGTCCTTTATTGTCCCCATCTTTGCATGAACTATTCCCTTGGTATCTCTGATTTTCTTGAAGAGATCTCTAGTCTTTCCCATTCTATTGTTTTCCTCTATTTCTTTGCACTGATCACTGAAGAAGGCTTTCTAATCTGCCCTTGCTATTCTTTGGAACTCTGCATTCAGATAGGTATATCTTCCTTTTCTCCTTTGCCTTTCACTTCTCTTCTTTTCTCAGCTATTTGTAAGGCCTCCTCAGACAACCATTTTGCCTTTTTGCTTTTCTTTTTCTTGGAGATGGTCTTGATCACTGCCTCCTATACAATGTCACAAACCTCAGTCCATAGTTCTTCAGGTTGTCTATCAGACCCTCATAGCATAAATACAATCCAAGTCACCAAAAATTTTAAATTGCTAAACAACAACAAAAGCCCATCATAAAAGGCAAATGACAAAATGCCACTTTAGAAACAAAAATTTACAATAAACATAGCAGAACGTATGCCTACCTTATATGTAGAGCTCTTACAAATCAATAAAAAGTACTAATAGCTCAATATAAAATGAACTAAAGCATGAACAAGCCGTTCACAAAAGAAATACAAAAATCTTCAAAATAATAAAGCTAATATAAATTAAATAAATGATAAAACATTTGGCCTATATAAACTAGCATCTTTTAAAATTATAAACTTCAGTGCTTATTTAATAAGGATAGTGTTAGATAGTCTTATATACTATTGGTAAAATTATATATTTGTTCTAGAAGGAGTTTTGTAATGTATAGCAAAAGTCTTAAAATAGTCATATTATTTTTCAGTAATTCTCTTTTTGGAATCTACTCTAAGAAAATAATTGGAAATGTAGCCAAAGATTTATGCATAAGGATAATCATTTCAGTATTATTTATAACAGGGAAAATCTGGAAACAAGCTAAATGTTCAACAACAAGGAAATGGTTACATAAATTATAGTACAATCATGTGATGAGATATTGTACAGCCATTTGAGAAATCTGGCCTTGAAGAATATTTCAGCAGAGATTCTAAAACAAAGTTAAGTAAAAACTATGCATAGACAAAAATGGAAGGAATTATACCAACATATTTTAGTGGGTGGTACACTTATAGGTCACTTCGTTTACTTCTTTAGAGTTCTCTTGATTTTCTAAATGATCTACAATGAGTATATATTACTTTTACAATCAGAAAAAAAAATCTTTTAAAAATATTGATCATATAGTCACCAATCATCCTTTCATGCTTGTTCTTTACTTTCTATAACCTCCTAATATTTCAGTCCTTTCTTACAGCCCTTGCCAATGACACTTTACAGACACAGGTGTCACTCTTCTTAGGGTCCACCCAGGCCTCCTGGTAAATTTAAGGTCCTCAATAAGTTGCACCGGAGAAGGCAATGGCACCCCACTCCAGTACTCTTGCCTGGCAAATCCCATGGACAGAGGAGCCTGGTGAGCTGCAGTCCATGGGGTCGCTAAGAGTCAGACACGACTGAGCGACTTCACTTTTCACTTTCATGCATTGGAGAAGGAAATGGCAACCCACTCCAGTGTTCTTGCCTGGAGAATCCCAGGGACGGGGGAGCCTGGTGGGCTGCTGTTTATGGGGTCGCACAGAGTCGGACACGACTGAAGCGACTTAGCAGCAGCAGCAGAATAAGTTGCACTAAGTGCTTCACACCCCAACAACAACCTATTTCCTCAGTTCCCTTTCCCATTTGCCTCAGCCTTCCCTAAACGTGCTCTGCTTTTGCACAGTTCCATGGCATTGCATATCTTGTGCCATCTGCCTGTTGTTTTCTTACTTCCCTTTTCCAACTATAAGAGTATTTCTTCCAAACTCAGCTCAAGAACCCTCCCTGTCCCAAGCACCTAGTTGTTCTTTTTGTCAAGCACCCAAAGAACTTTCCCAGACCTCTATCATAGCAGTTAACCCCACGAGGCTCTGAGAGCTCAGAGGCCAAAGTCTTTTCCTTATTTTTGCTTACTTTCTCAGCACCTAGACAAAGCCTGGCATGTAGTAGATATTCAGTGAATATCAGATGAGCGTTGGGAGTGAGGACTTCTGACTCTTCCTTGTACCTTTGATGACAAAAAACAAGAGGGATAGAGCCCCTCTGGCCATGACATTTCAGGGTCAGAAGAACTCTGGTTCTAAACTCCGTGTTTGAATTCTCTCTATTAGGACCCATTATCATCATCTAATCTCTGCTTGAATACCTCTTATGAGAGGGAGCTCATTACTTTTCAATGCAGTCCTTATTTGGATATCTCTGTTAGAAAATACTTTTCTTAAAATGAGCCCAAATCTGATAACCTGTACAAGAAAGGAATCTAAAAAAGAATGAATACATGTATTGATTGTGTGTATAACTGAATCACTTTACTATACATTTGAAACTAATACAACATTGTAAATCAACTATACTTCAATAAAATTTAAATTAAAAAAAAATATTGATATGAGCCCAAATCATTTTTGTTGTTCAGTCGCTAAGTCATGTCTGACTCTTCGCTATCCTGTGGGCCGCAGCAGGCCAGGCTTCCCAGTCCTTCATTATCTCCTGGAGTTTGCTGAAATTCATATCTATTGAGTAAGTGATGTTATCTAACCATCTCATCCTCTGCCGCCCCCTTCTCTACCTGCCTTCAATCTTTCCCAGCATCAGGGTCTTTTCCAATGAGTCGGCTCTTCGCATCAGGCAGCCAAAGTTCTGAAACTTCAACTTCAGCATCAGTCTTTCCAAATCTTATAACCAACCTAAATTACCTTCAACTTCTACCCTCTTTTCTTGGTTCTTCCCATGGGGGACATGCAGGAATCACCTCCCTCTGTCTTTATCAGCTGCCTTTTTACAAACTGACAATTCCCCCTTTCTTTCTTTGGTGCTGAGTTTCCCACCCTCCCTTGCAGTCCTGTCTCCTCCCCTCTGAAGTCAATACAGATTATCTCTCTGTGTGTTATTATTAGAATGATCTGCTGATTCAAAACAGTGGCTAACGTGTGTGAAAGCGCTGTGGTTTACAATAGGCCTTCACATATATTGTTATTTGGGGCTCTCAAAGGATGGTGCCCAGACCTGCCCTGTGAATGCAAGTGAATATCACATTAGTTGCTAACTGAAATTGAGCTTGTTATCAATTAAAACCCCAAACTCTTTTCACTGCCGAATCATGTCTCTTTCATCCTGTTCCTATGCTGTTGGGTTTTTAGATTCAAATTCAAATTTTCCCACTTATTGTTATTATTATCTTTTATAACTTATTGAGTCCCTACTATATATAGAGGCTAGACATTTCAGATGTATGCATATATTGATATTATTTATCAAATGTTATATTTCTTAGTAAAGCTAGGATGGGCATTATTATTTCCATTTTAACAGATAGGAAACCTGAAGTTCAGATAGGTAAGCAGTTTTCCCAAAGTTGAGTAGCTTTTAAGAGGCAGAATTGTGTTGACTAAAAAGCTCATGTTCTTTTTATTATTTTTATAAATATGTCTTTCAGTGGGGAAGAAGGAACAGGACAGTATCATCTGAGTGCTTGTTGTGTGATTGACACAGTATTGGAAACCTTGCATCAGCAATCACAGTGAAAGGCATTTGTAGGTGGCCTGCTGTATACCTAAGTTTCCTGCAAATAGGAACAGCCCAAAGCAGAGCAGATGCCTGGGGCTTTCTGCTCAACAGTCCCTGAAGACCCACTGACCCAGGCGTGGGAGGAAGAATAAGCTCCAGCATGCTGGGAGAATGGAAGGGGAGGCCTGACAGACCTGCTGGGTTTGATAGGACTGAGCCATGGTGGAGTTGTCCCTGGACCTGCACCTGTAAGAACTAATCTCAAAGGAAGGAGAAAGGGAATGGCAATACGGTAGAGGACTTTCAGTATCACAGAGATGGGGAGTTTGCCCCTTCTCCCTGATTTGGAGGGGACCACCTGGCTTTGAATGCCTAATGCATGCTGAATTAGTTATTGTTATCTGGAGAATAAATGAAAGTCCATGGAGACCTCTGGTCTGGGGAATTCATGTAAGCTGAAAACTTCAGTGCAAGTTGGTTCTCCCAAACTGTGCAATAAATAAATAAAAATGTATTAAGTAGTCTGGTCTCAGCCAGACTCTATGCCAGGTGCTGGGACTCAAAGAGTTTTAAGACACCAGTAAGACACCTACTCTGAAACAGTTCAGAAGCTACCGACTGACAGTAAGGCAGAGGTGAAGTATAGGCAGGTAAAGGGTCACCTAGATCAGATCAGGTGGAATGCCAGAAAAGGCTTCTACAGGAGATAATGCCAGGCCCAAGTTGTAAGGAGTTGGCTGGAAAAAAGTAGATGGGCCTTCCAGGCAGAGGAATCAGAATGAACACAGGCAGAGGTATAAGAAAGCATCCTTTGTTAGGGGGGCCTAGACTCAGGTCAGCATTGCAGGGGCATTTGGGTAAGGGACAGAGCACAGAAGATGAGGCTGAAGAAGGAGGTGGGTCCCAGTTCATGGAACCTCTTGTAGCCTCTGCTAAAGAGCCTGAACTTGATTCTTTTCACCTAACAGTTGCACCTAATTCCCAAATACCATTTATTTGCTATTGGACTCTGCCAGAGCATTGGAATTTAGTCTAATTCAGAGACATGAATCACCCTTTGGCTCACCGTTCTCTCCTTCAATTTGGAAATCCCAACGAGGTGGTCATTTCTTTATCATCATTGCCATCATCATCATTATCATCAAGGTGTTATTGGAATAACCAAATAATAACACATGGAACTGTGTATGGGACAGAATTGTCATCCTCCATTTCATCAACCTAGATTTGGTGATGCATCAAGGCATGTTTCTGACATTAGAAAATGGTCAAGTGGTCCTTCTCTGACCATTTATGATCTGATTCAGATCAGATCAGTCGCTCAGTCGTGTCCGACTCTTTGCAACCCCATGAATCGCAGCACGCCAGGCCTCCCTGTCCATCACCAACTCCCGGAGTTCACTCAGACTCATATCCTTTGAGTCAGTGATGCCATCCAGCCATCTCATCCTCTGTCATCCCCTTCTCCTCCTGCCCCCAATCCCTCCCAGCATCAGAGTCTTTTCCAATGAGTCAACTCTTCGCATGAGGTGGCCAAAGTATTGGAGTTTCAGCTTTAGCATCATTCCTTCCAAAGAAATCCCAGGGCTGATCTCCGTCAGAATGGACTGGTTGGATCTCCTTGCAGTCCAAGGGACTCTCAAGAGTCTTCTCCAACACCACAGTTCAAAAGCATCAATTCTTCAGCGCTCAGCTTTCTTCACAGTCCAACTCTCACATCTATACATGACCATTGGAAAAACCATAGCCTTGACTAGACAGACCTTTGTTGGCAAAGTAATGTCTCTGCTTTTGAATATGCTATCTAGGTTGGTCATAACTTTCCTTCCAAGGAGTAAGTGTCTTTTAATTTCATGGCTGCAGTCACCATCTGCAGTGATTTTGGAGCCCAGAAAAATAAAGTCTGACACTGTTTCCACTGTTTCCCCATCTATTTCCCATGAAGTGATGGGACCAGATGCCATGATCTTCGTTTTCTGAATGCTGAGCTTTAAGCCAACTTTTTCACTCTCCACTTTCACCTTCATCAAGAGGCTTTTTAGTTCCTCTTCACTTTCTGCCATAAGGGTGGTATCATCTGCGTATCTGAGGTTATTGATATTTCTCCCAGCAATCTTGATTCCAGCTTGTGTTTCTTCCAGTCCAGAGTTTCTCATGATGTACTCTGCATATAAGTTAAATAAACAGGGTGACAATATACAGCCTTGACATACTCCTTTTCCTATTTGGAACCAGTCTGTTGTTCCATGTCCAGTTCTAACTGTTGCTTCCTGACCTGCATACAGATTTCTCAAGAGGCAGATCAGGTGGTCTGGTATTCTCATCTCTTTCAGAATTTTCCACAGTTTATTGTGATCCACACAGTCAAAGGCTTTGGCATAGTCAATAAAGCAGAAATAGATGTTTTTCTGGAACTCTCTGCTTTTTCCATGATCCAGCGGATGTTGGCAATTTGATCTCTGGTTCCTCTGCCTTTTCTAAAACCAGTTAAAAGGTGTAGAGAATTAAGACAACAAAGAACCTATCTAGAACAGAAAGTGATGACATATTCAAGTGGAAGATGTTACTCCAAGGGGGAATTGAGTTGTCCAGATGGTATATGACTACAGGCGAGTTACAGAGTCCTCTCCTATTAGGAGTATGGAGTTTTCTGGATTCGTGGGGGTGGGGGTAGTACAAAAAGAACACCTTCATATATTTTCTTCCTTCCATGTGAGGAGGGCCTTCTGATATACCCTCCTATCAGGAAGTCTCTGCTTCTGAGAAGTTTGTGGAACTCCTACAGATATTGCCTTGCCTTGTCTACCATTAGGGTTCTTTGGAAGGAGCCAGGAGTCCAGGACAGTTGTGTTCAAAGTTTGAATTTCATTTGTGACCTAGCACATCCAGTGTGCATCATTAAAGGGATATAACTTTTGGGAGTACATCTCCAGCCTCTGAGTCAGTATCCATTTCCTGATACCCGCGTGTATCTTCTGGTCCATTGAGACAGCACAGAGCATGGTGGAATCGACTCCCTATCCCTCTGCCATGGCTCATAGGGAGCTGCTAGAGTGATGTCCCCTTACAGGTCCAGGATTTTGAATGGGGCCTGGTTAAGGCTTCCAGTCAGAGAGCTCCTTTTTAAGAATCAGCTCCTTCAACCCTGTGGCCCATTGCTGACAGCGAGGCTGCTGGGAGCCAGCCATGCACTGTGGGTGTAGGCAGTACAAAAGGGATCTTGCTTGGAGAAGGTAGTGAGCACGCTGCAAGTCTTCCTTCAGTCTGGGGAGGAGGGAGAAAGTTAGAAGAAGGGTGATAGGGCCCTGAAGCCACTTCTGCTTCCTTACTGAATGAGGGGACTCCTAAATCTAAAAACTGAGAAGGGGGCCTGTCTGTTTCCTGACTCCAGCACTGTGGTGGCCTTTACTGTGCTTGCTGGTGATGGTGGAGCAGTGACCCCAAGAGGTGTGGCCAGGACCCAGTAGACTGGATAGGAAAGCTGGGGCTCCCCTCACTTTCTCTTAGCATCTCCCAGAGCGCTGAGTAGGGGCTTGGTTTCAAGAGTAGCTTGAGGGTACAGAGGCAGAAGGGGACTCTGCCAGAAGCACTGATCTCCAAAACTTCCCAGAATCAGGCTGCCTTCTCTAGAACTCAGTATGTAAGCACTTCAGGGATAAGGCAGTGGGGCCAAGTGTTGCTTTGAACTGGGTCACTCTGGAAGGTTGGAGAGCAAGTGGCACAGATTTATAAGATCTCATAAAACAGCCTTGAAACTGATACAGGCTTCTGTGCGCGGAAGGTTCTGGGCTGTCGAAAGGGCTGTGGGCCCTGTGTCTCTGGCCCCAGCGCTGCAGGCCTGCAGCACCCGTGGGCTCTCTCCTCCTCGCTTTCCTCCTGAGCTGCTGAGATGGGGAAGGATGGGGTCTCTTTGCTTCACTCTCATGAAATGGCGCATCAGTAAGTGCTACTTAAGAAAACACATGGTCTGCCCCTCGAAAAGGCCCCCCTCTGCTGCCTCCGCCACCAACACCTTTCTTTATTCTGCCCAAACCTCACCAAGGGGAATTCGAAACAACTGTGGTGATAAATCCGCCTGCAGATAATTGGCAAGAAAACAACACTTGTGCAGTATATAACGTTTTATGGTTGTTTCATGTACTTTATTATAATACTAATGAGCAGTTATATATCAGGAGCTAACTGCACGCCGGATTAGCTTGTTAGCATGATATGAAATGGCAGAGCAAACAGTCCAGGCCCCTCGCTCCCTGCATGCCTCCCCCCCTCCCCTCTACCCCTCGGTCCCATTTGCACTCAGTAATTAGTATGCAAATTAGGCCCCGGGACCACACAAGTTCTAGTATATTACAAGGGCTTTATTATGCTCTTGTGAGTACATGATGGAAACGGCCCATGACAGTGTTTATCTCACTACCTCTGTCTTGCCTTCTCCTTTATCTCTCTCTCTCTCTCTACCCCTCTGCATGTGTGTGTGTGTGCGCGTGCACACACACACCTTCCTTTACATGGTCTACAACCAACCTCTTCCTGAATCAGACCTCCAAGCTTAATACAGATTTAACTAGGTCTTTCTACCTTTATTTGAAAATATTCACTAATAGGAAGCCTGCTCCTTTTGGAAGCATGGTTCCATTCCCGTTGCCATACTTGAAAGAAAAATTTCCCTTTTTCTGTGATTGTTAGTATGTGTGTGTCTCACAGACCCCTTTAAGAGTTTGTTGAGGGGCTTTCCTGGTGGTCCAGTGGTTAAGACTTCACAGTGGGTGCAGGTTTGACCCAATCCCATGGACAGAGGAGCATGGCAGGCTATAGTTCATAGAATCTCGAGTAAAGCAACTTAGCACGCAGGTATGTACAGGGAGCTAAGACCCCACATGCCTCATGACCAAGAACCCAAAAAACATAAAACAAAATCTATATTGTAACAAATTCAATGGAGACTTTAAAACATGGTCCATATTTTTTAAAAAATCTAAAAAATAAAAAAGAATTTGTTGAAAAAAAAGAAGTCACGACCTCATACATATTCACATAACACAACATTTATATTCAGTTTTAGGAATCCTAAAACCCATGCAAAGAGGAGGATCCATTGACTTTTTACCTCATATAGAGCCAAAATGTGCCTTTATTTAATTCCCACCATGGAATTAAAGGTCTGCCCTTTGAGTCTCTTCAGAGGAAATATATATATATTTTTTTGACTCTGTGATAAAGTGGCAAATACTTAAGAGTTCCTCTCACATTTCTCAATGATTCTTTCCTCAGCTTCCCCCAAACGATGATCACAAGTCATGATTTCAAGACATCTTTCCATCTTCACCAAATCTGCCCTCATCAGCAGTGCCCCCCAAACAACATGAAGGCCAAGTCCTAGTGGAATCTTCCCACTGTGCTTGTGGTGTGACTGCCTCCTTTGTTCTGCTCACTGTATCTCTGCTCATGCGGCCGAGGCCTTCAGAAGTCTTCTGGTGGATGTACATTCACCCCAAACTCCCAGGTCTTCTTCCCATGAACTTTCTCAAGGCGTAACTCCTCCAGCCTACACTTTGAGGATTTATTTTTAGCCTATGTGTAGAATTATTTTTTAGTCACCAAGTTGTGTCCAACTCGTTTGCGACCCCGTGGACTATAGCCCGCCAAGCTCTTCTGTCCATGGGATTTCCCAGGAAAGAATACTGGGGTGGGTTGCCAGAATACTTAGCTTTTTCTGTTAAATTCCACTAGCCTTCCAACTTGTGGAAGTAACTTTTGAATCCTGATTCTGTATTCCGTCTTGTTGGCTTGTCCCTAGCTTGTCTCACTGTAAATTTGTCAGCCATATTGTTGCAAGTTGTTGATCAAAGCGCTAAACAGGGCAAAGGACAAAATCCTGTCCTGTGTCACTGAAGACCTCTTTTTCAAACAGTAACTAGTAGTCTCTGGGGACATTTATCCAGCCAACTCTGGATCTGCCTTTTTCTCTGCTGTGTCTCCTCTATCTCTCTCTCTTTTCTGTCTGGTTTATACTGCAAGTGGTTTTAAAAGGTCCCCTCCTTCCTGAAAACATCTCTCCTTGATCCTGTATGTCTCCTGAAGCTACCTGTAGTTCTCTCATTCTCTTGCATTTCTCTGCATTCTCTGCATTTCTTGAAAGACTAAGCCTACACTTTCTCAATTCCAGTTCCAGAAGTGACCTGGCTGGTCTGGCCTCTGCCCTCACCACTCCAATTAAACTGCTTTCACAAATTCAGTAACAACCTCTGAGTTGCCAGATCCTATGGACACTTTTCTGTTTCTGTCTTATTTAATTTCACTTTCATGCTTGGCACCAAAAAATCATTGCTTTCTTCTTCAAAAGCTCTATTCCTATGACCTGCCATGAGCCCGTGACGTGACCTAGATCTTCCCTAACTTTGAGTGTTTCCTTGTCAGTCTCTTGGGTGGTTCCAGTTCTTTCACCTGCCACTAAGTCCCTCTGCTTTCTACCAATGGTTCTGTATTTCCTCTTCTTTTTATTTGTCCGTTTGTTTGTATGCTTATTCAAAGTAAGTACCACTGAGTAAGTCTATGTGCCACGCATGATATTAGATGGTAAGATACAAGGATCTGGCTAGCATGGGCACTAGCTTCAGGGAGCTTGAGCTAAGAACCCCATTTCAGTGTGATGAGTGCTTGAAGGGAGATATGAAAAGGGCATTATGGGAGCCAAGAGAAATGAGTGAACCAACCTGGAGAGGGTAGAAATTATTTCACAAAAAAAGGCAATGCTAAAATCACTCTTAAAGTTTGAGTAAGGCTTTAAGCTCGGACTTCCCTGGTAGCTCAGACAGTAAAGCGTCTGCATACAATGCGGAAGACCTGGGTTCAATCCCTGGGTTTGGAAGATCCTCTGGAGAAGGAAATGGCAACCCACTCCAATACTCTTGCCTGGAAAATCCCATGGACAGAGGAGCGTGGTAGGCTACAGTCCATAGGGTCGCAAAGAGTCAGACACAACTGAGCAACGTCACTCACTCACTTACTAAGCACTCCTAATAATCCCTCATTTCTGAATTTACTATTTTATTATTTTTCTTCTGTATCACTGCAACACTCTTCCAAAATTTTCTGATTCCCATCTCACTCCTTGCTCCCTCTAACCTGCACCCCTCCCAGTCTGCCTTCCATCATGCAGAAGAGTCGAAAATACAAATCTTATTCTTTGTAAAATCCTTCATTGACTTCCTTTTCTATAGGCTAACCTCCAGCCTCTTCTTCATAGTATGCACAGTCTTTCTTATGAATCTGGCCTCTGTTTAACCTGCCAGCTCTCTTGGAGGTGTGGAGTGGGGAAGGTTTGGTTAATTGGCAGGTGGTCCTGCCCACTGTGCTAGGGTCCATCACAGATGGCCATGAGAAATCCAGACTATAAAGACATCTTCCCACATTGACTTCAATTAAACTTTGAAGAGTGCTCCCCCTTCCCACCCAAGCTCAAACTCTGTGATAATGTGTATCACAGGCCAAAGTATCCTGATGGCCTCCCAAGGATACCTTCAAGCCACCTTCCTCTCCTGCTGCCCACATCTCCTTCCCATGCAACAGCAAAGAAAGCCCACAGGATAAGAAGACAGGAGAGAGCAGGGCAGGAGCTGCCCAAAGGAGAAGGATCAGAAAGGAAGAATCTGTAAAGCATGAGCACAGAATAATGGGCTTCATGAATACTTAGCATAAGGAACAGAGGAAAAAAAATCTGTGTAGCAGGCAGTTTTTGTAAAGCGTTGAACTGTACCACACATCACCCCCTGACAGGCCCTGATGTTAGCTCCTGGAATGGATCACAAGAGACTCATTAGAAAAAACAAATATTATCGCACGCTGAAATGATTTATGGAGAAAAATGAAAAATTTGGTGTTGTTGCGTTCCCTCTCACTCACTCCCCCTCGCTCTGCCTTCTTATGGGGAAGTTATTTATGGCTCCAGACCCTTAACAAGAGAACAGCAAAGCTCTGAGCTGATCACTCCTGCAAACTGCCTACATTTGATTTTTATTAGTGACTTAAAGCTTCCTTTTTTTTCTTTATTGTCCTGGGTGAAACAAAATGCATTTTAATGCCTGCTATTCAGGCCAGATAAGAAATGTGTGTATGCCTCCCCCACAAAGCAACCAGGGCAGTGTCTCTGTCCAGAACTGAGGGTGATGCGGGAGTGAGGTGGGAGAAAGACCATACTCCTTGAATGGATGAGCCAAGTGCCGTGAATAGGGGCACTAATACATCCTCCTTTTGTGGTGGCTGTTGGGCCCAAGTTCATGTCCATTGACTCGGTGATGCCATCCATCCATCCCATCCTCTGTTGCCCTCTTCTCCTTCTCCCTTCAATCTTTCCCAGCTCCAGGGTCTTTTCCAATGACTCGGCCTCATGCACTTCCTTTTATGGAAGAGAAACTTCAGAGAAGTCAAGTAACTTAACCGAAGTCACACAGCTAATATCAGCTGAGCCAAGATTCAAATCCAAATCCATCTCACATGGTTGTCTAGATTTTCTTCCTCTGTACGCACCCTCTTAGATTGAATCATGATGTCTTTAGAATCATAATTTCTGAGCACTAATTGGAAGGCTCCTCAGAAACCTATTTCATAGCCCCATCTCCTGCCCACCACAGACGCTTTCCCGTTTCTATGCCGGACAGGTAACCACTGTGCCCCTGCTGGAAGCTGCTCTTTTCTAGGGCATTCCAGGGCACTGTGGAACAGCTCCAGAGGGTCCCACCAGCTTCTCACATTGAATGGTGATGGGTGAATCTTCAGTATGGTGGTCAGATGCCTTCCCATTCTGGATGCCTCACTCTGCAACCTTGTAGCTGTTAGCCTCCTTCTTACCAGGCCTCTCCTGGAGATTGGTAATTTTATAAAATGAAATCTTGAGAAATCCCTCTTGAGAAAAATTTTAGCCTTTGATGTCCCTGGGTGGAGGGTGGTCTTTGCTTCCCACACTGTGGCAACCAGGGCTCTTACTACAGGAAAATATGGGCTTGACCTAACTAACCTTACTAACTGACCCACCTAACCTACCTAACCCTGTTTTTGCCTGATTCCCATGGTCTCTGACTTCTGTCTCTGCACCTGGTCCTTCTGGCCCTAGAGTCTCCAGCCACTTCCCATACAAATGATGGCAGCTCTTGGCCAAGAACAGAGTGGGAACCAGTGCAGACTCCCATGGGCCCTGGAGGCAACTTTGCAGTAACCATCATTTTTCCTTTTCCAAGTTATTTCCATTCTAAGTCAGCCAACAGTGAGCTCCTACTGTGGAGCAGACAGTTAACAAAGATGCAGGAGAAAACTCAGTGGGCAGGAGCTGACCGGGTCTTTCATCTGTATCTGGGCATCAGGAGTCTAAGGTTTCTGCCTCGCTGAGGACACAGTCAGTGGGTTACAAACTGAGCCTTGGCGACTAGCTTTGGGCAATGCCCCACCAGTGCCTCTGGATTTTAGGTTGTCTGGTGGGATGGGGAGGATGCTGGCAGTGGAGAAGTGGTTACCAAGGAGTAGCGAACCCCTGCAGGGAGAGCTGAGGAGCCCATCCCCAGACAATCCTAATCTAGGCTTTCTGCTCTACAGCTGGTCCTGGGGCAGGTGGGGGGGGGGGGGGGAGCTAGGGTCCCGGCAAGAGAGGATGGGGAACCCTGGATGAAAGGCCGTGGGGGCGGCACTTCAGTGTGATCCAACGTAACTCACTCTGACATCTGAACAGAAGGAAGGGCCGCTGACTAAAGTGTAGCCCACTCACCCCCATCCCCAACCTCTCCTTAATCCCCAGAGGACTGGGAGCCCAGCCTGGGGGCATCGCTAGCCCTTCCACCTGGGCAAATCAGGCTGGGTCTAGGGTGTCGGCAGAGAGGAGCCAGGGAGGGCTGGAGAAAGTAGGGGTGCGAGGCTGGAGGGTCTGAGCCTCCCGCCCTGCCCCTGCCCCTCCTAGGCCTGCTCAGGCCGGCCGCCCTGGGCCTCATTCCTGCAGGGCCCCGTCTCTCGGCAGTGTTGCTAGGTGCGGTGAGCCCGGGTGCCTGCCACCCGCCGGCCCCGGCTCCGCCCGGAGACCACTGGGGAGGCTGGGAAGAAGGAGTCGCATTATTTGGTCGATCCCGCCCTCCCTCCCTTCCCCCGCCGCAGCACAGTGAGCTTTCCGGAGCGATGGTTATGAGCCAGCCCATCCCCAGGCCTTCCTCTTTGTGCGGAGACCTCCCCGTCAGACCCCCCACCTTCGCTCGCTCCCCCTCCCCCTTCCCTCTGGTTCAGCAGAACCAGAGTTAAGCCCGGGGTTAATGCCCAGTGACACCTGCAGGTTGGCTAGTGTTGTTGACATGGGGGTGGGGGGAGGGGAGGGGGTGGGGGGAGATCGTTGGTGGCTTTATTATGGAGAACTCAGCAGGCCTGGGGCCTTCTATTGTCCAAGTGGCAAATAAATAAATAGGAGAAAGTAAGTCTTCCCCATGGCTTACCGACGGGAGGTTAACAGCTGGACATGACATGACAAATTGGGCATTTTTCTTTGGGGACTGATCCTTACAGCAGCTAGCAGGGAGAATGAGAGCGCGCAGGCTGGGGGGAGTTGAGAGAGAGAGAGAGCAGGCGCACAGAGCCGTCTAGTCACCGAAGTCCACGTGGAAGCCCAGTGTGCGTGTCCGTGGGGATGTCGCTGGGGTGTGCGGGGGACATGCCATCAGCTGTCGGTTATTTGTGTGGGGGGCGGGGTGGGGAAACAGGCGTTTTGTGTGACTGCCTAGGGAATAAATCCCAGAGCCCTGGAAGCTGGGTGTCTGGCTGTGGAGAGAGAGATCTCATCCCTGGGATCTGTCTCCTTGGATCCCCTCCCCGCCTCCAGCCAAATGGACAACCAAAAGCTCAATGCTGGCTCGGATCCTAAAGGGTCTCCTCCCTCCACTTGGATAGGATTACTGAGCAGTTGGAAGCAGTGGAGCAAGCGGTGGCCTCAAACCCGAAACTACCAACAGGGTCTTGCAAGTATGCCCAGTTGATTGGAACTGGTCCCGGCTGAGCATCCCACTTGTATCTGTAGCAGGGACCAGGGAGCAGCAGCTCTCCAGTAGCTCTGCCTGAACCCCATCCCGCCTCCTTTCTCTTCCCTAGGGAGGGCGTAGCAGCAGGAAGTCAAGGGGCCCAAAGGAGATAGCCTCTCCCAAACGACCTCAGTTGCCCTCTGTGAATTGGAGGAGGTGGGGGTAAAGGACAGAGCAGGGGCAGATGGAGAATGCTTGGTCTCTGCCAGGGCCCCAGAAACCTTCAAGTCCAAGCTTGCCCTCCATCACCTTTTTGTGAAGCAACAGCAGGTTCATCGCTCAGACCTGGGACCTCATCCTGTCCCTCTTCTTCTTGGCTCTGTGATCTTGGCATGTTATTTAACCTCTCTAAGCCTCGAGTTCCTTATAGATAAAATGGGGATAACACTGTCCCTTCCTCATAGGCTGATCTGAGTTGATGCCTGAAGTTCTGAGCGCAGAGCCTGACGTGTGATTAATCCTTTAAAATGCTACTTAAGGTTGTTCTGGGGGTAGCCAGCCTTTTTCTCCCTTTTGCCCTGTGTCTTAAATTGACTGGGGCAGGGTGAAGGAGTGGGGGGAGGCTATAGAACAGTCTTCTGAAAAGGGAGGGGAGTGTATATCCAGTTCACATTCACAAAACTTAGAATTGCACCATCTCCAAAGGTCTGCATCCAGCCTAGGATCTCCACAAAACCTCTCCTGCAAAAATTGCCCTCTTCCCCTCCTTCTCCCCAAACCCGGGTTTCCAGCAGGGGGTGGCAAGGAGAATCCTTTCTGGTGGTGACTCTGCTCCATACTCGCTCCATGGGGAGAAGCCTGGCCAGCATTCCAAGGACATTTAGAGGGAAGAGAGGATTCCTGACTTTCAGGAGGGTTTGTGGTTTGTTCTTCTGGAAGGCAGACTCTTTTCCCCCTCCTGGGACCAGAGGAAAACCAGAGGAAAGTGGTGAGAGGAGCTGAAGTAATTAATTCATTTAAGAAGTATTTAATGAGCACTTACCAAGTCAAGCCCAGCTCCAGGCACTGGGAATAGGGCCATAAACAAAGCAGGTGGAAACTCCTGTCCTCCTGAAACTTACATTCTGTCTATAAGAAAGGCATTGCAGTGTCAAGGCACCCCAGAGGTGCCTCCACCTCTTACCTCTGCCTCTAGGGTGGCCAGGGCCTTTTGTGATGTCTGATGCTCTTCCTGTTGGACTCTTTTATCAGGCATGCACAAGAATCACAAAGAGAGCCTGGGAGATGTGCAGGACACCAGCAAAGAGCTGATGGAACATCTGGTACATTTGGTTGGAGGGAGGGCAGCTCCCAGTGATTCACCAAAACCTTTCTTAGAGGGAGGTTTGAGAGGAGGAGGAGGAGAAAAGTGGAGAAGGAAGCTAGTGTGCATGTTTTGCTGGCTTATTTCACACCAGAACCCCAGGCACTTGACAGTCATTGTCCAGCTTCATCCTCACAGGCACCCTGCAAAGCATTTAACATTATTCCCCCAGACAGATAAGGACGATGAGATTCAGAGAAGGAAGTAACTTATCCAAGATCCATAGCTGGTAAATGACAAGAATGGATTTTGATCCAGAGCCTTGGTTGTTTCCTCTGCCTCAGAAAGCCCCACCTTGGTTTGCTGGAGAAAACCTGCCAGACGGTTCATAGGCAACAGCGGTAGAGAAGGAGGTCTGGAGAGTCTCACCTCCAGGAGAGTCTGGAGGTGCTCGAAGGGCAGAGGAGTGGAGAAATCTAAAGGGGCCTAAAGAGTGGAGGAGAGCTCGAAGGCTCCCCAACAGAGCCCGCTGCAGCCCCTCATCAGAACACCTCTCAAAATGCTAGTCCGTGTCCTTGCCCCCACCTCGTTCTGCACTAGGGGAGGGGCAGTCTGGACCTGACAGAAGATCATCACCAGGCCAGAGGACCAAAGAGGTGGAAAGTTTATAGCAAGCGGTTTGAAGCTGTAGGGCCTTCCCATATGACAAAGGCAGTAAGCACGTGGTGACAGCTCACAGGCATCTCAGATGGGCGTCTCCTGCAGGTGTGGGGGGCATTGCGGGGCTCCCTCGCAGCCCTGGTGACTGTGGCCATTCAGCCTTGTGACAGTCAGTAGCAGAGGCCCAGTCCCCGATCCTTCTCCCCAGGCCCACAGCCTCAGCTCAATGGCCTCAGGCCCAGACCAGGAGTTCCCACAGCCAGGACTTCTACCTGGAGAATCACTCCACTCTAAGCATCGGAAAGCAGGAACCACACGGGAGCTTTCATCTTCCAGGAAGTCCCTTCCCCCAGCCCCCTGCTACTCACTCCCCTATATAATATTCCACGTTAGAGCTCATAAATGCTGCTGCGGGTCCCCAGCCTGATTGAATTTGGAAGCCATTGTTTACAGACGTCTGGCTGTACAGGGGGATTTATTGAATTTTCCATGAAATGTTGCTCCCCTAATGCTGTAAAAGGCAAGCAGCCCACATCAGAGGAGCCCTGCGTTACAGGATCATGTTACCCCGAGATGGAGTGCCTGCTTCAGAATCGTTGACGCACCAGCCCTGGCTGTGAGCAGGCAAGAGAGGCCTCGGGCATCACTCCTGACCCCCGCTGGCACCACAAAACTGGAACTTCTAAGGCAGCCTGGGCTCCTTCCTGCCCCTCAGCCCTCTTCCAGTCGATCTTGAAGCCCTGGAGTCTCCGTCTTCAGCATCCCCTTCAAGTCCACTCTCCTCTCATCCATCCCACCTGCTACTGCCTGATTGGAACATTGCTACGGTTGCCTCAACAGTCTTCCCCTCAAGTCCTTTCTTACCTGTGCTAACCCCTGTGTTGTTCCACCCAAAGCAGATGACGCATAATAGGTGTTCCATCAATGTTTGTTTTGGAAAGGAAGAAGAGTCAGGGCAGAAAGAAGGGAGGAGAGAGTCAAGGTGTTGGGTGAGTGTCCCAGGTTGAAGGGGGGGACCCCTCCTCCAGGGTCACTGGTGCACTGGCCCTGGGGATCTATGGATACTGGAGGCCCCAGGACAGGGGTGGGGCATGACCAACAGCCCTGTGAGATGGCTAATGTGGAGATGGTCCTTGTGTGTATCACAGAAATGCACTCAAGCCAAGTTTTCCCCATTTAAAAATCTCTTAAACCCTCATCACGTCTTACACTTCTGTCCCTTTCACTGTCTCGCCGCTCAAAGGCTTATTTATACTTAACCACCTCACTTCCCACCCCTGGCTCACTGCTGCCATCATCCTACTTCCCTACTGAATCCATTCTCTTAAAGGTCATTCATCTGAATCCCCAAGTCTATCTTAGTCCTCGCCCTTCCCAGCATCTCTTCAGCTAACCTGCTGGCCACCTCTTGGACACCCTTCTCTCTCTCCGGTACCATGTGCCTAGTTCTCCTTACAGACATCTCCTTCTCTGGCTCTTTGCCCTCCTCCCACCCGAAATAAAAGTAGGTGTTTCCTAGTGTTCTGTCTTTGACCCTCTTCTCCCCGTGCACACTTTAATCTGATGATCTCATCCGTCCCTGCAGCTGCAGCTCTCATCTTTATTTAGAGGACTCCTGAATATGAAGCTCCAAATCTGACCTCTTGCTGCTCTGATCCCATTTTTCCAACTGCCTGGTGAATATCTTCAGTGCTCTGTCCCACAGACATTGCGAAATTGAATCCATCATCTAGCCCCCACCCCATCATAATTCACCTTCAGCGGTCCTTATTTCTGTTGATGACATGATCATCCTTTCAATTACCCAGTCCTGAAATCTTGAAGTGATCTTTGCTGTAGATGCTCTGGACTCATAAAACCACTACATCCTGTGTATCTCCACCTTGATGGTCAAACCTGTCTTTTAACAGCCATTATTATGCTTTAACACACACACACACACACACATACACACCTTCTTCTTTTTTCTTTATTTCTCAGTGTGAACACCATCACTCTTCTTCCAGGCTCCTAAACCAGAAACCTAGGCATCCTTGTTAGATTCCTGATCATCCCTTTTATATGTCCCCTTGTCCCTAGTTCCTGCTACTGACTTAGTTGAGGTCCCAAGATGTCTCACTTATATTATCTAAAAATCCTCCCAATTGGTGTTCACCATCCAATCTTCTATCACCCATCCTCCACCGCACTGCTAGCGTGATCTTGCTAAAATGTCACCCCAGTACCTGCCTACAACTCACCAAGGACTCTTGATTGCTCCTAGGATAACATCCCAGCTCCCTAAGGCCGCCAAGCGTCTGCACACACTATTCCCTTTACCTGGCCCGCTCTCCTTCACCCAAGCTCCCCACCCTGATGCCTTCATCCAGCCTCTGTTCAGTACACTCTAGATCACCCTTTGAGACCCAGCTCAGAGATCCTCTGCTTTATGAAGTATTTGTCAACCCCTCCAGATACAGTGGAGCCCTTCTTTCCACTGAGCACTTTGCTTATGCCATCATGTTCTAGCAGAACAGATGTGATGTCATTTGTAATGCTTAGTATATATGAACATCTTCCCCAGCCAGGCAGTATCTGCTTTGTTCCACCAGCCCCAGCACCTAGCACGATGCCTTCCATCTAGGAGGCTCTCTGAACGGTTGCTAACATGCTCTGCTAAGTTGCCTCCGTTGTGTCCAACTCTTTGCAACCCCATGGACTATAGCCCACCAGGCTCCTCTGTCCATGGGATTCTCCAGGCAGGAATACTGGAGTGGGTTGCCGTGTCCTCCTCCAGGGGATCTTCCTGACCCAGGGATTGAACCCAAGTCTCTTATGTCTCCTGCATTGGCAGGTGGGTTCTTTACCACTAGTGCCACCTGGGAAGCCCAGGGGTTGCTAAATACAGGTCAGATTTAAGTGAAGGAAGCTCAGCATGCCCAAGGAAGCTTCTTCTACAGTGGGATTTTTTCTTTACATCTTTTCTATAGTCCTCAAAAGGGATGGATTCCAAGGGTGACCATCTCTTTCTGTGTTGCTTGTTCCTAAACTGATCCTGGAGTGACCCATGGTAGGAGGGCTTCACCAGCTGTGAGTTTCGGAAGTCTTGGAACTTCCTCTCTCCCCCAGTCTTGACCAGCCTCATCTGCCATCCTTCCCAGTTCTTCTTCCCCACTCTAGCAACCCCTACCCCTTCCTCTCTCTGCCCCTTAGCTGGGGGACCCCTGGCCTTTCCTACTCCTCCCCTCCAGTGTGACTGAAGGGCCTTGGAGGGAAAACAGTGATCCTCCGGAGAGAGCATGTGTTCACCACGTTAGGAAAACATGTCAAGCTGCAGGGGCCAGCCTGACGGAGGGGGCTCCAGGCAGGGACACGGAGAGTCCCCGCACCAGCCTCTCAGCTCCCAGACAATTCCAGCCTTACTCTGCATCGGGGTGGGCAGTGGCTCTGGAGAGAAATAGCAGGACGGTGTTTTCTCAGATTTAATTGGTTTATTTATCTTGTGCCTGGGCTCCATCTGTCCAGCCTCCACAAAGAGAAGCAGCAAGGACTCCAGCTACCACAGGAGCCCTGTCCTTAGCCCGCAGCTCTGCAGGGACCTGGAGCCAGCTGAGAAGTTTGCAGTATGTCCCCTGCAGGGCTGAAACCTGGGACAGCCTCAGATCCTAGGGCCCAATTGCCCAGAGAGATCAGAAGGAGAGCAAATTGATCAAGAACAGCACATAAGTGCAGGCCTAGGCCCTCCTGACTGCTGATTGGTGTCCCTCCACGGCCTTTCTGTCAAGGCCAAGAGGCTCGGGGGTTTGGAGAGGTGGCCCAAAACGACTCCAGGGAAGAAGTCCAGAGGACCCAGGTCTGGTCTCTCCTACTGGAGCTGAGTGAGACGGCTTTGATGGGAAGCCAGGTGGAGATACCTGGGGTGAGGGAGACATCCCCCAGGGTAGGCGACCAAGTGCCAGGGGCAGGCACATGAACTGGAAAGGCCACCAAGTGCTGGCGGCTGCCCTTGATTTCACAGCATCCTGAAGCATTCAGTTCCTTGAACTCGGGGCAGAGTTCCTCCTCTGGGTGCGTAGGGAGGATCTAAGGGCTTGTCAGCAATGATGAGCTGATGGGAAGAATAAGGCCTGGGAAGACTGGGAAGGCCAGAGATTCTAAGAAGATGCAGAAAGGTTACTTTTCTACCCTTCAGAATAGGAACCTCTCCAGAGAACAAAATCATGCCTGCCCAGGACTTGCCCCAAATTCGTGCTCCACCTGTCCCAGTCCTGAGGTTAGGCCATAGGAGCTCTACCCAGGTATCACAGAACCAGGCTGTGAATGATGGTTCCAGCCATCCCTTCTGGCCCTAAGCTGGTGAGTGGCTTCAGCAGCAACTTAGTGAAGCTCAGGGACTTCTTGGCCCTCCTTGTAATGCTTCCCCTGATCAGGTTGGCCTCCTATTCATCTCATCCCCACTCTCCATCCCTGAATGTATGCATTCTCCTAGCGTCACATGGCATACTTAAGCCGTGATTCCCAGAGCTGCAGGACTCTGAGGCCAGCCCAGATCCATCCCTCAGACTGTTCATGCAACAGTTGATATCCTCTGTCACCTCTGTCTCAGCAGAGCAGAGGCTGAAGTCAGGTCTTCCCCTAGCCCCCACCAAAATTGGTCCCGTCTCCTATCTTCCGTACTTCTGGAAGTGGCAGCAAAGCTTACTGCCATCTTCAGTCCCTGACTTTATCACCTGTACCTAATCAGACAACAAGTCCTGTTCATGCTTTACCCTGTCCTTTCCCTACCCACAACAACCACCCCTCACCCATAAGAGCAATGGGAAACATGTTCCCACCTCCCAGAATAACCACTACTAACCCTCTGATGAGGCTTCCCTGGTGGCTCAGCAGTAAAGACTCTGCCTGCAGTGCAAGAGACCTGGGTTCAATCCCTGGTCGGGAAGATCCCCTGGAGGCGGGCATGGCACCTCATTCCAGTATCCTTGCCTGGAGAAGCCCATGGACAGAGGAGCCTGGCAGACTACAGTCCATAGGGTCGCAAAGAGTCAGACATGATTGAAGCAACTTAGCATGCATGAATGCAAGATAGGATTAAATGAAATGTCAGGAAAGTACTTCACACAATGCCTGACATAGTAAGGCTCAAGAAATGTTAGCCATAGATTTACAGAAACATTAAAAACATATTAAGAGCATAGAGTGTTCCTATATGCCCCTCATCCAATTTCAATCATCATGGTACATTTATAAAAACTGAGAAATTAACACTAGTGCGATATTATTATTTAACTAAATTATTAAACTGCTATTAACCAAAGTACAGACTGTATCTAGACAGCCCCTGCTTTTCTACTGATGTCCTTTTTCTCTTTCAGGATTCAATTTAGGATACTTCATTCCATTTGTATCATGATTTTTCCACTTATCATTATATTGTGAGCATTTTTCTAATTCCACTAAGTATGCTTCCAAACCCCCTTTTCCAATTCTGTTAAAATATTTCATTGTTTAAAAAACAAACGTGTAGGTACAGAGAACAGAGTAGTGTTACTGGAGGGGAAGTTGGTGTAGGGCCAAAATGGGTGAAGCAAATCAGTGACATGGTGATGGATGGAAACCATAGAAATAGAATGCTGTATATATGAACTTTATATCATGCTATAAACTAATGTTACCTCAATAAAAAATAGATCTGAAACTTAAGTAAAAGTGTTTACATGCCATAAAATTCACTAGAAAACTGATATTTCATTGTTTAGTGTATTTTAATATATTTAGCCATCTCCCTTTAATGAGGAGGACTTGGATGGTGTCTTCTTTTCACTGATGAACATTTTTGAACATACATGCATTTGAGAATTTCTGATAATTACCTTTGAAAGTATTGGATCAAATGTTATGAACTTTTTAAAAGTTGTTGATACATATCGATAGCATTCTAAAAGAGGTTATACCAAGTCACAGCCTCACCAGCAACAAATAATTATACCCATCTTCTTAAACAATTATCCATATTATCAATTTTTAAATCTTTGCTGATTAGCAGAAACAAACAAACAAAAAACCACAACAAACCAAAAGCCACTGTCTGCGTTACTGTAGCAACCTCCCCATTGTGCTATTGGTCTTCCTACCCTCAGTTCACCTTGCACATCACCATCAGGTCACGAACCCTAAGGTTACAGTTTCATTATGTTCCTCCCCTGCTCAGAATCCTCAGTTCTGCTCCCCGACTTGCCTGAGGCTGACATTTTACAAGCCAAGCTTTATATTTGTCTCCTCTCCCCATACACCTCCATTTTACCCCTCCAAGGGCCTGACGCAGAGTTGGAACTAGTTTGATGTGTGCCCATGGAAGTTGTTGCCCTCCAGGGTCCCAGAGAGCCACCAAAGGACAGGCTGCCCTTGTTGAGACAGGAAGGATGGTGGCTGCTCGGTGGCTCTGACAGACCTCACCCGAGACGATCTCAGGGTGCTCAGACAAAGAAGCCCAGCAGCAGGCTCAGAACTAGTGATCATGGAAACTCCAGATTTTCCTGGCTTCCTTCTGGCTGTCCCCAGACACATCCATGTCAACATCTCCTCAGGGACAGAAATGACATTCATCTTATACCTCCTGCCAGACCCGTTCCCCTTCTCTTCCTCTGTTGCCCATCTTCCCGGTCACCTATGAGAGAAATGGGAGCAGTTCCTGCCTCTTCTGTTCCCCTCATCTTCTCAGCGTCTCACAGTCCAGGTTTTATCGAGTCTCACTGTCCCTCTCCCTGTCCCCGTCCAGGCTATCAGATCAGCCTCTGAGATGGCTCCCTGCTCCCACTGTGCCTCGGCCAATCCACTCACCACACTGCAGCCAGTTACTTCAGTACGAATCTGATCATTTCCCTTCCCTACTTAAAAACCACCAACGGCATCCCCTGTTGCTGTCAGAACCAAGCCTAGACTCTTTGATACATACTAGAAGGCCATATTGGAGATGGCAATGGCACCCCACTCCAGTACTCTTGCCTGGAAAATCCCATGGATGGAGGAGCCTGGTAGGCTGCAGTTCATGGGGTCTCTAAGAGTCGGACACGACTGAGCGACTTCACTTTCACTTTTCACTTTCATGCATTGGAGAAGGAAATGGCAACCCACTCCAGTGTTCTTGCCTGGAGAATCCCAGGGACAGAGGAGCCTGGTGGGCTGCTGTCTATGGGGTCGCACAGAATCGGACACGACTGAAGCGACTTAGCAGCAGCAGCAGCAGAAGGCCATATAGGATCTGGTCTCTGTCTCCTTCCAGCCTAAACTCCTTTAATCTACAATCTCCAGCCATACTGAGTTACTTTTTGTTTTCAAAGACACCAGGTCCCAACTCCTTGTTTTTGCACATACTGTTCCCTCCTCCCCCTCCATGCCTGTCAACTCCAAGATTTCCTCCAGATCTTAGCTTAGACTCATTTCCCTGTGAAACCTTCTCTGCTGTACCCGCCAAGATTAGGATAAGTGCCACTTATATGTATTTCCACATCACGCCATATTCACCCCTCTAATAAGGTTGCTGCTGCTGCTGCTGCTAAGTCGCTTCAGTCGTGTCCGACTCTGTGCGACCCCATAGACCGCAGCTCACCAGGCTCCCCCGTCCCTGGGATTCTCCAGGCAAGAACACTGGAGTGGGTTGCCATTTCCTTCTCCAATGCATGAAAGTGAAAAGTGAAAGTGAAGTCGCTCAGTCGTGTCTGACTCCCAGCGACCCCATGGACTGCAGCCTACCAGGCTCCTCCGTCCATGGGATTTTCCAGGCAAGAGTACTGGAGTGGAGTGCCATTGCCTTCTCCTCTAATAAGGTTATCTTATTAAAATTCCTTGATTACTCATCTGTCTTTCTAACAAAATTATGTGCTCACTGACACTGGGGTTATGTTTTGTTTACTGGTAGTTTTAGCCACAGCACCTAGCATAGTATCTAGAACGTGGTAAGTGTTCCACAAATACTTGCTGAATATAAGAATGAATGAAGGTGCCAAGTCATACAGCTACCCAGTCCTGACATTCTCTGGGTCTCAATTAAACTTCTTTTTAGCCATTGCACTCTATACAAATCTGTGGGAGTGAACATCTAGGTAGAGCAAAGAGAAGCTGCCCAGCCTAAGAGCACAGGGTTAAATTTCTGTTTGGATTCTCTACAGTCTGCCCATCAACCCAGCAGGGAGAGGCAGCTTCTTATTAATATAGTACTGAAAGGCCCATGGTAGACAAAGTGGGATGGGATCAAAGAGAACTTGCTGGAGCAAATATATGTCCAACTAGTGTCATATCTCTGAGGATGTCTGTTGTAGTAGTCAAGGTTCTAGCAGGGAACAGAGGTCCACAAATGGAGTAACTGAAGAAAGGTTAATGAAGGGACTACTTACAACGAGAAGGTGAAGCCCAGCAGGGAACCGTTAGCACTGCTTGGCCTGATGGAGCATTGACCAGATCCCAGAAAAAGCTCTATCTATGACTATGACTGGCCTAGGAGCTGTGACCTTCAGAAAAGGAGGAAGGAGCCAGGATATTACTTATCCCAACTGCTTCTCTCCTTCTGTCCTCCAATATCCTGTGTGTTGAACCCAATAGGAATTCTGAAGCCAAGGGAGGCTGATTGAGGCGGTGCATAGAAGTTGCCTTCTGGAGGACAGGACAGGAAGGGGAAGGGTGATGTGGAGAGCTGGAGGGGCAAACAGAGAAGGGAGGCAGGATGGAGATGAGCAGAACGGGGTCTCCTTGTCCGCTCGGGCTGCACCCAGCACAAACAGCAAGGGCCTCTGAAGATGCAGAGCCCAGCATTTGGGCCTCTGGCAGCCTGGTGGGCACTGAAGACAGACTTAGGCCAAAAATCTAGGAACTCCTATCACTGTGCACGGAGTATCCTTCTCACGTGTCCCCACTCCTCTGTTGTCCCCCTCCCCTAGCATACTGCCAGGTCCCGACCTTAGATCGGGTAGGACCCCTGGTAGCTATTTCAGATTACCTTTCCTGAGCTAGTCATACCCAACAAATCTCCCGGTTCTGAAGAGCCAAGAACCTGCCAAGAGCATCCTCAGTGTGTGTAGCTTGAAGGGCTCCAGTGTTAGACCCAAGAACCCAAACAGCTGGGTTGGGAGGTGGAGGGGGGAGGGGCATGTTGGTCTAGGGCTTGGAATCTGCTGAGAAGAGAATGGAGAGACAGAAAGATGGACCTTTCCATGGAAGTCACCTGAGGCACAGCTGGGGTCCAGGGCACCCAATGCCCTGTAACAGAGCAGTTCCTTGCGTGCAGCCGGGTGGGGAGCCAGCCTAGGTCCCCACAGGAATTTCACAGCCAGCAGGTACAAAGCTTCTGTGCTAACCTTCCCCATGCCCTCTTCACTCTCTTTTGATCTCTTCCTCTTATCTCCGTTCTTTCCATTGTTCTATCTCAGGCCTGTCCTACCACTTCCTCCTAGATTTCTTTTCTTTAATTTTTATTTTATGTTAGAGTATAGTTGATTTACAGTGTTGTGTTATTTTCAGGTGTACAGCAGAGCGATTCAGTTATACATGTACATGTGGTCATTCTTTGTCAGATTCTTTTCCCAAATAGATTATTATAGAATATTGATATTCAGTGATCATTCCCTCCTTGTGCTATACAGTAGGTTCTTTTTTTAAATTAATATATTTTTATTGAAGGATAATTGCTTTATAGAATTTCATTGTTTTCTGTCAAATCTCAACATGAATCAGCCATAGGTATATATTATACTGTAGATTCTTATTGGTTATCTATTTTATATATAATCATAGTATGTATATGTTAATCCCAAACTCCTAATTTATCTCCCCACACACACACACACCTTTTCCCTTTGGTAATCACAAGTTTTCAAAGTCTATGAATCTGTTTCTGTTTAATAAATAAGTTCATTTGTAGTTATTTTTAGATTCTTCATATAAATAATATCATATGATATTTGTCTTTCTCTGTCTGACTTACCTCCTAAATTTCTGTAATAACTTCCTAGATAATCTCAACTCTGATTCCTTAATTCTTCCTCCACACTGTTTTGAGAGTGATACTTCCAAATTGCAAATCCAACCATGTCTCACCCCTTTCTTAATTCCTTCAATGGCTCTTTTTTGCCTGGGGACCAGGTCCAGACTCCTGAATATAGCGTTCAAAGCCTGTTATGATCTACCCATCTACTTCCCTAGTCTCAGCTGCTATGGCTCCTCTCCACATACCCTAAATTCCAGTTATGCTGAAATACTTCCTTGGCAAATACTCTTTTATTTCTACCTCCATGACCGTACATACTCTTCTCTCTGCCTAGAATTCCCTCCATCCCTTCATCTACCTGTTGAACTCCTACTCATTTTTCAAGACCCAGCTCAAGTGACATCCTCCTTAAAGCCTTCCTGATGTCACTGATCATTCCCTCCTTTGTGCTTCTACCCAGAGCTTATTTCTATCACTACACCATTTTTTAATAATCTATTCACATATTTTTCTCTCATACCCCACCATGAGCTTCTTATATCTCCTTAGATATAGCACAGTGCCTGGCACATAAAACGTGATCCATAAAGAGTCAGTTCATGACAACCTGAATGAACAAATGACTCCTTGCTCTGTCTTGGGACTTGGCTGCTGTCCTCTGTTAAACCTGCCCCCTTTTTACTACAACTCCCCCAGATGGCTGATTTATGATACCTCCTTGTCTCTCTTGTCTCTCTCTGGCTGTTCCTGATATTCATTTTTAACCAAAGTTCCCCTCTGCCAGAGGGAGGGAGTACTCAGGGAGCTCAGAGCATGACTGAGCTGTCCTTGCCCACTAAGAAGCCCCAAGACCAGAAATGGCAGCGATGATCCCGGTGTTAATGGGGAACCATGGGGCCTCACTCTGCATCTCTCTAAGGGCTGAGCGGAAGGAGCTTCTTTCTGCTTAGCTCTAAAATCTACCAGTTATTTTGAGTCTCAAATTTGAGATCTACTAGAATCCCTGTCTGCCCCTTTCCATCTCAGGGCCTGATTGTCATCGGATCTTGAGGTCTTGCCTTGAGAATTCTGACCCTGCTTTTATTCTCCACAGGGGAGCCCAGGTTTTCCTTGGCTGTTCATCTATCACTATGGTGGTGGTGCTTGGTGGTTTAGTCACTCAGCCGTGTCTAAATATTGCAACCCCATGGACTGTGGCCTGCCAGGCTCCTCTGTCCATGGGATTCTCTAGGCAAGAATCCTGGAGTGGGTTGCCATTTCCTTCTCCAGGGGATCTTCCCAACCCAGGAGTTGAACCCTGGTCTCCTGCATTGCAGGCAGATTTTTTACCAACTGAGCGATGAGGGAAGACCAACTAGGTTGCCATTTCCTTCTCCAGGGGATCTTCCCAACCCAGGAGTTGAACCCTGGTCTCCTGCATTGCAGGCAGACTTTTTTACCAACTGAGCTATGAGGGAAGACCAACTATGTTCCCTTCCAAATAACTTCTCATTCTCCCTCTGTCTCTCCCTCTCTCTGTCCTCCACACCCCCTTCACTCTACTATTATCTGAATCTAAACATGTCCTTTATTCCCCACCCCCAAATTTTGGGACTTGTCATTGCTTCTTTTCTGGTACCTTTATGTTCTTTCCACTAGCTAAAAACCAACTTGTTCTTCAAGGCCCATTTCAAATAAAACCATTTCCATAAAATCTTTTTTCATCCCTATTCCAAGCCCCACAGACTCCCTCCCTTCCATAGCCTCCTGCACTTTTTCTTGCAGCCCTCACTTTGTCTACCGCATGTTGACAGTGTTTTTTCTAATCCTCTTATAAAAGTGTAAGCTTCTGGATAGAAACTGTTCAGGTTTACATCCTGCACAATGCTTTGTCAGAGTAGGTGCTCCATGAATATTTATTGCATTGGATTGAAATGCCTTGAGAACCACAATCATCCATATTCATTCCTTCATTCACTGAACAAACCCTGATTAAGGGACATCTATGACTCTGTCTTTCATAAATTTGTCCAAAGACTTTTTAATTCATTTATGTTTTCTGCTAGACCCACCGCTTGGCTTAATGAATTTCTTGAGTTTACTAGCCCCTGTGTAAAACAGCAATCACCTGTGTTCACCCCAACTGTACTCAAGTTTCAAAGCAAACCCACTTTGCCTAGGGTTTCAGGATTTCATGAGTAAGTCTCCAGTCACCTTCCCTACACTATTTGTGATTTCCTGCACGTCCCCCAGCAGCCCTCACGTATGCAGACTGGAGAGCGAGTCATTTAGCCTTTCCTACCAAGGAGATTTTGCAGCCCTGGGTCTCCTCCAGGACAGGACAGAATGACACAGAGGAGCCCTGCAGGTGGGACTGCCCCAGCTAGGCACCTTGAGCAGCGTGTGCTCCTACTTTAAGGTCTTATTCACGGTTCTCTTGTCCTGGCCAGCAGCCTCGGGGAATTGTCTAAATGAAGAAGAATTTCCAGGTTCTTTGCCAGAACTGTGGCTGGCCATGCAGAGTGCAGTACTGCAGAGGGGATTTTGATGTGTTTATCACAAAAGGCACTGTCTTGCACTTGCCCACATTTAATTGAGTCTGTACCCTTTTGCCCTGAAGTCTTCCTGCCAACTAGGTCCTGGAGGCTTCTGGAAAACAGCATCTCATGGGCCGTACCCCACCATATATACATATACACTCCCAGGGTCATACCTTTGGCTGGATGCCCAGGGTGCTTTACTGGGAGAGTCCTCACACCCTGTAAAATAGCATTCTCTTCCATTTCTCCCTGTCCATCTGATCAGACACAAAACGTCTAAGACTTTGTCTACACCTTCAAAGACACGGCAGTAAGCTGGTGGGGGTGGGGGTGGGGTGGGAAATAGACATACATGGTCGTGCTGTTAGCCTAGCATTTACTGCTTATTGAGCTCTTTGCCAGGTACTTTACATACATTTATTATACTGAGGATCAGGTTTAACCCTTACAACATCTCCACAAGGTAAGTATTTTAACCTCATTTTACAGATGAAGCCAAGGCACAGAGAGGTTAAGTAACTGCCCCAAGATCACATAGCTTGTAAATTCACAGCTAGAATTTTTTCACAGGGGTGTCTTATTCCCAAGTGTGTGTTTTTTGCCACTGTGTTATGTAGTCTCAGCACACAACATGGTCAGTTGCTTGTCTGTGTTTTCCTTTCCTATCGGAAGGCAAGCACAGAGGGCACTGTTTGGCTCCCAGCACCAAGCACAGGGCCCGGCACATAATAGATGTTCATTAAACTCCCGTTTCTTAGAATGTCTCCCTCGGAGAGCTTTGCTGGATTTCCAGCCCTCCCTCCTCCCCAGCTGGGGACAGGACACCCCAGGCCAGCCCTCCTCAGCCACCTCCACCCTGCTTCTAGAACTTCCTCCAGTGGTGACACTCCAGCCTCCCCTCGCTCCCCAGCTCTCCCAGCCCTTGGCTGTCCAGAGTTTCATTTGTACTTCCGTGGTGTTCGTGGAAGCAGGGCAGCCCCTCAGCCCCAGCAGGGCAGGGTGCTGACAGGAGCAGCCGATAGCCAGGATACCAGGTTTCCCTTTGCTAAGCTTTTTCCTAGGAATGATTTAAGGCCCCGAACAGATAAGTGAAGAGCAAACCCGCAATGAAGTCAGCACTCTGCTTATTAAGTGGAAAAAGCTGTGCTCGGCTTATTGAAATGTTCATTAGACAGATATATAGAGATGGGAAGGAGGAAGGGGGGGCGGGCGGCACCGCAGGATCAGGCTTTGCACAGCAGACAAGGCAGGGGCTTCTCGGGGGAGACCTGAGGTCGGCCCAGAAGGAGCAGGAGTTGGGGCTGGAGCAGGGGGGCGATGCCTGCGAAGAAGAGGGGCCACAGCTCTGACTCCCAGAGGAGAGCCGAAGGAAGGGAGTTGCCAGCTGAACTGCTGTCTCTGTGAGGGGTGCGTGGAGAGGACTTGGCCCACGGAGTCGAGGCACCTCCAGCTCACTTTTGGGAATGCCTATTTCTCTGCATCAAGTGTCACTCTCTTTGCCCAGGGACCCAGTTTCTGAAGCACTCTGGCTCTGTTCACTTGCCAACTGTGAAGGCAAGAGGGTGACGTGCTTTGTCAGGAAGACTGGGCCTGTACAGGGAAATGTGCCAAAGCTGCCCCATCGCTGCCCCCTGGAGAAAGCCTCCCTGGGCAGAGCTCCCCACCCCGCTGCCTTGGCTTCATCAGCCCTGAGCTCCCTCCAGAAAGGGCTGCTCCTGGGGTGGGGGCTAAGGCCGGCTGGGCCCCTCAGACCACACAGAGTCATGGCTGCTTCACACCCTCCAGGATCCTGGCTCCTTCCCCTTCAGCAGCATCCAGGTAGCCCAGGCAGAGCTCAGAACTCAGAGTGCGATGGCCTTTAAGAAGGCTGTGGCAAGCAGGAGCCTGCCAGGGGGTCTGTGTCCCCAGCACTAGCACAGAGCCTGACCCCAAAGAGGGCTTCTTCCATGGCAGGTTGAGTTGGTTGCTGATTGAGTGAAAATGCTGCACCCCTGACCCACTTTCAGATAGTGTAAGAATCATGGTGTGATTCAAGGACCAGGCACTGTTTCAAAAATGGAAAAGCTGCCCCAAGAATTTCCAATATCTTCTAATTCCTTTTTTGCCTTCATTAGTTTGGCAAAGAATAGAGGTGATGGTGACCATAATGATAAAAAGAAAAAAAAAGGACACCGGCACGAAACTGGTGAGAATAGAAGGATAAAAATAGTATCTGTAGTATTTTAGAGTGTCTTCACATACTTTATCTCATTTAATCCTCATTCACTTGTTCAACAAACACTTGTTGAGCTCCTTTCCCGTGTCAGACACTGCCCAAGCACTGGGGCCACCTCTGTGAGCAAGACCCAAGCTGTCCTCCCTCCTCCCGCCGCCCCCCCCCCCCCCATGTAGCATATGGGCTTGTGGAGAGCAAACTGCATAACAATTCTGCATTGATTCTCTCATCCAGCAAACAATGATGCCACGCTAGATTCCTGGAGCTGGAGAAATGAATCAGACATGACTCCTGCCCTAGATATGTTTATAGTCTATGAAGCACATGGACTAGGAAATAATTAGCAAACACTGCAATGAATGCCAGAGAAGGCGATGGCACCCCACTCCAGTACGCTTGCCTGGACAATCCCATGGATGGAGGAGCCTGGTGGGCTGCAGTCCATGGGGTTGGGAAGAGTTGGACACGACTGAGCGACTTCACTTTCACTTTTCACTTTCATGCATTGGAGAAGGAAATGGTAACCCACTCCAGTGTTCTTGCCTGGAGAATCCCAGGGATGGGGGAGCCTGGTGGGCTGCCGTCTATGGGGTCGCACAGAGTTGGACACGACTGAAGCGACTTAGCAGCAGCAGCAGCAGCAGCAGTGAATGCAGCCGTCCTGAAGAAGGTTGAGCTGAGTCCTTAGAAAAGAGCATATGTTTATTGGGCATTCAGGGAGAAGGAACTTCTAGGCAGACAGAACATGGATTTGGGGGAAATTCAAATCATTCCCAAGAGGGAAGTCATGTTAAAGAGAGAGGCCCAAGTCCAGAAGGAATTTCCATGGTAGGCCAGGAAATTAGTTAGACCCATTCTAAAGGCTCTGGGGGTCACCAAAGAAGAAAAGTCCCCTGGGCAGCAGTGGGAGAGGTTGTCTTGAGAGGCCAAGCAAATGCAGGGCCCATTTGGGGCCATCTCTGCAATGGGCTGAATGAGAGTTGGCACCATCTGACTGGGGTGGTGGCACCAGGAAGGGGTGGTCTGGGGAAGGATGGGATGGCTAAAGACCTGCTGGATACAGGGACTGAAGGACTGAGAGAGGCCGTCTGCATTTCACAAAGTGGGGAGAGCGCAGGGCCAGTGCCTGACCCGGGCAGACCCCGGGTGAAGGTCAGGGGCACTGCAGGGAAATGTGGCTGCTTCAACCCACCAGGCAGTCCCCACCTCCGCTGCTCAGGCAGCTGACACCTGCTCCCGGGCCTTGATGACTCCATTTCCCAGCTCCCTCCCTCTGCCTCGCTGACTTTGGAGGTGATTAGTAATAAAACTTTAACAAGCATCCATAGGTGCGTCTCCCTGTCACTTTTATGAGGCCATTTCCTGAGCAAAGATATAGGAGCGCCTTCAGCCTCTCCGAGCTGCTGTTTCAGTCTCCGCCTCAGCCTTGGCAGGTCCCAGACAGCCACAGAGGCCAAGTGGGGGTGCCTGGAGGAAACTAGATCACAAGTAGTTCAAAGAAGCTGCACAAGGCAGGTGCCAGCTCCCTTTACGCCCCCAGGGTTTCTTCTTAGGGCTGGAAAGCTGGAACCACTTTCCCTGCTGGAGCATCAAATCCAGAGGGGCCTCGCTTCTCCTACTTTCCCTTTCCCGCCCCGCACAGCGCTTTCCAGCCTTCTCCTAGTGCTTCACTTTCTTGATTCATTCAATCTGTATGTATTTATCCAAAGTCACCACAGAAGGAAGTCAGGGAGCCAGTTAAGACCCACAATGGCTGCTAACCCTTGGGCAGCAGGTGGCCTGATTGGGGCTGGAGATGGCAGACACCTACCAAGTAATCAAAATACACATGATCAAAGTTCTCCCAGGCATGAATGAAGTGCTAAGGTGGGAATCCGGAAAATGGTACACACTACACTTGAGGAGGCCAGGAGAGTGGGGAGAAGATGGGTAACGTCACCAGGAACGGGACAATGGGCCCGGGCCTCGCCAAATAAGAAGAATTTTGTGAGCTGGGGCAGATAGCAGCCTTTTCTTCCCTGGTAAGGTCCTCCATCCGCAGGGGCAAGGCCAGGCTGGGCTCGTCCACCCGGGGCAAGCTCTAACTGGGCTGAGCTGAGGCTGAGCAGGGCCCCACACTGTGGGCCTCCTGCTGCAGGAGTGGCTGCAGTGGTGCCGTGATTGTGGAGAAAAGGGCCCCACGCACAGCAGCCGAGGGCTCAAGGGAGGCAGTGCTTTCTTCAAAGCCCTGACAATGCCTGTCCCAAGGCCATTCCAGGGGAGGGAGTCCAGAGGAACAGGAAGAGGGGAAGCCACTGCACTTGACACTTTGATTCCTGCCTTGTCCTCAAAACGCCCCGTCGCTGGGTTCTGCGTCCCATTTGCTTCCTGTAGTATGACCTGGTGCACAGATGCCTGAGATTGGAGAGACCCAGTTGCAAATCTTAGCTCCTGAATTTGAATCGTCTGATAACACCCAAGGCAAGTTACACTCTCTGAACCTCCATCTGTAAAAGAGAGATAGAGCACCTACTTCAAAGGGTTGCTGTGAAGTTCAAATGAGATGATAGCTGTCAGGCATCTGGGACAGCGTGGCAGGAAAGCTGAAGGCTTGTTTGCCCTGCACCACCCGCTTCCCTCCTCTCTGAACGCCCTTCAGTCTTGTTCTTGTGCTCCTTTTCTTCCACGAGCCCCTCGGGGGTTCCCCAGGGCTAATGCCCCCCCACGCCGTTTGTGCGTCCTCCTATCTCTCTCCTGAGACCACAGGTCTAGGCGCCTGTTAGATTCAGTTAGCTCACCTTTTATTAGATTCTTGTCCTGGGAGAACTCTAGTAGCCCCTGTAGATTCAGAACTGGTGCCTGTCCTCAAGGACTTTTCTTTTAATCCCACTGAGTTTTACCTAATGGCCTCAGTTTCTTCCTGAAGTTATAATCGAGGTCGTCTGCTAAGAGGGGTCGGTGTGGGCGACCAGAGTGTTAACAACAGCTATAGGAGAAACTGTTCTCAAATTTCCTCTCCTTTCCACCCTTGTTATTGCTACTCGTGTTCAGATCGCTACTACACCAGTTCATCTCCCGCCTGGACTGTGCAGTAGCCTTCTAACTCAGGTTTTCAACCTTGGCTGAATGTCTGAATCCTGCGGTGGAGATTTTTTGAAAATCTAATGCCTGGGTCTTTCCCCAGAAATTCAGATTCATTGATCTTGATGTGGCCCAGACATCAGCATTTTTAAAGCTCCCCCATTAATTCTGTTACACAGCCAAGGTTGAAAATCACTCTCTTGTCTTCCTGCCTCTGTTCTCATCCGCTCTAATCTGCTCTCCAACCCCATGGGTGGTCAGTACGTGAGTGCTAAGTCGCTTCAGTCGTGTCCGACTCTGTGTGACCCTATGGACTGTAGCCTGCCAGGCTCCTCCATCCATGGGATTCTCCAGGCAAGAATACTAGACTGGGTTGCCATTTCCTTCTCCAGGGGATCTTCCTGACCCAGGGATCGAACCTGCATCTCTTATGTCTCCTGCATTGGCAGGCGGGTTCTTTACCACTAGCACCGCATGGGAAGCCCACGTGTGGTCAGGGGGATCATTATAAAACTCAAGTTTGGTCGCGCTGTTCCCTTCCTTCTTTGCCCTCCGATTTTCAGTTCTTCCATTTTTGTGACTGTACCTGAATGAACTTTGAATCCCAGTCCCTCATTGGAGAGTGCCCAGTTAGCATTCAGTGAATGAGTGAATGAACTAATGAATCCATAATCAACAAACCAACAGATAGTGGTCTGTTCTGTTCCTAGGAATATGTTGGTGAATGACCGCAGTTCACCAGTGAGCCAAGAGGATAAGGCCAGTTAGATACAAATCTGGAGGAAAGCCGGCCGGGGGAGGATGGGAGGGAGGGAGGAGGCAGTGAGAGGTCAGAAAGGCAGAGTTTCCTGAGAGGTGAATTATCAGAGGGACCACCACGGGTCGGGCAAGCACCTCAGCCAGGGAGTAATGGAGTTAGGGAGGAAGGCCGGGCAGAGCCACAGAGCGATGGGAGCTGCTTAATCTGCCCCCAGGAAGTGCAGGCTGGGGACAAGCAGGCAGGAGGTAGCAGGCCATTCCTCAGCGGCTAATGCCCCCAGCCTAACGCGATTACCCCTTCCTTCTCCCTTGGCCCAGGCAAGGGGGAGGTTGCAGGGAGGGCAAGCATGCCCCGCAGCTCGGGAGGGTGGGGGGCAAGGCTGGAGAAATCCAATCAAGAGTTCCACTTCAGTATTAGCCCGAGCGTCCCATTTTAGCTAGAGGGGCTGTCAGAGCCTGGGTTAGGACCCGGGCAGAGATGCTGATGGGAGGTCTGCAGAACCCTCCATTCCCCGCCCCTCCCTGGGTGCCAGTGGGACTTGATCCAGAAACTCCCATCCCCATTGTGTGACCCAGTCCTCTGGGCCAGCAGCCTCACTTCTTCTCTGAGGCCAACAGGCGACCTCGGGACTGGCCCCCGTCGCCACTCCTCACTCCCCACCTCGCAGCCTCTCACCCTCCCTCTCTGCTCCACATTGATATAAATGGAGGCTTCGGCTGCCTTTAAATAGTCCGATCTATCAGAGGGGCACACGCTGCCCATAAATCTGCCGGGGCTGATGGCTCCCTAAGTGGACTGATAGGAGCTATTTCCGGCAAGGTGTTCAGTTACTGGGCCCCTCCTGTCCCTCCCCCAGCTTGCCCTTCCCCAGGGGCAGGGACCCTTTTTGTCATCTGGTAATTGGCATTTTTTCACTTGCACTTGGTTCTACAGAGAGAGTGCAGCGCCCAGCCTGGCCCCTAACCAGATTAGCATTGGCTTTCAGAGAAGGCCCCTCTGGAGTCGACCTTCTCGTTCAAGGGATCAAGATCGAGCTGTTGGCTCAACAAGGAAGGGGGCTGAGGTGGGAGGAGAGTGCCCCGGGGAGCCGAGACTAAGTGGGGGGTGGGGGGAGGGGGGCGCAGGACAAATGAAGATCCCAGTCCTGCCTCCATGCCTCCATGTCTCCAGTTAATCCTGCCTGTTTCCAAGGCCTGGGGCCTGTGGGGCATGGAAGGGACCAGATGATAGGCTCAGAGGTGAGGGTCTTCATCTTAACTATTAGATCCATCTCCCCCTGGCCATCAAGGCTGCTTGGGGCTAGCCTTGAGCTTTTTTGTCTAGACATGACCTGTATTGAAGAGGGGATGGGGTGTCTCCAGATAAGTGGTATGGATCTGAGATAGAAAGCTGGGGAAGCCTCCGGGCTGGCTGTTACACAGTAAGGGGGTCTGGGGAGCACATACATGACCTTAATTTGGAGAGCAACTGCTAATGGATGGATTTCCCTGAGGGAGGCCGGAGGACTCTGGAGCTCTGCCTGGCTTCCTGGCCCCATGGCCCTGCCTGGGGAGACATAGAGATGCCCTTGGAGGTCACCCAGGTGGCCTCTGGTCAAGAGGTCACTATGGCCACTCAGAGAACATCACGAATGTAGCTCTATTTCCCATCCCATCCTCCTATTGTTTTCAGAGGGCAGAAAGCTGAGCCTGCCTGGTCATACAGGCCCAGGCTCTTGCCCCTGCCAATGACTCCTAGAGTATTTCTAAGGTTCTTGGGTCTAAAGAGGAGACAAAGCCAGAGATGGTGAAGGGCAGAGGAGAGCTAGGAGAGAATTAGCTTGGAGTGTGTCCAGGAGACACTTGTCAGGACTTCTCTCTTGAAGTCTGGGTTCTCTAGAATGGGATCCAGTGGGTGCGACAGAGCTCCTTACCAGAGTGCAAGAGGTTGGGATGCTCCTGCTGTGGACTCAGGTTAGGGAACCAGAAGGATTCCATACAGAAGTCTTGGAAGCATTATTTGGAACCAAACAAGATTTGCATATTACAGTGACCCCATTTCTGACCAGCTATATGGGACAAGGACCCAGCAAGAAGGTGAAGGGGAGGACCTAAGGGATCCTGGACAGGCAGGATCCTGGGACAGGGACACAGAGCCTTGAACCTGAAGGGTACCTTTTCTCCTGCTACAAGGAAGGGCCAAATACTCAGAGTAGTGACAGATTCACTCCCCCGTTCATTTGCTCAGTCAGTGCACTCTTGCCGTCATCAGCTGTAACATGCTTTGTGCTGATGACTGAAGGTGAGAATGCTAACCAGCCCAGCTCTTGCCCCAAGGAGCTAGAGTCTAGCAGGGAGCAACAGACTTGTAAACAGATGATGAAATCCAGCCTGAGAGCCCAGGGGTCCCAGGTAAAAGCAGCCTGGAGGGCCCAGCCTCACCCTGCAGCTCCAGACTCCAGTCAGACTGCTGGACATTCCCACCTGTTTGACCTTCACACTCCTCAGATTCCACTTATCCAAAACTGAACGTACCATCTGTTCCCCCTCCAGTGTCCCCAGCTCAGTGAATGGCACCACAGTGGATTGGCACTCAGCCCCCACAGCCAAAATTCCTTGATTCCCTCCTAACCCTCAATGTCCACATCTAACTAGTGATTTGTCTGAGTGTCCACTTTTCCCAAGGTAGGTAACACCATGCCACTCCTCTGCTAATCCATCCATTAGCAGTTGCCCTCCAAATTCAGGTCATGTATGTGCTCCCCAGACATCCTACTATGTAACAGCCAGCCCCGAGGCTTCCCCAGCTTTCTGTCTCGGATCCATGCCACTTATCTTTGCTCTCACTCAGGGTGACATCTTTACTGTGGCCACAAGGTCCTGCAGGTGCCGTGTCTCCCAACCTCACACTCTGCTCCAGCCAGACCGGCTGCCTGGCTGTTCCTCAAACATTCAATAATACTAACAAACACTTACTATGACATAGTATGTGTTATTTACACACAGACATTTGTGTACCTGTTCTTGACTTTGCTACTGTGATCTTGAGAACACTGAATTCATCTTAACTCTTGTTGGATAACTTCACCTCTGTAACCCTGGTGCCTGGCATAATAGATGCTTGTGTCATGTCTGCTGAAGAAATGAATGGGCAGGTACCAAATGGGGTATCCCTGGATGGAGAAAGAGCCTGGAGAGGTGCACTAGTCCAACTACTCTGCAGAACTTGAAAGGTGTTTCTGTCTGGACTGTTCTCTCCTGGACCTCTGTCCAGATCTATGACAGTTGGAGACAGGGAGAGTTCAAGGCCATGTCACTAAGACTGATAAGCAATGTCTCCATGACTCAAGGATACCCCAGCATCTGAGCTGGGTCTTGACAGATGAGGAGGACAGTGGCCAGGCTGGGGACCAGTGAGGAAGGAGCTGTAGAGGCCGGTGAGGAGAGGTGTGTGAAAGGTCACTAGGACTGAGTCTCAAACTCTCCAGCAGACACACTCTGTGACTTGGAATAAGTCATCTCCCTCCTCTTTCTGCCCTTTTTTCTTTCCATTTTTGGAATGGGATGGGGGATTGGATGAAGAGGTTTCTGAATGCCCTTCCTTCTTGAGGGCTTCCCTGATAGCTCAGTTGGTAAAGAATCCGCCTGCAGTGCAGGAGACCCCAGTTCCACTCCTGGGTTGGGAAGATCCGCTGGAGAAGGGATAGGTCTACCCCCTCCAGTATTCTTGGGCTTCCCTGTGGCTAAGCGGGTAAAGAATCTGCCTGCAATGTGGGATACCTGGGTTCGATCCCCAGAGAAGGGAACAGCTGCCCACTCCAGTTATTCTAGCCTGGAGAATTCCATGGACTGTATAGTCCATGGGGTCGCAAAGAGTCAGACATGACTGAGTGACTTTCACTTCATTTCCTTCTTGAATATTCTGCTACTCCTACTGCTAAGTCACTTCAGTCGTGTCCGACTCTGTGTGACCCCATAGACGGCAGCCCACCAGGCTCCCTTGTCCCTGGGATTCTCCAGGCAAGAACACTGGAGTGGGTTGCCATTTCCTTCTCCAGTGCATGAAAGTGAAAAGTGAAAGTGAAGTCGCTCAGTCCTGTCCGACTCTTAGCGACCCCATGGACTGCAGCCTACCAGGCTTCTCCATCCATGGGATTTTCCAGGCAAGAGTACTGGAGTGGGGCGCCATAGGATGCTATAAAAGCTGTTTGGGTGCAGACTGATTGGATCTGGAAGCTCAGCAGAGGAGCCTGGTTTTTTGCTTTTGTTGTCAGAACAGTTTCTGAGGCAGAAAAGTTGGCCTCAGAACTTAGTCCATTTTAGGACTAGAGGCAAAAACTTCCTTCCTGCCCTCCAAACAGACTTTGAGGTTTTTGGAAAATTGATGAAGATCAGCGACTTACTTGTGGGCAGTCTAGGGGTGTGGAGCTAGAGAGAGGTGACTGTGGCAAAGGCATTGTCCCCCCAAGGGAGGCCCTGGAGAGGGGCTTTTGTCTGTTTTTTAGACTAGCCTCTCTCCCTGCCCTGCTCTCCCCAAAAATTATTATAAAGAATTATTGCCATTAGTACGTCTTTCCTACTGAAAGGAGAAAATCGCCTCATTCATAATTTATACCCTCAATTACTATTAATAAAGAAATATTTCAGCAGAAAATCGCCTGGGAAAATTACACGTAACATTGCATTAACATTCTATTTGAACATTTTCATCACATTTGTTATAGAGTTAATAAGAGGGATACGGTCCCCTGACTTCTTCATGAAATTATGGGCTGACGATGATAGTTTAATCTTTTAGACTTTATATAATATATTCACTTTACTAATTGAGCTATCCAAGGAGCAGTTAGAGATGTTCTTAAACGTAGAGACAGAGGAATCAGGGCCATGACTTTGCTGCCAGAGGCACCGCCTGGCAGGGTGGGGCTGTGGACGAAGCCTGCTGACTTAGGTCTAGCTAGCTGAGACCCCACCCTGGCTGAGCCCAGGATCTTTGCATCACCTGCAGAGGCAGCATCCACCCTGGACCAGCAGAAAAGTATGGGGGATGCTGAGAAGGAACAGAGAGAAGGGGAGAAGGAAGGCCATGGGGAAGTGAGAGGAGAGGAGAAAAGGAGACAGAAGGGGCATTCCTTTCTAGACCCTTCTTTCCACAGTCATTTACTTCCATGCTTTCTGCTTTCATTGTCCTGGGCCCCAGAGGGAGCTCACACCCTGATGGTTTGTGAGATGGCACTTGGCGGTGGTCCTAGGTACCAAGAGCTCCTGGAAGGTCTGGTGTTCTTGGGATAATCCTAGGAAGGCCATCGAGATGGGGGCTGGAGAAAATGGTACCCCCGAGGGCCATCCTAGCACAAAGGAAGGAAGATGGGTTTGTTTCAGGTCTTAACAGAAATGATGGGTGTATGTTTTGGGTAATGAGGTGGGAAGTAGAGCCAAGTGAAGACTGTCATTTGTAACTGCTTTAGTCAATGTGCTTTTTTATCTGTTGTATCTGTGAGCGCCCAGCAATGCTGGGAAGCAGCCCCAGTGAGGGATGTAGTTCCCACTCCCAACTCAGCTCAAATGTCGGGTCCACGGGGGCTTTTCTTACTTATCACTTTCCTTGTCACTCTCTGACTGATTTGGGGGATAACATTTATCACTTCTTAAAATGGCTTTGTTTTCTCCGCTGCTAGAGTTTAAGTTCTCTGTCAGTGCCATTCACTGTTAAACGCCCAGCACCTAGAACAGGGTGTGTGTAGAGTGGGCACTTCATACGTGTTTGTTAGGCTGATGGAAATGAAGTATAGAATGGCCAGATAATGAGCTGAGACCACATAGTTCTATCCGAGCTGAGAATAAACTGATGCTCCTTCCTTTCTAATTCACTTACGATTCTCAGCACCTCTTTTAATCTTACTCACCCACTATATCAGCCAATGGGAAGGCGTTCAGACCACTTCTCATCACCTTCATTGCTTGTATGGTAACACAGGCCACCATCAGCCTTCCTTACACAACTGCAGTGGCCTCCCGGCCTCCTTTCTTGCTCTCCTACAATCTGTTCTCTATACAAAAGCCAGCGTAATCCTTTAAAACATAAATCAGATTAGATTAATCTCTTGCTGTAAACTTGGCCAGGCCTTCCTATCACACAGAATAGAATCCAGTGTCCTTATCTGGGCCCACAGGACCCCATGGTCTGGCCTCTGGCTTTCTCTCCGCCTCCATTTCCTGCCACTCACGTACATGTTCCCTTCGCTCTGGCCATATAGCCTGGTTGCTCCTTTAGACACCAAGTACATTCCCCACCAGGGTCTTTAAACTTGGCTCTTCTACCTGAAACACTCTTCCCACAGTTTCCCGTGATCCTGTTGCTCAGCTCATTCACACCTTTGCTCAAATGTCACTTTCACAGAGAGCTTTTCCCTGACCAGCTACCATCACACTGGGCATCTCTTTCCCCTCCTTTCTTCACTGCACTTGTCCCTTTTGGACCACCTATTATATTTTTATTTGTTGGTTGTCTACCTCCACCAGTAGAAGGGAAGTTCCATGTTCACTGTTATATTTCCAGCACCTGGAACTGTACCTGGAACATGGTAAGTGCTCAATACATTTACTAAGTGGATGAATGAATGTCTGCTCCACTTTTCTCTGCACACACTGTGGGTGGTCTCAACCACGCCCATGGAAGAACTGCTCCAATATACCAATGGCTTCCGAGTCTAACTTTAATCCAAATCAATCTCCTGAGGGTCCAGCTCACTTTCTAACAGCCTACTGGACACCTGCCCATAAAGATAGCTAAAGTGCAATTCAGCCAGTCCCCTGTATCCGTGGGTCCCACATCCACTGATTTAGCCAACCTCGGAATTTGTGGACACTGAGGACCTACTGCACTTTGCCATTTTACACTGTTTTACAGAAAAGACTTGAGCGTATATGGATTTTGGTATCCGTGGGGGTTCTGGAACCAGTCCGCCGTGGATACCAAGGGATGACTGTCTGGAATTGAAGGTATCATTTTTCTCCCTGCTTTACTTCCCATTTCATGAAATGCCACCACTATCTTAGATGTCCAGTCCAGAAGCCTGGATTCATTTCTGACTCCTCCTTTCTCACTCACACATCCAAATCTCCAAATTCTATTTATCCAACTCTGTAACAGCTCTCAGATCTCCTCACTTCTCTTCATCTGCAAGGCTCCTAGCCTAATCCAGGCCATGGGCATCGTCTCTCCACAGAGTTACTGCATCAGCCTCCAGCTGGTCTCCCTGCCTCCAGTCTTCTTTCCCTCTAATCCATCCTCTACAAGATGTTTTATGTTTTATCTAAAACATAAATCTTAGAGTCAGAGATAAGGTACAGGTTTCTAGCTTGAGGAATTAGATGATAATGACTCCTATCACATTCAATGGAAGAGGAGGCGGTCTGGGGACATGTGACATTTGACTGCCTTTGTGGCATTTTTCACTTTGACTGTCTCCTCCCACTAGGTGGCATAGATCATCTCATTCATCTTTGCATCCTCCGTGCCCTCAGCACCCAGCACAGTGCCTGGCACAGACCAGGTGCTCATGAATGTTTATTGCATGTGACTGTCACCCTGAAACTCATTAGAGAAAGGACTCCTTTGACATTCATGCCTCGATGGCACCCACCACTACTATTATAATATTTATCACACTGTACTGTAATTCTTGTGTACTCGTCTGATTCCTCACTAAACAACGAGCCCCTCTTTCACAGCTAAGTCGTCAGTCCAAAGTGAGTGCTCAGTAACATTTGTCAGCTAAATGACAGACTGACTCTCTCCCTGGGACATTGTAACATTTCATTTACTGGTCCTTCTAACTCCTCCTGCCCAGCCAGCCTCCACGGCAGCAAGGCCAGCCATCCTGCCTGGCTGATCTTCTCTGTCTCAGCCATTTCCCAGCTGTCTTGATGTCTGTGACTCACTGCAGCAAGATTCTCGTGGCTACCACCACGGAGAATCTTCTTACCCCTTTTTTCTACAATATCAAGTAACCAAGCTGTCAAGAGAAATGTCTGTCCATAGACTTTTGTCCTGTTGCTCAGCTTATGGAGAGATGTTCATGAGGATGGATGATATGGAGTTCACCAGGTAAACCATAAAGGGAAGAGTCTTCCCAATGGAAATCACACTAGATGGAATGTACAAGGACTGGGAGGCTTGAAAGGAGTTTTCTGGGACCTTACGGGAGAGAGCATGTGGGAGAACATCATGAAAGGAGACTAAAGAGAGATACAGCAGAACACAGGTTGGGGTGTGGGAGAACTTATGTTATAACAGAAATTTGGCACTTCCCAGGTGGCACCGGCGGTAAAGAACCCGCCTGCCAATGCAGGAGACATTAGAGATGCAGGTTTGATCTCTGGGTTGGGAAGATCCCCTGGAAAAAGAAAAGACATCCCACTCCTGGAGAGTACTTCTGCCTGGAGAATCGCATGGACAGAGGAATCTGGAGGGCTACAGTCCATAGGGTCATGCAGAGTCGGACACAACTAAAGCAACTGAGCACAGCACATAATAGAAATTATATAATTATTAAATTATTTAATAGTAAAAATAGCTGTTATTAATTGAATGCCAAAAATATCTCAGGTGGTGTGCCAAGTGCTTTACATGCATTATCTCATTTGCTCTTCACTAGAACTCTGTGTGGAGAAGGCAGTGGCACCCCACTCCAGTACTCTTGCCTGGAAAATCGCATGGACGGAGGAGCCTGGCAGGCTGCAGTTCAAGGGGTCTCTAAGAGTCGCATACGACTAAGCGACTTCACTTTCACTTTTCACTTTCATGCTTTGGAGAAGGAAATGGCAACCCACTCCAGTGTTCTTGCCTGGAGAATCCCAGGGACGGGGGAGCCTGGTGGGCTGCCGTCTATGGGGTCGCACAGAGTCGGACACGACTGAAGTGACTTAGCAGCAGAACTCTGTGAGTTGGAGAAGGCAATGGCACTCTACTCCAGTACTCTTGCCTGGGAAGTCCCATGGACAGAGGAGCCTGGTAGGCTACAGTCTATGAGGTCGCTAAGAGTCAGACACGACTGAGTGACTTCACTTTCACTTTTCACTTTCACGAATTGGAGAAGAAAATGGTAACCCACTCCAGTGTTCTTGCCTGGAGAATCCCAGGGACAGAGGAGCCTGGTGGGCTGCTGTCTATGGGGTTGCACAGAGTCAGACACGACTGACTCGACTTAGCAGCATCAGCAGCAGAACTCTGTGAGTTAGGTGCTAAGGAGTTTGAACTTCATTTTGTTTATCTTGAAGGCATGAGATCAATTGAGGGGTTTGAAGAAGAAGAGCTGCTTATTCAGATTTGTGCAGAGCCTGCACATGGAATGTTGCATACCAAAAAAGGAGATGTCAGTGAGAACAGACTGATGGTTGCCAAGGAGATGAGGGGTAGGAGACTGATGGATTGTGAGTTTGGGCTTAGCAGATGCAAACTGGTATATATAGAATGGATAAACAAGGTCCTACTGTGTAGAACAGGAAACTATATTCAATATCCTATGATAAACCATATATATCCTATGATAAACCATGATGGAAAAGAATATGAAAAAGAATGTTATAGTGAAAGTGAAAGTCACTCAGTTAGGACCAACTCTTTGCAACCCCATGGACTACACAGTCCATGGAATTCTCCAGGCCAGAATACTGGAGTGGGTAGCCATTCCCTTCTCCAGGGGATCTTCCCAACTAGGGATCGAACCCAAGTCTCCCACACTACAGTCAGGTTCTTTATCAGCTGAACCACCAGGAAAGTCCAAGAATACTGGAGTGGGTAGCCTATCCCTTCTCCAGAGGATCTTCCCAACCCAGGAATCAAATGAACCAGGGTCTCCTGCATTGCAGGCAGATTCTTTACCAGCTGAGCTACCAAGGAAGCCATATATGTTATATATGTATTCAAAAATCAGGGACACTTTGCCAACAAAGGTCCATCTAGTCAAAGCTATGGTTTTTCCAGTAGTTATGTACGGATGTGAGAGTTGGACCATAAAGAAGGGTGAGCGCCTAAGAATTGATGTCTTTGAATTGTGGTGCTGGAGAAGATGCTTGAGAGTCCCTTGGACAGCAAAAAGAACAAACCAGTCAGTCCTGAAGGAAATCAACCCTGAATATTCATCAGAAGAACTGATGCTGAATCTGAAACTCCAATACTCTGGCCACCTTATGAGAAGAGCTGACTCATTGGAAAAGATCCTGATGCTGGGAAAGATTGAGGAAGGAGAGGAAGAGGATGACAGAGGATGAGCTGGTTAGACAGCATCACCAACTCAACGGATGTGAGTTTGAGCAAACTCTGGGAGATAGTGAAGGACAAGGGAGCCTGGTGTGCTGCAGTCCATGGGGTCGCAAAGAGTTGGACATGACTTAGCAACTAAACAACAACAGCATAATGGAATCACTTTGCTCGACAGCAGTAATTTACACAACATTGTAAATCAACTATACTTCAGTACAGAAATGGAGGGGAAATGTCAAGATCAGGAAAACCATGGGGTCAGTCCCAGGGGGACAACAGTCCAGAAAGAGGAAAAGAGGTGAGAATCCATGGGAAGAAGCTAAAGGTGGGCATTGTGGTGGGTAGAACCTCCATAGTGAACCAGGGCAGAAGCCTGAACTAGGATCAGGAACAAGTTTGGAAGGAGATCAAGAGGAGTTCTATTGGATTATTTGAGTTTAAGGAGTTTATATCCACTGACAGTTGGATATAAAAGTTCGATACTCCCAAGAAAGTTCAAGGATAAAAACAAAAGTTTACAATCAACAGAAAGTAGATGGCAGTTGATTCTATGGGAATGTATCCCCGTTTGGGACAAAGAACTGGACTTCCCAGGTCCTTCATTGGGTAACCTTGCCTACCTCTTGGGAACTATCCCTCAGTGTCCCCTCAAGAGTTGCTCTCCCCTCTGGTCGTACTGTAATTCTTGGATTTTCCCAGCTGGACAATGCTCTTTCACCTGCAGGCCATTTCGTGGGCTTTCCTTTCTGGGAAAACTATCTTGTCCCTACTCCTGCTTCAGACCAGATGAAGCTTTAAATTGCTTGCCATTGAGAAGGTTGATGTACTAAGACCAGGAGAATGTTTATTTGTCGCATGCTTCCTGCAGCCCATAAGTACACTGTCTCACACCCTTTTATGCTCCAGTTTAAGAAGCTTGGGTAGCATAGACAGAAGCTTCCTAAGGCGTCACATGACTCAATGAATTTACTTAGGGAAGCCAGATCCAGCCATTCACTGGCCACAGTGCTCAAAAGCCTAAGGCCTCGCCCTTCAGTATTTGGGGAGGACAAGAGAATAAGAGAGATCACCCAGGTCAGCCTGCCCCTACTCTGCCACTAGTGATTCTGCAAGTTCATTCTTCCTTCATCTAATGAGTACATTTGTTTACTGTGTCCTAGATGCTGTGGCCTCAGAGAAGCCTTCCCTGGCCTCCTGCCCAGGGAGATGCTTCCTCTGTGCTTTCTCAGCCCCCTGCTCTCCTCCCTGCCATAGCATAGCTCTCACTGGCTTTTTATTACCTGTCTCTCCCACTAGTCTGAGAACTTCTTGAGAAATATTTGTTTAATAGATGGAATAATTGTGCCCCCACTGTGTGTCATGCTCCATGATGGGCCCTGGGGCCACCAGGGTGACCAAGTTGAGGGCCCTGCCTTGAGCAGCTGCCAATCTAGAGTTTTGAACTTCATCCCTGGAGATCAGTTGTTTGACTTCAATGAATCGCCATAGATCACTCCATCATAGTTACAAATGCTTTTCAAGTCGTTGCATACACATAATTCCCTTTGATCCTCAAGCAGCTTTGAGGGGGGTGGTAGATAAAGCCGAGATAGTTCCCAGACTGGCTACCAGGAAGAATGGGGGGAGGGGCGCCATCTTTGTTGTTACAAGTTCACCACTTGAAAGAACAGAAATGGAGGCCATGAGATTTGGGCATTTCTCCTTTCTCGGGGACTCCTAAGGGCAGAAATGTGACTGTGGGCCAGGTCTTATTCTCTTCTTCACTCTACCTTAAAACATCACCATCCGTGGCCCTTGGACAAGTTGGACCCCTTAGCCCTACTGCTCCTCAGCCTGAGATAGAGATTGCGGAGCTCTGGGCCAGGAGAGGCCACTGGCTGGGCTCTAACTCGAGCTCCCAACCCAGCGAGAACAGGATGGGCCCCAGTGTAAACCGGATTCGCCTTGTAAACAGCTGAGCAGCTGGGCTCCATCTTGGCGGAGGAACTCCAGCAACAAGCCCAGCAGGACAGCCCCAGCCCAGCAGGGCATTGTCCAGAGAAAAAGGAGGGGAAAAAAGCTGAGTAAACAAAAAGGGCTGGCCAGTTTTTTGGTCTCTGACTTGTTATTTCAGCCGGACAGTTGCTGTGCTGACCACGGGGCAGGGTTGGGCTGGGTCAGAGGAGCTGGGCTGAACGGAGCCAGGCTAACGTCCCAGTCAGCCTTCTCACTTCATCTCACTCTGCTTTCCCTGCTCTGGGCTCACTTCTGGGAAAGGGCCAAAGATGGAGACTGCAAACCTGTGGGGACAGCCACTAGGAACTGACGAGAGGGTAAGGAGTTGGGTGTTTGCCAAGTTTCCGTGTGCACGTAGAGGTGTAGGCAAGGTGTCGGAAGGACGTAAAGCAGGGATGTGACTGGTCAGGGCAGCTTAAGTGACACTGTCTCTCATAGCCCCACTCTTACCCTGCAAAGTGAGCTCAGTCCAGCCTTGCAGTGATCTTGATCTCAAAGCTCCACATGGAAGCCTAGGATTGTCATCACCATCAGATTTCACATCCCAGTCTTCCTTGGTCAATGCCCAGGTACCATCCCTACAGGCTTCTCCCCAGTGTTTTCGTCCCCAAACCACTGTGCACTCCCTCTCCTTACCGGTGGCCACCTCCCCTCCCAGCTTTTCCCCTCTGCCACCTGCAGCCCCAATATTCTTCTTAATATGGCTTCTTAATATTCCCTCTACTTCCCAATTTAACTGAAATTCAACTCTCTACAAAGCCCTCTGTTTCTCCTGTAGCTCTATACAGGTCATTCATTCTCCCAAGATACCAGCTTCCTTCCCTTCTCCTGCACCACTTCCAGACTGTCACAAGTCTATCCCCAGGTAAAAAGAAAATCCCCTTTCACTTCAAACTCTGGTCATTTGGCTAGACCATGTTTCACTGGCTCTCCTTGTCATCTACCAGCTTTTCTGTTGTTTTCCAATATGTATACCTGTATCAGTCTTCTCTATTCCATCTCCCACCCTCATCTTAGAGATCTCAGGGCCTATGAAGTGATGAGCCACCCAGCACCTCACTTCTCAGGTCTTGGTCACCTCAACTGCAGTGACCTTTCCCACTACTATATTTGTCCATCCCTGATCCGATGTCATTCATTCATTTCACACATTTTTATTAAGCATCTACTGTGGTGCAGTGGTTAAGAATCCTCCTGCCAGTGCAGGAGACGCGGGTTCTATCCCTGGGTTGAAAGATTCCCTGGAGAAGAAAATGGCAACCCACTACAGTATTCTTGCCTGGGAAATCCCATGGACAGAGGAGCCTAGCAGGCTACAGTCCATGGAGTCACAAAAGAGTTGGACATGATTTAGCGACTAAAGAACAGCTTTAGTCTCAACAGCAAAGTGGTGAGCAAAAACCCTTTTATCAAAGAGATTTTGCTTTAGAGGCAGGAAACAGATAATGAAAAACATACCAGATAATTAAGAGAGTGTCGGTATTATGAAGGAAACAAGCAGCATGATAAGAAAGAATGTGGTAGGAGGGACTCCTCTATGTAGGATGATGCAGGAAAGGACTCTATGGTATATGTAACATTGTAGTTGAGAACTGATAGGTGAAATAGAGTCACACGTAAAAGAAGGATCCTGAGAAAGGGAAGAACTGAACAGAATAGATCTGATAAGGAGGCCAGAGTAGCTAGGATATAGAAAGGGGAAAGTGGTACAAGAAGAAGTAGAGACACCAAACAAACAGAATATGTGGGCCTCAAAGCCTATGGCAAGAAGTTTGGATATACAACAGAAAGCTACTTAAAGGTATTTAGATAAAAGGTTTTAGATAAACTACATTACCTCTGAAAATGTTCACTCCAGCAACCCATGCTTTCCCCTCTCGCAGCATACTCCCACATGCTCCTTTAATTGAAGTACAGTTGATTTGCAGTGTTTTGCCAATCTCTGCTGTACAGCACAGTGACTCAGTTACACACATATATACTGTCTTTTTTAATATTCTTTGCCATCGTGGTTTATCACAGGACAGTGAATATAGCTCCCTGTGCTATACATTAGGACCGTGTTGTTTACCCATTCTAAATGTAATAGCTTGCATCCACCAACCCCAAAGCCCCAGTGCATCCCTCTCCCTTCCCCCACCCCACTCCCTTGGCAACCACAAGTCTGTTCTCCATGTCTATGAGTGTTTCTTTTTAGTAGATAAGTTCATTTGTGCCATATTTTAGATTCCACATATAAGTGATATCATACAGTATTTGTTTTTCTCTTTTTGGCTTACTTCACTTAGTATGATAATCTCTATAGCAGCAGAATAACAACAGAATCCTTCAATATGCATTTTGTGTGTGTTTATGCCTGGCTTCTTTCATATAGCATGTTTTCAAAGTTTATCCATGCTATATATAGCATGTGTCACTACTTCATTCCTCTTCATGACCAATTAATACCCCATTGTCTGGATATTGCTGTTGCGTGCCATCACCAAGTCATGTCCAACTCTTTGCGACCCCATGGACTACAGCATGCCAGGCCTCCCTGTCCCTCACCATCTCTCAAAGTTTGCCCAAGTTCATGTCCATTGAATTGGTGATGCCATCCAACCATCTCATCTTCTGTCACCCTCTTCCTTTCTGCCTTCAATCTTTCGCAGCACCAAGGTCTTTTCCAATGAGGTGGCTCTTCACATCAGGTGGCCAAAGTATTGGAGCTTCAGCTTCAGCATCAGTCCTTCCAATGAGTATTCAGGGCTGATTTCTTTAAGGATTGACTGGTTTGATCTCCAGCTGTTCAAGGGACTCTCAAGAGTCTTCTCCATCACCACAGTTTGAAAGCACCAATTCTGCACTCTGTCTTTTTTATGGTCCAATTCTCACATTCTTTCATGAGTAGTGGAAAGACCATAGCCTTGACTATACAGACCTCTGTTGACAAAGTGATGTCTTTGCTTTTTAATACATTGTCTAGGTTTGTCATAGCTTTCCTTCCAAGAAGCAATTGTCTTCTGATATCATGACTGCAGTCACCATCCACAGTGATTTTAGAGCCCAAGAAGAGGAAATCTGTCAATGCTTCCACCTTTTCCCCTTCTATTTGCCACGAAGTGATGGGACTGGATGCCATGATCTTAGTTTTCTTAATATTAAGCTTTAAGCCAGACTTTTCACTCTCCTCCTTCACCCTCATTAGAGTGGTATCATCTGCATATCTGAGATTGTTGATATTTTTCCCAGCAATCTTGATTCCAGCCTGTAGCTCATCCAGCCCAGCATTTCACATGATGTGCTCTGCATATAAGTTAAATAAACAGGGTGACAATATACAGCCTTGTCGTATTCTTTTCTCAATTTTGAATTAGTCGGTTGTTCCATATAAAGTTCTAACTGTTGCTTCTTGACTTGCATACAGGTTTCTCAGGAAACAGGTAAAATGGTCTGGTAGTCTCATCTCATTAAGAGTTTTCCACAGTTTCTTATGATTCACAGAATCAAAGGCTTTAGTGTAATCAATAAAACAGAAGTAAATGTTTTCCTGGAATTCCCTTGCTTTCTCTAAGATCCAGCGAATGTTGGCGATTTGATCTCTGGTTCTTCTGCCCTTTCTAAACCCAGTCTGTACATCTCGAAGTTCTTGATTCAAGTACTGCTGAAGCCTAACTTGAAGGATTTTGATCATAACCTTACTAGCATGGGAAGTGAGTGCAATTATCCAGTAGGCTGAAATTCTTCAGTACTGCCCTTCTTGGGAACTGGTATGAAGACTGACCTTTTCCAGTCCTATGGCCGTTGCTGGGTTTTCCAAATTTGCTGACATATTGAGTACAGCACTTTAATAGCATCATCTTTAGGATTTTAAATAGCTCTACTAGAATTCCATCACCTCCTCTAGCTTTGTTCATAGTAATGCTTCTTAAGGCCCAATTAAATTCAAACTCCAGGATGTCTGGCTCTAGCTTAGTGATCATACCATCGTGGTTATCTGGGTCATTAAGACCTCTCTTCGTATAGTTCTGTGTATTTTTGCCACCTCTTCTTAATCTCTTCTGCTTCTCTTAGATCCTTGCCATTTCGGTCCTTTATTGTGCCCATCAGTTCAGTTCAGTTCAGTTGCTCAGTCATGCCTGACTCTGCGATCCCATGGACTGCAGCACACCAGGCTTCCCTGTCCATCACCAACTCCTGGAGCTTACTCAAACTCATGTCCATCGAGTCAGTGATGCCATCCAGCCATATCATCCTCTATCTTCCCCTTCTCCTCCTGCCTTCAATCTTTCCCAGAATCAGGGTCTTTTCCAATGAGTTAGTTCTTCATATCAGGCAGCCAAAGTATTGGAGTTTCAGCTTCAGCATTAGTCCTTCCAATGAATATTCAGGACTGATTTCCTTTAGGATGGACTGGTTGGATCTCCTTGCAGTCCAAGGGACTCTCAAGAGTCTTCTCCAACACCACACTTCAAAAGCATCAATTCTTTGGCACTCAACTTTCTTTATAGTCCTACTCTCACATCCATACATGACTACTGGAAAAATCATAGCTTTGACTAGATGGACCTTTGTTGGCAAAGTAATGTCTCTGCTTTTGAATATGCTGTCTAGGTTGGTCACAGCTTTTCTTCCAAGGAGCAAGCGTCTGTTAATTTCATGGCTGCAGTCACTATCTGCAGTGATTTTGGAGCCCCCAAAAATAAAGTCTATCACTGTTTCCATTGTTTCCCCATCTATTTGCCATGAAGTGATGGGACCAGATGCCATGATCTTAGTTTTTTGAATGTGGAGTTTTAAGCCAATTTTTTCACTCTCCTCTTTCATTTTTATCAAGAGGCTCTTTAGTTCTCCGCTTTCTGTCATAAGGATGGTGTCATCTGCATATCTGAGGTTATTGATATTTCTCCCGGCAATCTTGATTCCGGCTTGTGCTTCATCCAGCCCAGCATTTCACATGATGCACTCTGCATATAAATTAAATAAGCAAGGTGACAATATACAGCCTTGATGTACTTCTTTCCTGATTTGGAACCAGTCTGTTGCTCCATGTCTGGTTCTAACTGTTGCTTCTTGACCTGCATACAGATTCTCAGGAGGCAGGTAAGGTGGTCTGGTACTCCCATCTCTTTAAGAATTTTCCACAGTTCGTTGTGATCCACACAGTCAAAGGCTTTGGCATAGTCAGTAAAGCAGAAGCAGATGTTTTTCTGGAACTCTTCTGCTTTTTCAATGATCCATTGGATGTTGGCAATTTGATCTCTGGTTCCTCTGCCTTTTCTTAATCCAGCTTGAACATCTGGAAGTTCACAGCTCATGTACTGTTGAAGCCTGGCTTGGAGAATTTTGAGCATTACTTTGCCAATGTGTGAGATGAGTGCAATTGTGCAGTAGTTTGAACATTCTTTGGTATTGCCTTTCTTTGGGATTCGAATGAAAACAGACCTTTTCCTGAGCCAGACCTGCCTTTAAGTGTTTGAGTATGAAGGTACAGGTCAGCAGTAGCCTGCCTTGGGGGCAGGGACTCTGGGTATAGCAGACCTGGGTATGGCATAAGCCCTCTTGGAGGAGATTGCCATTAACCCCACCACAAAGTCACCAGAACTTACACACAGGAATGGGGAAACAGATTCTTGGAGGGCACAAGCAAAACCTGCACACCAGGGTCCTGTACACCAGGACCCAGGAGAAAGGAGCAGTGATCCCACAATGAACCAGACATGCCCTTGAGTATCCAGGAGTCTCCAGCAGAGGCGTGGGTCAGTGGTGGCCTGCTGCAGGGTCGGGGGCACTGAGTGCAGCAGTGCATGCATGGGACCTTTTGAAGGAGGTCGCCATTATCTTCATTACCTCCACCATAGTTTGGCCTCAGGTCAAACAACAGGGAGGAAACACTGCCCCACCCATCAACACAAAATTGGATTAAAGATTACTGAGCATGGCCCCACCCATCAGAACAAGACCCAGATTCCCCCTCAGTCAGTCTCTCCCATCAGGAAGCTTTCATAAGCTTCTTACCCTTATATCTATCAGAGGGCAGACAGAATGAAAACCACAATCACAGAAAACTAATCAAACTGATCACATGAACCATAGCCTTGTCTAACTCAGTGAAACTATAAGCCATGCCATGTAGGGCCACCCAAGACGGACGGGTCATAGTGGAGAGTTCTGACAAAATGTGGTCCACTGGAGAAGGCAGTGGCAAAGCACTTCAGTACTCTTGCCTTGAGAACCCCATGAACAATATGAAAAGGCAGAGAGATAGGAAACTGAAAGATGAGCTCCCCAGGTCAGTAGGTGCCCAATATGCTACTGGAGAACAGTGGAGAAATTAAAGAATGAAGAGACAGATCCAAAGCAAAAACAACACTCAGTTGTGGATGCGACTGATGATGGAAGTAAAATCCAATGCTATGAAGAACAATATTGCATAGAAACCTGAAATGTTAGGTCCATGAATCATGGTAAATTGGAAGTGGTCAAATGAGATGGCAAGAGTGAACACTGACATTTTAGGAATCAGTGAACTAAAATGTACCAGAATGGGTGAATTTAACTCAGATGACCATTGTGCCCATATTTGCATGAATTTTTCCTCTGATATCTCCAATTTTCTTGAAGAGATCTCTAGTCTTTCCCCTTCTGTTTTCTTCTATTTCTTTGCATCATTCATTGAAGAAGGCCTTCTTATCTCTCCTTGCTATTCTCTGGAACTCTACATTCAGTTGGACATACCTTTCATTTTCTCCCTTGCTTTTTGCTTCTCTTCTTTCCTCAACTATTTTCAAAGCCTCCTCAGACAACCACTTTGCCTTCTTGCATTTCTTTTTCTTTGAGATGATTTTGGTCACTGCTTCCTGTACAGTATTACAAACCTCTGTCCATAGTTCTTCAGGCACTCTGTCTACCAGATCTAATCCCTTGAATCTATTTGTCACTTCCACTGTATAATCATAGGGGGTTTTAGGTTGTACCTGACTGGCCTAGTGGTTTTCCCTGCTTTCTTTAGTTTAAGCCTGATTTTTGCTATAAAGAGCTAATGATCTGAACCACAGTCAGCTCCAGGTCTTATTTTTGCTGACTGTATAGAGCTTCTCCATCTTTGGCTACAAAGAATGTAATCAGATTTCGATATTGACCATTTGGTGATGTCCATGTGGGCAGTTGTCTCTTGTGTTGTTGAAAAGCGTGTTTGCTAGGATCTGTGTGTTCTCTTGGCAGAATTCTGTTAGCCTTTGCCCTGCTTCATTTTGTACTCCAAGACCAAACTTGCCTGTTACTCCGGGTATTTCTTGACTTCCTACTTTTGCATTCCCCTGTGATGAATAGGACTTTTTTTTTTTAATGTGAGTTCTAGGAAGTCTTGTAGGTCTTCATAAAACTGATAAACTTCAGCTTCTTCAGCATCGGTGACTGGGGCATAGACTTGGATTCCTGTGATGTCAAATAGTTTGCCTTGGAAATGAACAGAGATCATTCTGTCATTTTTGAGGTTGCACCCAATTACTACATTTTGGACTCTTTTGTTGATTATGAGGGTTACTCCGTTTCTTCTTAGGAGTTCTTGCCCACATTAGTAGATATAATGGTCATCTGAATTAAATTTGCCAGTTCCTGTCCATTTTAGTTCACTGATTCCTAAGATGTCAGTGCTTACTCTTGCCATCTCCTACTTGACTACATCCAATTTATTTTCATTTATCAATTGAAAGGCTTGTTCCACTTTTTTACTATGGTGAATAATGGTATGAATATTTGCATTCATGGTTTTGCATAGAAGTATGGTTTCCATTCTCTTAAATATATTCCAAGTGATAATTATATTCCCACCAGCTAATAATGGAGAGTTCCAGTTTCTCTACATCGCCATCAACACTTGTTACTATCTTTTTGATTATAGCCTTCTGAGTGGGAATAAAGTGTTCTGACAAATGTTTTTTAAGCTAAATATTAATTCAGGGATTCTCAAGGAACGTTATCATTACAGTTAGGTCTTGAAGGAGTGAGAATGAACTAACCAGGTGAACAAGGAGGACTGAGACACCCAGCTGACAGGCAGAGGCTATGTCATCTCTCTGCAGGCTCTGAACTACAAAATCTCACAAAGGGTCTGAAACTATGTTGATGAAACCTGCAGAAGATACAGTCCAAGGAGGAATATCAAATGATCTTGACTGCATCAAATAAGGGGTAGAATCTTCCAGCTAGGTGAAATGCAATCAGGATAAATATTTGAATGAGTATGTGGAGAGGGAAGGGAGACAAAGCTAAAGAAGCCCTGCAGGATTTGTGATAGTAAATTCAGAAGAATCCAGCAAGTATTGTGGCTACCCCCCAAGTAGCTAGTGTCATTTGGATCCCAGAACAATGGAGGGGACAGACAGTTCCACTCCACGCTGCACTGGTCAAATTAACTTGAGGGCCTGTATCCAATGTGGGAGACTAGGCACTGATCAACAAATCTACTTACCCCCTCAGAACACTGAGCTTGACAGCTGGTCAAGAATGACACATCCTATTAATTAGCACCCAGGACCTTCACAACTGTCCTGGGAGTGGAATAATAGTAATGGCTAACAGAGTGCTTATCATGTGCCCAACATGTTTTGTTCCAAGTGTTGCACTCCTAAAATGACAAAAGCCTTGTAATGACCCTGAGGTAGGTAAATTATTTGCATAGTTCAAATGAATAAACAGGTGTAGAGGGTTAAGTAATTTGGCCAAGGTCACACAATTAGCAAGTAGTTGGACCAAGATTCAAAGCGGAGCAAGCCAAAGAAACAGATCCTTTATGGGAATCAGCACTAGTAGCTTCAGCAGGAAGGCAAGTCTGGATCTTAATCTCTCCCCAGACTTGGGGAGCCCTAGTCTGAGCCTACACACTTGCGTTCTGGTGCTGTGGGCCCCACAAGGGGAGTGGCTTCATCACTGAGACAAGCAGCCTTGTCTCAGTTTGAGCATGAAGGGCAAGAATGGGGACAAATTGCATGCTTGAAGCTGTCTGCAAGAATTTTGGGCAGTTAGTTCTGGGGACTTGTCTGGGACAAGAACCTATTTATGGATATTGTTTACTCTTTCTGCCCCTCTCCCCATCCTGGGACCTATGTGGATCTCCTCTGCTTGGGTAGGTCTCCACTAAGATCCTGGTCTGCTCTTGGACCACATCCTGAAGTTCAGTTCAGTTGCTCAGTCGTGTCCAAGTCTTGGCAACCCCATGAACCACAGCACATCAGGCCTCCCTGTCCATCACCAACTCCCAGAGTCCACCTAAACCCATGTCCATTGAGTCGGTGATGCCATCTAACCATCTCATCCTCTGTCATCCCCTTTTCCTCCTGCCCTCAATCTTTCCCAGCATCAGGGTCTTTTCAAATGAGTCAGCTCTTCGCATCAGGTGGCCAAAGTATTGGAGTTTCATCTTCAACATCAGTCCTTCCAATGAACACCCAGGACTGATCTCCTTTAGAATGGACTGGTTGGATCTCCTTGCAGTCCAAGGGACTTTCAAGAGTCTTCTCCAACACCACAGTTCAAACGCATAAATTCTTTGGTGTTCAGCTTTCTTTATAGTCCAAATCTCACATCCATACATTACCACTGGAAAAACCATAGCCTTGACTAGACAGACCTGTGCTGGCAAAGTATTGTCTCTGCTTTTAAATATGCTATCTAGGTTGGTCATAACTTCCCTTCCAAGGAGTAAGCATTTTTTAATTTCATGGCTGCAGTCACCATCTGCAGTGATTTTGGAGCCCAGAAAAATAAAGTCTGACACTGTTTCCACTGTTTCCCCATCTATTTGCCATGAAGTGATGGAACTGGATGCCATGATCTTAGTTTTCTGAATGTTGAGCTTTAAGCCAACTTTTTCACTCTCCTCTTTCACTTTCATCAAGAAGCTTTTTAGTTCCTCTTCACTTTCTGCCATAAAGGTGGTGTCATCTGCATATCTGAGGTTATTGATATTTCTTCCGGCAATCTTGATTCCAGCTTGTGCTTCATCCAGCCCAGTGTTTTTCATGATGTACTCCGCATATAAGTTAAATAAGCAGGGTGACAATATACAGCCTTGACATACTCTTTTTCCTAATTGGAACCAGTCTATTGTTCCATGTCCAGTTCTAACTGTTGTTTCCTGACCTGCATACAGGTTTCTCAAGAGGCAGGTCAGGTGGTCTGGTATTCCCATCTCTTTAAGAATTTTCTACAGTTTATTGTGATCCACACAGTCAAAGGCTTTGGCATAATCAATAAAGCAGAAATAGACGTTTTTCTGGAACTCTATGCTTTTCGATGATCCAGCGGATGTTGGCAATTTGATCTCTGGTTCCTCTGCCTTTTCTAAATCCAGCTTGAACATCTGGAAGTTCACAGTTCATGTATTGCTGAAGCCTGGCTTGGAGAATTTTGAGCATTACTTTGCTAACATGTGAGATGAATGCAGTTGTGCGGTAGTTAGAGCATTCTTTGGCATTGCCTTTCTTTGGGATTGGAATGAAAACTGACTTTTTCCAGTCCTGTGGCCACTACTGAGTTTTCCAAATGTGCTGGCATATTGAGTGCAGCACTTTCACAGCATCGTCCTTTAAGATTTGAAATAGCTCAACTGGAATTCCATCACCTGCACTAGCTTTGTTCATAGTGATGCTTCCTAAGGCCCACTTGACTTCACATTCCAGGATGTCTAGCTCTAGGTGAATGATCACACCATCATGATTATCTGGGTCATGAAAATCTTTTTTGTGCAGTTCTTCTGTGTATTCTTGCCACCTCTTCTTAATATCCTCTGCTTCTGTTAGGTCCATACCATTTCTGTCCTTTATTGAGCTCATCTTTGCATGAAATGTTCCCTTGACATCTCTAATTTTCTTGAAGAGATCTCTAGTCTTTCCCATTCTATTGTTTTCCTCAATTTCTTTGCATTGATCACTGAGGAAGGCTTTCTTAGCTCTCTTTGCTATTCTTTGGAACTTTGCATTCAAATGGGTATATCTTTCCTTTTCTCCTTTGCTTTTCACTTCTCTTCTTTTCACAGCTATTTGTAAGGCCTCCTGAAGAACTCATTCCAATGGGAAAGTTGTCCCTCTATCTAGTGTTATAATAGAGAAATGAAGTCTCCAAAAGGTGAAGTACCTTACTCAATTCACATTGCTGTTAAATAATGAGGCTGAGATTTTGAACCTGGGGCTCTGACTCTGGATGCTTGCTTTTTCCCCTTTATCATTACAGGCTTCCCTTTCCCACCACGACAGTAGAAAATGGGCAGAACATTCTCAGTGGAACAGAACTGGAGTGCCTATAGGTTATGATTCTTGAAGTTGGGTCATATTGGGAATCATCAAATGGACTAGAAATGCTCGAGCTAGAGAAAAGAAAACATCAGGGAACATTATTAATGTTTTTGGATTCCCAAAAGGCTATTGTGTAGAACAGAGATCAAACTTTTTCTGTCTGCACCTGAGGAGTTATATACAGACCAATAGGTGGAACTTTCAAAAAAATACATTTTAGTTCAGGCTGTATATGAATTTTCTAAACAGCTGAAGGTCTCCAGAGCAGACATGGTGCCTGGGAATGTCTAGAGTCTCCTGGCCTTGGAAGTGTTTAGGCAGGCCACCTGTCAGGAACATTGTAAAGATGGGCTGGACCATGAGAACTTTGAGGCTTTACACAGAATAATCTGGGGTTCTCAGTTCCAAGTCCAGCCTCCCCTGGCCTTCTGGAAGCCTCTGAGTACCACACTTACCACCTGGCCTGCTCTCCCTATTTGCGTGTCCTTCCTGTCCAAAGCATCCTCTGACTTCTCTGCAAGACCCAGGTGAGAAGACCAGCATGTCCCGGGCCTATTGGGTGGGTGACTGCCTCCTCCAGGTCTTGCTTTTCCTCTGATGTTGGATAGAACTTCCTAGGCCAGGAAGTGAGCCAAGGCCAGGTCCAGAGCCAGGGACTGTGCTAGGGGAACTTCCTGGGAGAAAGGTTTACCTGCACTCAAGAGCTGAGGTCTAAGGCCTAACTGGCTAAAGGAGGGAGTGTCCTGGAGAACTGGCTGTCTGGGGCTGAGGAGGGAAGACTCGTTTGATGACATCTTCATTAGGATTTTCCTCTCGTCATGCAGCCTGTGCACCACACTCACACACATATATAACTATTGGAAAAACGATTTTAATACCCATGGCACATTGTCCTTGTGTGATATAAAATCCAATGACATGTGGCATTTGGAAAAGGTCACTTCTCCCATCAGGATTCATTAGCCTGTTTCAGCCTCTACGCCTGCAGGACGGGTCCCAGCTGCCTGTCCCCTGTAGCAGGGCCAGCTGGACAGGTGGAGCCCACAGGGACCCTCCTGAGAGAGCAAAAGGACTCTGCAGGGTGCCAGCCAGGGAATCCTCACTTTGGCCAAGCTCCTTCTCACCCATGCCTGAGGAGTCAGGAGGGTTGGGATCCAGAGAAAATGAAGTCTCTAGCTGGGCAACCTTGGCTTGGAGTCTGGAGTGCATGGGAAGGGGAAAGACAGACCCATGGTCTCAGCATTTTCTTAAGAGTATCATCCTCTGTGCAGAGGGAAGGAGGGTTGAAGGGCTCTGGAGAGACAGCTGAGACTACAGAGTGGGGGAAGGATGTGTGGGAAAAGAGGGGCTTGGGAGACCACAGTAGGCAGGACCCAGAGCTTTCCTTCAGGACCCCGGATAGAACCTGGGCTCTCCTAGTATTTTATTCATTCCTCTTTGCCCAAGTAAGGGCCCAGGCCTGTCTTCTTACTCTGCACTTGCATCTTTCTGGTCTGGTCTCGGATTTCATCTCCAGGTGTGAAGCAGCTGTCCCACTAGGCAGGTGCACAGGAACGGGCACTGTGTGTTCAAGACCCTGGCACTGTTAGTGCCAGCATTGTTGTGGCCAAGGAAGAGCCAGCCAGCACCAGAGTCCATGCCTTCTCCCCTTCCTGTGTGGGGCCTGTGCTGATGCCGGGTCTGCATGAAACACTCAGCACTTACCTTGAGAGGTGATCCCCTCCCAGCTAAATGGGAGCGGCCTGATCCTGGGGCTCTTGGCTTGTTTGTTGGGAGTTACCAGTAGGTCACAGAGGAAGTCTAGTGTCAGAGTAGAAGAATGAGGAAGGGAGATGACTCTGAAAACACTAAAATGGGGGGCCGGTGAGCTCGGATGAGAGGAACAGGAAAGAGATACTCCTGAGCAGAAGCCTGAGAGACCATCATTCCAGCATAAGCCAAGAGCCCTGGACCCTGAACATGGGGTTGACCCACTTACACTCTTGCACACCTTCTCATGAATCTGTTCTTTTTTAAATATTTATTTATCTCTTTATTTGGCTGCACCAGTTCTTAGTTTTCGTTGCAGTGCACAGGCTTCTGTCTAGCTGCGATACTTGGGCTCCAAAAGCTCAGGGGTTCTGTAGTTTGCAGCAAGCAGGCTTAGTTGCCCCGGCATGTGGGATCTTAGTTCCCTGATCAAGGCTCAAACCCGTGTCCCCTAATTGTAAAGCAGATTCTCAACTACTGGACCACCGTGGCAATCCCCTCATAAATCTATTCTTGCACTCCCGAGTTTAGAGGATGGAAAAGGAGGGGCCTCCAGCAAGGAGACTAAGAAGGGGTGTCCAGCGAGGCAAGAAGAAAACAGGAGAGTGTGCTGTAAAGGAGGCCAAGGGATCTAAGTGATTAAGAAGGAGGGAGGATCTGTAGTGAAGTTGCTGCCAATAGAATCAATGAGGATTACTACTGAGACTTAAACGTCGGAACTGGCAAACCAGGCATCCTTGGCCATCCTGGCAAGAGCACTTTCAAGAGAGGACTGGAGGGAAGGAAGAGACGATGATGAATATTGACATCTCTTTTGGGGAGTTTTGCAACTAGGAGCAGATATATACATTCACAGGAAGATTCATTTATTCCTCTGAAACACATTTATTGAGGCCCTAATCTCTGCAAGGTTCTGTGTTAGGTGCTGTGCACCCAGAAGTAAGCAGCACAGCCCTTGACCTTGGTGGCCTCACAAAGTGATCAGTGAATGAAATGAGATGAAGCTTCCGTTCTCCCACTGACGATTTTAGCTTCATTTCCCTAACTGTTCAGATAGAGATGGTAAACATCCCTGCCCTCTCTGCTTACCAAACTCAACATGTCCTAGATTTTCTAAACTGCCCCAATTCCAAATGTTTTGACCTACTGTCACACCAGGCAGTCACACTGGACTCTAATTTTTTATTTAGAAAATGTGGTCATTATGGGGTTGTTGTGAGAATCAAAAGAATTAATCACATGAAAGTATCCCATGACCTGCCAAGTGCTGCATCAGTACAAGGCAGTATTCAAGCTGGCTTAGACTAGAGAGGCAGCTGAGTCACTCCCTTCTTTGTGTTTTCAGAGTAACGTATACATCCCTCCTCCCCAAGCACTGATTTCCCTTGATTTTTTGTGTGTTTTAAGGTGTGTGCCTCTCATGCCAAATTGTGTCTGACACAGGGTAACTTCTCAATGATTTATTGGATTTCTGAATGAATGGATAAATGGTGAGAGACATAGACAAGTAAACAAATTATGACATAAGCAGAATAAAATGATAATTGCATAGATAACACTTAACTGAGGACTAATGCTAATTTCTTCACAGGCGGTATCTTTCATCCTTTCCAGTAACAGTAGGAGGTGATAATGATGAAAGTCGCTCAGTCATGTCTGACTCTTTGCGACCCCATGGACTGTAGCCTGCTAGCCTCCTCTGTCCATAGAATTCTCCAGGCAAGAATACTGGAGTGGGTGCCGATTCCTTTTCTCCAGGGGATCTTCCAGACCCAGGGATCCAACGCGGGTCTCCTGCATTGCAGGCAGATTCTTTACCGTCTGAGCCACAGGGAAGCCAATAAGAGGTACAAGGTATAATCGCTCTTATGATGAGGCTCAGATAGGTTAAATGACTTGCCCAAGACACAGAGGTCCTGAAGGCCTGGAAGCTCCAACTCAGTCCAGCCTGCTCCAAGCTTATAGAAAGTGTCCTTTGGCCCATGGATGGATGGTCCCTCCTTTGACCCACTCAATTTAGAGTCCAGACAGTTGGCCACGAACCCACCCACCACTGAAATCTTCCCTCCTTCACCAGGCTGGCCAGGCCAGGCTAGTCTAACCCTGAGCAGCCTCTAAGGCAGGGGCTGCCCAGAGCATTCCTCTTTTACAGCCCTTGTCAAATTCCAAAGCAAGTTGTAAATTCATTAACCTCGAAGGGATTAAGCTGTACAGCTTACTTAGCACCATAAACAAGATCATTGGGATGTTGATTTTCCTCTTTTATTGCTTCACTTGAGGAAACCCTAGCTGGCCCCAGCTCTGGAAATAGAAGTTGACTCCCCTGACAGGGGAAGGGATGCTGGGCACATCCTAGCTGGCTGGCCCTTAGCAGTTGCTCATACTATCAGGACTGGGGCTTGGGGCTCAGGTGTAAGTCTCTCCACTGGCTCGTCTGGGCACAGCCAGAAGTAGCCACTTCTAATCCAGCCCCCAAGCCTCTCTCTCTGGGGCTGGCACTAAGCCTCCTGGGGTAAAGCTGTGGAGAGAAGCTCAGACACCTACCTGCCCTCCAGGTCAACTGGCTCTAAGCAAAGATGGTTGTAAGGAGGCATTTCCCTTCTCCTGGTTCCCCAGCCCCTGGTGCTCTCTGTAGCTCCGTTCTTCCCTAGTAAGGTTGCCATTGTCTGTTTAACCCATCTCTCCCTCCAACAGATGCATAACCCTCGTGGGCAGGAATTGCTCCCTCTCTTGGTGTTTGGGGTCCCATTTACTCATGTCCCCTCCAAGGCCTGGCTCCAGCAATGATCCTCTCTCTATAGACCCATCTCTCTTCCAAACACTAAAAAGAAACACACGACAGTCATTATCTAGACCCTGTGCCACTCTTGCTCCTGCCTTCTGGTTCTGGAGTAGGTGGTCCACCCTGACACCCATCTGTCCTATTTCCCTCCCTCTCACTCCCTAAGTCCCGGTAGCTGCACATCTGTCCCTGCTGCTCCCTGACCCTGCTTTTGCCAAAGTCCAGCAGCTACGCAAACTATCAAGTCCAGTAGATGTATTGTAGTCAATCATTTGTGCTCTTTTATTCAACAGACAGTTAATGGGTTCCTGGATGCTGGTGACACACTAGTAAGCAGAACAGAACAGAACAGAACAGAGGCCCTGAGGTTAAGTTTAGCATAAGTACAGGCTGCCGGTGCACCTGGGTTCATACCTTGGCTCAGCCACTTACTAAGTTGTATGGTCCTGGGCAGGTTCCTTAAGCTCTCTGCACCTGGCTTTCTGATCTCTAAAATGAATCGATCATTGTGAGGATGAAGTAAATCATGGAGGCTCATAGCCACTGTTCTGTCTACAGTCATGATAAATAACTTGCCCAATAGCACACAGCTGGCAAGTGGGTGGGCCAGGCTTTGGACCCAAATCTACCTGATTCCAGAGCCTTTGCTGCCAGTGGCATCATGCTCCCTCCCTATTTTCCCTGCCTTCCCCTCACCCCCTCCACCCTGGGCCGTCTGGGTTTCGCACATGATTGTTGCTGTTCATTCCCTAAGTGGTATCTGACTCTTTGCAACCCCTGAACTGCAGCACGCCAGACCTCCCTGTCCTTCACTGTCTCCCTGAGTTTGTTCAGGCCCATGTCCATTGAGTCAGTGATGCCATCAAACCATCTCATCCTCTGTTGGCCTCTTCTCCTCTTGCCCTCAATCTTACCCAGCATCAGGGTCTTTTCCAATGAGTCAGCTCTTCACATCAGGTGGCCAAAGTACTGGAGCTGGCACATGGTGATTACCTGGAAAATCTTTGCTCAGTGTATTCATTGAATCAGTTTGCTCTGGGTTTAGGGAGGCTAGAGAATCAGAACAATAGTCATTTAATAGATAGAAATGAAGGGGAGGAAAGGAAGCCATTTTGAAGAGAAGATAATTATTTCCACTTACAGAGTATTTCGTTTGAGGGGAGAGCAGATCCTGCACAAAGATACCTCCTTTGGGCAGTTGTCAGTTCAAATGGAGTTTAGGATAGACATCTAATTGGAGGCACGTCTGGGAGGGGAAGTTGAAGTCCTCAAGTGTGAGAAGATAGATTCTCCCAGAGCAAAGAGCACAGGAGTGAGCTTCAAGTCAGAGGAACTGGGAAGAGGTGACAAGGTACTGAAGTCAGGTCTGCTGAAGAGGAGGGAGGGATAGGGCGAGGACAGAGCAGGAGCCTTGAGGAAGAGCCAAGGATGCTGTGAGAAGGAGCCCACGAGGCCCCTTACTCCAAGAGGAAGATGAGAAGACAGAAAGAAATTAAAGAGGGAAAAATGTCAAGGGAAGGCCTAGTCATTTTTTTTTTTTTTTTTTTTTTGGCTGCACTGGGTCTTCCTTGCAGATGTGGGCTCTTCGTTGGGGGCACAGGCTTTCTCTAGTTGCAGTACAGTCTTCTCTTGTTGCGAAGCACAGACTCTAGTGCATGCAGCCTAAGCAGTTGCACAGAGTGGGCTCTCTAGTTGTGGTGCACGGGCTCAGTTGGCCCATGGTGTGTAGGATCTTAGTTCCCCAACCAGGGATCAAACCTGTGTCCCCTGCATTGGAAGGCAGATTATCAACCACTGGACCATTAGGGAAGTCCCTGGCTGGCTACTTTAAGAGAGAAGTTACACAGGAGTTTGAAAAGAAGAGAAAGGACTAGCTAGGGACAACCACAAGAGCCAAAGAAGCAGATGTGAGGGTGAAGTCCCTGCTGAAGGCTGAGGGATGGCTCTAGAGGAAGGAGGCGCTGGGAGAAAAGGCAGAGACTCTGAGGCCTGAGCCAAGTAGAGGCAAATGGCATTTGAGCTGAAGAGGAGTTGGGGGAGAGAGGATTCCTTGTACACGGACGTCTCAGCAACAGAGTAAAAATGACAATAGTGATAATAAAACCAGTTCACGGAATAGCTAAACTTGAGATGTACAAATTGAAATGCTCACCCCCTCCAATCTCTACCAACTACACCCTGTCAAATACGCTTTCTTGGATGGGTGGTTGAAACTTGAACAATATGGGCAAATTCTGCCACTATTTCCCAATTACTTCTGGTTTTACAAAGTTTATGTAGTGTGACATCCCAATCTCATGTCTGGGTTAAGGTGTTCCTCTCCTGGTTTTTTATTCCCCCTTCTAATATCCTCTGGAATATTCCCTCTTCCTCTGAACCAGCCTCCAGCTCCTCTGATGGGGAAGAGGGAAAGGGGATGAGCTGGCCTCTCTGACCCCACCCCAGGCTGCTGCAGCCCAGCTCTCCTGTGGAATCACTATTTCCCTAACTAGCAGTTTGGGGCGTGACGTTCTCTGTCCAGCTTTTAGGTACTCTTGTAGGTACAAATGCTCAGATCACATAACCTGCCTGAGCCTTAATGTGCTTCCTCTCCTATAAAATGAGTAACACCAGCTCCGACCTTACGGGATCAACGTTAGGGATTAGACAAATGCTTGTAAAGCATCTTATGTACAGCGCTTGCTCCACAAAGGGAACTCGCATTACAGGATGCATGGGGCAGGGAGCTCTGGGGCATGGGAGTGCACACGTGTCTCTGTCAAAATGTGTGTGTGTATACCTGTGTGTGCATAGGAGAGTTATGTGTGGGACGGGAATGGGGCACCCTTGTGAGTCAGCTATTGTGTGTGTCATTGCCTACAGCTGACCCTAGGGCTGTAAATCCTGCCTCTATTCCTGCTAAAGTGAACACTTTATAGCCCAAGGTCAGGCCCATGAATCATAAGCGGGGCTGGCAGGAAGCAATCAGACTGGGCTGGGTGGGGCCAGGCCAGGGTGGGGAGCTGGGCTGGAGGAGTGCCCAGTAATAGGACCACTTGGAGAGGAGCCCTCGGCGTAGCCTGCAATCCCAGGCCTCAAAGAGCCTGGCTGATCTCAGCAGGGTTGCAATTTCCCTGGAGCCTCCGCTGCCAGGGGCCCTTCTCTATTGATAGCAATGCTCACACACGCAGGTGTCCTCCCAGGATTGGCCTCTCCAATATCCTGGGCCCCACACTTCAGGCTCACCTGAAGCTGGAAGATGCGGGGCCCAAGTCCAGGGCTCCCAGCCTGGTGGATGTGGAACACCCGGCCCTTTGAGCCAGATGCTTTTATTTCTTCTTTTCCTTTCCAATCTGTCTTGGGGAAAGTGGCCCCAATAAGGCAGCCCTTTCACTCTGAAACCTTTTTATGACTCCAGCCATAATTAACTGGAGTAATAAAATTTTTCAAATCCAAATAGATATAATTAACATTTAATGCCCCTGGTTGGTGCTGGTGGCTGGGCCCATTAAGAGCGCGGTATTGATTGAGAAGGTGAGCCAGCTGGGCCTGCTGCTGGGCCAGGGGGCAGAGGTGGCTGAAGCCTAGGGCTGCCTATGGGCCGGGCCGCAGCCCAGGTGTGAAGAGGGTGGCAGGTGGCATTCTCCATCCCTGCCTTGGGGCCCAGGGTGTGAAGAGTAGAGGGGCTGGATGGAATCACCTCTGCCACCCATCTCCCATGGCTCTCCCACTTCAGACCCTGTGATATCAGGCCTCCCTCGCCACCATACACTTCTCTACCAGCCCTCATACTGCCTTTCCTGTGCCTGAGCCTGCCTCCTCTCCCAGAATGCATCAGGCGAGGACAAAGCCATGTCTTCTCCCCGAAGAGTCCCCTGACTTCAAGTATGCCTCTTCCCACCATTTCTCCTTTCTGACATCCTGCCGGGCTGCCTGCTTCAAGTTAACTCTAAACCCAGGAAAGAAGCCTTTCCTAACTCTGCAACATGACTTCCATATCCCTACCTCCAACCAAACCGCACATCACCCAAAGCTGGAGAGTGGAACCGTTAGGGGAGCATTCATTCAAATCGCAGCCTTTCCATTTCCCTCCTGTGTGACCTTGGACATGTCATCAAGCTTCTCTGAGCCCCATTGTGCTTATCTGTGAAATACAGATAACAAGAATATCCACCCCCTAAATCTTCATCTCACTTACATTTCCCAAGAGTCACCGATGGAGGGATTACTGTCTCCTCTTTTCTTGTGGCACAGGTTTAAGGAAGATATGTTAAAAACAACATCCACACTGGGAACTACAAAGAACAAGTTGATTCTAAGATCCGACCCCTCACTCAGGGGGCTCCTGGTCTGGTGGGAGTACAGTGCGGGGAAAAGGGGTGTCCACAGTCAGTTGGTTTAAGTTAAGGCTGCAAGGATAGGTGGGCAGGCTGCGGGCCCTGGTGCAAGTTGGGAGGCAGAATGCTGTAGGAAAAGTGGGTGAAGGTCATGGCCCAAGGCAAAACCAGATATGAGAACAGAGTTGAATAAGCATAATGGGGCAGATGTGTGTGGCTATGTGACCATGAGGGTGCTGGCCCCCAGAGTAGGGCATGGTCCTCAGAAAATACATTTTCACTGGGAAGCCCTGAGCTGGGAAGCAGGCACCTGGTGCCAGGACCCTTAGGCAGTAGATGACATCCCACTCTTCACATCCGGAGGGCCAGCCCCCGCAGGCAATCACCCACACATGCCCTTGGTGGGGTGAACAGCCCAGGGCCTGCTGGGCAAGGAGTCTAGGTAGGGACTGAGTCCCTCCCTCTGTCCGTCTTTGCTGCCCCCACCCCTCTGCTCCCACGCTTACCATCCTCTGCTCTCCATGAAGTTGTGTATCCCCCATCCTTCAGGGCCTGCCTCTCAAATGCCTCATCCCAACCTTTAGTGGAGCACCTAGGAGCCCTACTTTTTCTCGGTGCTCACCCAACCCTATGGGGCCTTCTACCGTGACCCAGAAGAATTATGGCTTTAGGCCAGCTCTTGCATTGAACTTGAACTTGAGTGAGTCTCTGCTTTCTCCACCAGCCCCTCCGGAAGGCTTGCTCCCAGCAGACCCAGGGCCATACTCAGCACCAGCTCTGTTCTTGCAGCCCAGCCCCTTTCCCAGTACTGCTAACTCAGGAGGCCATGGGGAGAGGATACTGCTGACACCAGAGGCAGAGAATAGGAAGGCTGGGACCAGCATTAGCCACCCTCTCTGCTCAGTCATTCAACTGACATCATTCACTGTGCCAGGCCTGTTGAGAAAATAGACCAGTTAGGTGTAACTGCAGTGTGACAAGGGAGGCCGGAGGCTGTGGGGACATGGAGTTCAAAGGTTCAGACAGCACTGCTTCTAGAAGAGCTCACCTTGAAGCTGAGCTCTGAAAGGAGGTTTACCAGGCAGAGGGAACAACATGTGTAAAACCCAAAGGGGGGAGGAAATGGCCCGGTTGAAAACAGAAAGAACTCTGTGTGGCCAGAGCGTCGGTGTGCTGGTGAGACGCGGCGTGGTGGGGCTGGCCGGACAAGCCGTGGTCTCCACCAGAGCGCCCCTCAGGCCTGGCTGGGAACCGGGCTCTTCAGCTCCCTGCTCCATGGCATGCTGGTGGTGGGGCTTCCTGTATCTTGCTTGATGCCTCTGAGTCTCGGTTTCCCTGTCAGTGAAATGGTAGTAATAATTCCAGTTCCCTTACTGGAGCGCGAGGCTCAGGCCGCTTCGTGCTGGGCCAGGCCAGGCTCTCAGGGTGGTGACAGACACGGCCAAGACATGGCCTTCCACAAAGGACTGTTCTTGTCACCAGCCTCTGTTCCCTGTCCAAGCATTGAGAAGGGCCAATAATATGGAGGGGTCTGTAAGTTCTCCCAGCTCTCACAAGGCAAGGCCGTGTTACCCCTGCTGCACCCTTAGCCCCTGAAAGTAAAGTGAAAGTGAAGTCACTTAGTCGCGTCCGACTCTTTGCAATCCCATGGACTGTAGGCTTCTCCGTCCATGGGATTTTCTAGACAAGAGTACTGGAGTGGGTTGCCATTTCCTTCTCCAGGGGATCTTCCCAACTCAGGGATCGAACCCAGGTCTCCCACATTGTGAGCAGACGCTTTTACCGTCTGAGCCACCAGGGAAGTCACCTTAGCCCCTAATGCCTACAGCATAAAGGCCCAGGGAAACCACCAATGACCTTTATCTCCCAGACCCCAATATTCCCTCCATTCTCCTTCTACTCCAGCCACACACATTGGCCCTGCTGGGCTGTCTCTCAGCCTCTGTCTTGGTCATGGCTCCACCCTTCCTTCTCTTGCCATCCCACACTCCAGACCTCCAGTGCCCCATCCTCCAGGAAGTCCTCCCCGCCTCCACACCATGACCGCACTCTCCTCCTTAGCCGTTCTCACTTCAGCCTCTTCTGTGCCCAGCTGAGCTGTGGAGGCAGAGCCACACTTCTCACCACAACCCCCAGAGCGCTGGCTCCCAAACGTGTTAAAGATGAAAGGAAAGAAAGAGAAAGGAAGGGACAGACCAGTGGACAGAAAGAAAGAAGGCAGACTCTCCTTGGAGCATCCCAGCCTGAGCCAAGGCAGTGTTCACCCAGGTCCTCCCTCAGCCCCACTCCACAATCAGAACTGACAGCTGGCACATGGAAGCCCTGGGCTGTGACTTTTTGCAGGGCGTGCTGGTGGTGGCAGGGCTCAGGCCCGTGGCGTGGCTGGTAACAGGCTGTGCCTGCCCAGGCCTCCCAGCTGCCCTGCTGTCTCTGGCCCTTTTTACACAGAACCTCCAGCCCAACCCCCCATGCAGCTGCCTCGCTCATGACACTGGCCTGTGTTGTCCTGATGACCACTGACTACTATTCCTGGGGCAGAGCCAGGCCTGCACAGGAGGGGCTCTAGAACCTCCCAAGGCTCCCAGGTGCTCAGTCTTGTCCTCGGGCACTCCCATGCCCGCAGATGCTCCCAGGCAAGGCAGGAAGACACACCCAGACCTGCCAGTCTCTGGGCTTCAGGCTCTGTCCACTCATCTCATTCACTTGTTAAAGCAACCTGGGGGGCCTGTGTTACCATCCTCAGTCTCTAGGAAGGAGGAAATGAAGACTCGGATCAAGGAACCAAAGTGTGCACGCGCAGCCACTAGCGTAAGTGGGGTTTCAAGACCAGCTCTGCCTGATCCTGATCCCAGAACTCACGTGCTACCTTCCCAGCCTCCTTCCTCACTCTCACTGCCTACCTTCAGCCCAGCCCTGGCCCCGGGATTCTCCCTATGACTGAGCCACCAGGACAGAATGCAGAGAGCGCAGGTACAGGGGGATGCCAATGTGAAAAGAGATGAGGAGGCCACAAGTGTGAGGGGAGAGGAAGTGTTTCTGGTGGGGGCACTGGGTCCAGAGCTGCTGTGGTAAGTGTCCTCTGGCTGTCCCTCTGGGTCACGGAAGCCCAGAAGGAACCCACAGAACAGACTCAGGAACAGAGCCTACCCAGTCTCCTCCCCCTCTGCAGACCCCCACATCCATTCCCACAGTTCAACAAAGAGAAGCGAGCCCCTTTCCCTATTCCTTCCCATGCATTAGCCCTAGCAGCAGCCAGGGGACCATTGGACCTACCATTCTGCCTGGTCAGTTTTTGCCTCCTGAGTGGTAAAGAAGCCATTGGCCAATGCAGGAGACGTAAGAGACACAGGTTCAATCCCTGGATTGGGAAGATCCTCTGGAGAAGGGCATGGCAACCCACTCCAGTATTCTTGCCTGGAGAATCCCATGGACAGAGGAGCCTGGTGGGCTACTGTCCGTGGGGTCGCAAAGAGTCAGACATAACTGAAGCGCACACACATGGATGACTTTGGCCAGGTGTTTTTAGTGTAGTCAACAGAACACAGCACTGCACTATAGGAACCAAAAGTCTCACTTTTAAGCTTACTAGCAACAGACAAATAGTTTTACCTTTCCCTGTCTCAAGGACTCTGCACTTTCGCTGCCAGGAGTCTGGGTGGATCCCTGGTTGGGGAACTAAGAACACATAAGCCTGGCTGCTGCTGCTGCTGCTGAGTCACTTCAGTTGTGTCCGACTCTGTGTGACCCCATAGATGGCAGCCCACCAGGCTCCCCCATCCCTGGGATTCTCCAGGCAAGAACACTGGAGTTGATTGCCATTTCCTTCTCCAATGCATGAAAGTGAAAAGTGAAAGGAAGTTGCTCAGTCGTGTCCAACTCTTCGCGACCCCATGGACTGCAGCCTACCAGGCTCCTCCGTCCATGGGATTTTCCAGGCAAGAGTACTGGAGTGGAGTGCCATCGCCTTCTCTGTTTAAGCTTACTAGCAACAGACAAATACTTTTACCTTTCCCTGTCTCAAGGACTCTGCACTTTCGTTGCCAGGAGTCCAGGTGGATTCCTGATTGGGGAACTAAGAACACATAAGCCAAAAAAACAAAGAACACATAAGCCTGGCAGCACAGCTCAAAAAAAAAATTGCATTCCTACTTTAAAAATCACAACATGTCAGACTTGAAAGGGGTAAATTCTTTGATCCATGTCAGGTAACTACCACCCCTTCAAGAACCTGCTTCTGGAGTACCCAGGAGGGCCAAAGAGTAGATGGGGCCAGGGGAGAGGAAAGTTCCTTAGAGAAACCTTGATTTAGAAGAAAAGCCCTAGAGGGTGCTTTGTCTGCCTACCCTACCACTCACCACTGTCTTCACTTCACCCCGTACACTCACGCACACACACACATCCTCCCTGTTCACCTGCAGTCGGGACTGGGTTAGTGCAAGTAATGCCTCCCTACTTACCCTACATCCAGGAAATGGAGTCCTTAGAACAGAAGACATGGGGTAAAACACGTTTCCCCAGCAGCAAGGGGCCTTCCAGGAAGAGTGAGGGATGCCTGTTCTCAAATGGACTGCTGAGTTGCTTTTCCTCTCTGCTTAGGGCAAATGCCCGAGCATTGCTGAGGCCTGAACGAGTTCGATGGAGGCGCATGTCCCCAGATCCCAATGCCCCGCTGATCTGGCTCAGGCCAGTATCTAGGAGAAAGTACAGCAGAGGACCTGGAGGTCATCAGAGAGGCCAAGAGGATATTCAGTCTTGGGACAAGACTGAAGCAAGGGATAGCATAAGTGTTGGACTTCAGGGGGCACAAGAACTGGGCTGAGGTTGACAGTGAGATTTAGCTCTGAAGGTGGGAACTGGGGTGATGTGGGGGAATTAGGATTGATTCCAATTTAGACTGAAGTTTAGGATTTGAGCTCAGTTGACTCAGAGGATTGGGCTTAAGTTTTGTTTCAGAGTTTCCCTAGAAACCTACTTCATGCCATCCAGCTGAACCCATCATCCAAAAAAGCAGGGGGATCCTAATAGTCACCTTTGGCCTCTGGTCTGGGAGCTTTGACCACCTGATGTGAAGAGATGACTCATTGGAAAAGATCCTGATGCTGGGAAAAATTGAAGGCAGGAGGAGTAAGGGGCGACAGAGGATGAGATGGTTGGATGGCATCACCGACTCAATGGACACGAGTTTGAGCAAACTCCAGGAGATGGTGGAGGACAGGGAAGCCTGGCATGCTGCAGTCCATGGGGTCACAAAGAGTTGGACATGACTTAGCAACTGAACAACTGGGAGCTTTACTGAGGAAATAGGAATGAGGGTGAGCATCGGCTTTGGAGAGGAGCACAGTCAGTATCCCCTGACTAGGGAGCCAGGGAGATTAGGATCTTCCTCCTTAAAGTGTGGTCCGCAGATTAGCAGCATCAGCTTCACCACCTCTGTAGAAATGCAAAATCTTGGGACAGTCTCCAGAGATATGGAATGAGAATTTATGTTTTAACATAAACTCCCAAGTGTTCCACAGACACCTTCCAGTTTGAGAAGCAGTGCAGAAGCTTTCCTAGCAGGAAGGCCTGAGGTAGGGGTGGAAAAAGTCAAAGGACCGCTGGCCCCTAGGCCTGTTCCAGAGCCCCCTGCCTGACACCCCCTCCCAGTGCTGGAGCCACAGCGACACCTACTGGCCATGGGCATCTAGGCCACCCCCTCCAGGACATCTGGGCCCTATGGTCCTGCCCTGCCTGGCCTCCACCCTGTTCTAGGGGTCTGGCTTCCCCCAGCAAGGCTGGAGCAGGTATAGGATGAGCCAGGGCCTCAGGGTGGAGCAGGGCTGTGTGTAGGCTGGGGCTCTGGGGCCTGCAGGTGAAGAAGGCAGTACAGGTGAGTAGGTGTCCTCAGGCATATAGATCTCAGATCACATCACAGTGGGACAGGGTCCCACCCCAGTCAGCATCCTCTGATGCCCCAGGGGGACTTGAACCTATGTCTAAAGGACTCTTCCTAGAAGCAGGCTGTTAGGAGCTACAATTGAACAGCAACTCAGAAAAGGGGCATTGCTGGAATATTTCTGGTCCAGGGTTGTGGGTCCTGGAGGAGACTCCCACAACAGAATTCTAGGTCAAAGTGGGAGACGAATGCCAAAGGGCAGAGGAGTAAGAAGATAGGGAAGGAAGCCAACCCACCTTCAGGACAGGGCTCAGCTAACTTGGCCCAGGGGACCGGGCTGGTTCAGAGGGCCCCCTCTGGGGGCCAGGGCCACCAGGGTCAAGAAAGGGGCCTCCTTCTGGGCAGCAGTCACCCCCCCATCATTCCCAGGCCTCGGTCATTGTTGGACCGCCCCCCTCCAGTTTGCTCTCAGCTCGGAGAAGGGGTTTTCCTGAGAACTAAATGATTGTGATTACCCACCAGTGTCTGCTTCAGTGGTGATTAGTTAAAACATCAGAGTCTAAACAGTCAATTGGTTCTAATAATTAATACTATGGCTCAGCTGTGATTGAGAGAGGGCAACGGAGAGAGAGAGAGAGAGAGAGAGAAGAGAGATGGAAAGAGAAGAGAGAGGGAGACAGGATTGGCAGAAGAGCCTCAGCTCTTTAACTACCATTTCCTGACCACCCCCCTGCCAGGTATGGTGCCAAGACACACCTGGCTCCTAATTCTGTGTGCTCACAAGATTTTTTTAATAAATTACATCACTGAGTATCATTAACACCCTATTAGTCTCCGTTTCACAGGTAAGAAAAAGGAGGCACAGAAAGGTAAAAGCTAGTGATGCTCAGTAACAACTTGGTGAATGAACAGATAAATAAATGCATGAATTACCCCAAACTGAAATCCAAACCCAATTGAGCCTGACTCCAAAAAGTTTGAGGGGAAGGTGTATGGAGGGGAGAATTTGCAGAGACAAAAGAAAGAAGAAAACATACAACCACTCTTCTCTCTCCCACCATCTCTCTCCTTAGAAGCACATTCCCTCTCGCACATATATTCCTCTCTGTCTCATGACAGAGATACACCCCTGTGTCTCACTCCCACTCTCATAGAAACTGCCACCATTCACCCCTCTCCCTACACCTCCCTCTCTCCATGTGCCCTTGTGTCCCACGCACACTGGGCCCCGTCATAAGCACTCAAAGAGCACTTGGGAACTGAAATAAACATGTGTGCTGTGCTTAGTCTCTCAGTCAAGTCCAGCTCTTTGTGACCCTATGGACTCTAGCCCGAGTCCTCTGTTCACTGGGGACTCTCCAGGCAAGAATACTGGAGTGGGTTGCCATGGCCTCCTCCAGGGATCTTCCCAACCCAGGAATTGAACCCAGGCCTCCCACATTGCAGGTGGATTCTTTACCATCTGAGCCACCAGAGAAGCCCATATAATAAACATACCCACCCCTTTCTCTCTCCCTGACACACCCACCCACCCTCTGTCCTCTTCCATGAGTCAGGCCCAGAGGTTTCCAGCTGGGCTCTCTCTGGCGAAGTTTTCTTTGAACTATCCCCAGATCTGAAGGACCACAGGGGCTGCCCTGCCTGGCTGAGGCGGGGGCTCTAGCCCAGTCTCCTTAGTTATCCTGGAGCGGGCTCAGCCCCTCCCCACCCCCTCCCCAGGTCACGCACAGCGGCAGAGCGGCCAGCGAGCAAGATGGCTGTGTGTGCATTGCTATTAATCACCCCTCCTGGTCCGCTAACGAGGCTAATGCGGTAAGTGACAATAGCCCATCTTGGTTCCTGATTTAGGGGCTCAGGACGGAAGCTGGGCTCCTGGGAGTGAAGACGTGAATTCTCCACGACACTAAACCTTCAAATAAATCTCCTCCAGTCAGAGAAGCCCAGGGCACTAAATCCCACGCGCCGGTAATTGAAACCCTTAGAGCTTTCTTGGGTAGGGAAATTGCTGAGAGAGAGAGAGCAGCAGGGTTCCGGGTCGGGTGGTGGGCCAGCACAGGGGCTGCAGAGGGCTCTGTGATGGGGAAGCACCAGGTATCTGCCTGTCCCAGTGGGGGTGTCTGTCTGTCGGTGTTTCTAGACATGGGATTTCACTGGCTGGCTGGTTTGTGTAGCTGCTGCCTACCCTCTTCCCACTAAGTCTACAAACACTTGGTATTTTTCTGGGACAGCAGTTATGGAGCCTCTGCCTTCTGAAACCCTTGCAGCTTCTGCTTCTCTTTGACCATGAAGCCAGGCTTTATTTAAGCAGAACGAATCTTCAACATTACCTCGATTGCCTTCCCCCCCCCTCTTTCATCCTCTCTCGCCCCCACCCACCCCATCTTTTCCTCCCCTCCGGACATTCCCCTGCTGTCTCTTCAAGTCCTCCTGCATTAACTTGGTCATTGAATCATTCAACAGTCATTACCACTCTGTACCAGACCCTCTTCAGGGTCCTGAGTGTACCAGGATGTCAGATAACTTCCCTGCCCTCAAAAAGCTCAAGGTCTACCAGGGGAGACAGATGAATTAACAGACAATTGCAATATTATCCGATGTGTGCCATAATAGAGGTGTTCAGTTCAGTTCAGTCGCTAAGTTGTGTCCAACTCTTTGCAACCCTATGAACCACAGCACTCCAGGCCTCCCTGTCCATCACCAACTCCCAGAGTTTACTCAAACTCATGTCCATTGAGTTGGTGATGCCATCCAACCATCTCATCCTCTGTCATCCCCTTCCCCTCCTGCCCCCAATCTTTCCCTGAATCAGGGTCTTTTCAAATGAGTCAGCTCTTCACTGACCAAAGTGAAGTGACCAAGTGGCCAAAGTATTGGAGTTTCAGCTTCAACATCAGTTCTTCCAATGAACACCCGGACTGATTTCCTTTAGGATGGACTGGTTGGATCTCCTTGCAGTCCAAGGGACTCTCAAGAGTCTTCTCCAACACCACAGTTCAAAAGCATCAATTCTTCAGTACTCAGCTTTCTTTATAGTCCAACTCTCAATAGAGGTGTAGACATATAAGAAATATAGCATGAAGAAGAGGAGTTCCCTATCAGGGAAAGCTTCCGAAAGGACGTATTGTCTGAGTGTGATCTTAATAGAAGTTACAGGTTGCCCATGGGGAGATGGATGTTGTGGGCATTATTGGCAGTGAGAATAATAAGTGGAGAGCTAGGTCTTGCCCAGCCATAGCACACAGCGTTGCTGGAGGGGATATGAGACTGGAGGGAGACTGATAAGGAGTTCAGGATTTATGCTGTGGGCTTTGAGAGCCACAGAAGGATCTTAAGTAGCTAAATGATAGGATCTGATTTGTGTTTTAGGAATATCCTTCTAGCTGTAGAGATAGAAATGGATTAGAGGGGAGAGAGATGCATTAGGAAACATAAGAGTAGACTGGAGATGATGATGTCTGAACAAGGGCAATGGAGAAAAGAAGATGGTTTGAGGGTACTTAGGAGGTGAAAACAGCTACGATGTTGATTTATTGCATGTAGGAGCCTGAGTCAAGGGTAAGAGTCTAGACTGCAGATTGAGGGAGTTATGCAGGTGGTCGTGCCATACCCTGAAATTGAAAAAGCAGGAGGAGAGTGGGTCTAGAGGAAGATCAGTCTCGTTTCAGGCACGTGGAGGCTGAAGAGCCTGTGGGACATCCAAGTAGAAAACCTGGTCCACAGTGATATATACAGGTCAGGACTGGAGGTACGAATGGAGGAAATGAAACCACAGTAGCGTTCATGCAGAGAGTGCAGGGAGAGAAGCAGGTGATGGTGAGGAAGATAGCTAACATCAGGGGAAGGAGAGTGGTGGAGAGCATGGGCTCCACCATGGCACTGCCTGAGTGGAAAGTCCAGCACCACCACTTACCAGGTACCCATGGCAAGTTACAGAACTTCTTACACCTCTGTGTCCTCATTTATAAAAGGAAGGGAAGGGAGGAATACTACAGTGCTTGGCACAGAGTAAGCATTTGATCAGTGTTATCACTTCCCTCCCTCCTCATCCATTCAACTCCTACTTATCCATCACAACTCAGCTTGTGTCAGTTCCTCAGAGAAACCTTTCTGAATTCCTCTGAGCAGGGCAAATCTCCATTTTATAGGCTCGAGTGACCCTGTTCACCTCTCTTTGACACAACTTCCATGTTACAGTATTTGTGTAATTAGTTTATTGCATGCTTCCTGCTTGCAAGCTCCATAAAGACACAGATTTCATGGTTTCCATAGACCTTGGTGTAATGCCTAACACATGGAAGACAATACATGTTTATCAAATTAATGAATGGATATAGCTGCAGTTCCATCATATTTGGCAAATGATGACCATCGAGGATTTATCTGACTGAGAACAGATTGATTGAGAGTAGGGTGGTAGGGGTGAAAACCAGACTGCCATGAGTTCAGAAGTGTTTGGGAGAGAAAGGAGCATCGGAGCATCTTAGGTGAAAAGGAAAGTGGAAAGAAAGGGCATTAGCTTCCATATGGAAGAGATGGGAGGATGCTGTTGATATTGTTGTAATGGGGGAGACAGGGTATATGTGCTGATGGAGGGAAGCATGAGAAGGGAAGGGGGAGGATGCAGGAGAGAAGGGAGAACAGGATAGCTTCCCCAGGGAATGGGATTCTAAGTTCAGGAGAAGAGATTAAGCAAGAATAGGAGGGTAAATACCTCTTGCACTGAAACTGAAAGGAATTTGGGGTCTGGAAGTTGAGAGAATTCATGCCTAAGGACTTCAAATTTCTGAGTGAAATAGGCAGTAAGACCACCTAGTAAGACAGAGGGACAGAAGGTGGGGAGGGGGACTCAAAATAATAAAATATTATTGGATTGTCTCTGTGGAAAAGGAGAGACAGAGCTGATGAAGGGCATGGAAAAGGATTGCTTAGCAGTGCTGAGATTGGAAACTGTGAATTTTTATTGGCACATCTCTGCATGGTTTTGTGATTCTCCCCAGCTGCGTTTAGCCGCCTGTGTGTCTGAGACAGAGAGAATAGCTGGGTTGTGGAGAAGGCAGAGGCAACAAGGAGGTTGAGTATGTTGGCAAGAGGGTGTTGAAGTGACGCACCCTGGGGTCCGGGCTAGAAGCCATGAGTAAGTGGTCTGGGGAGATAGGAGGAGGAGAGAGAGAGAATAGGTCTGGGGAGATAGGAGAAGGAGATATGAGGAGGAGAGAGAGAGTGTGATGGGTGGGTCCAAGGCCATGAGAGGCCTGGGGGCGAGGGAGTTCTTTCACAGAACAATTTTGGTTGTTGGCAAGGTCCTCCAGGAGGATGTGGAATACAGGAAAAAACAACAGGAGCTGACAAGATCAGGGCAGGTGTCACCTGGGTAACAGGTGAGTGTCAAAGTCCTAGGCAGATGTGGAGAAGGTGGATAAGAACCATGAGGGATGCGGGGTGGCACTTGCCCTCAGGGTCCACTGGGTGGAGAAGCAGTGGTCTGAAAGCAGCAGTGGGCACTAAGCGAGACACTGACCCCACCTCCTGGCTTAAGGAACCTGGAGTTGGAGAGGACACAGGGAAGTGATGTCACCAGGGAATATAAGTGATGTTTCCAGGAAAGTGAAGAGAGGAAGTAAAGGAAGCATCTAGGGAGCAAGGATGCAGATCCTTACTGCCAAGGTACTCTGTCCCAGAGGGCATGGTAGGAACATGGTCAAGAGCCCGCTCTGCCCCCTCCCTTCCTAGCATCTCTCCTAGGACCCTCTGCATCCCTCGCCCATCTCCCTGACTTGACATCGCCCTCTGGCACCATCCACTCCACAGTCCATGTCCTGCCCATCTGTTCTCCCCATCCCATCCTTGCATCCCTCCCCCCTCTTCCCACACCTCCTCCCCAGTTCTCTCCTCCCCAAACCCTCCTCCTGCCCTGCCCCACCCCAGCCGGCCTGAGTGAGCAGGAACCCCTGCACCTTCATTTCTCAGGTCACTGCTTGGCTAATGGGCTATTAATTTGCTCAATCGTCCCCTGTGAGGCAAACTCAATTTCTGCCAGCCAGTCGTCCCTCCCTGTCGACAGTGTGATTGATTGGAGGACCAGCTGTCACCGCCCGGCTGCCCGCTCCCTGCCTCCTTCCGCGCAAGTCCGCGCCACCCCTCCTCCTCGGGCCGCCGCCCCGCGCCCACAGAGGCAGCGCACCCCTGCCACCTGCCCAAGGATCTGTCGCCAGCAATGAAAAATGACAGAAATATTTAAGGACAAATAAGGTTTCCCAACGCCATTGAAAATGATTACAGGCAGCTACAGATGGGGCCAATCTGATGCGCAGCAGCAAATCAAATCGAATTTCCTTATCGGCGTATTATTTTAGGCGTTATCTGGCACGTTGATGCAGTTATCAATTCAATTTCAGCCGCCGGTCCGCTGTTTACTGTCTCGCCTTTGCTGGGAAAAGGTAAACATGCTCAGCCCAGCAAATTAATTTCTGGCGGAAGACAGAGGCTGCAAAGGACTGCTCCGCGGACCTGGCGGCCCCCACCATGGCCCTGGGCTGCAGTGGGCCAGGCTGACTGGGCTGGGGGGGCAGGCCAAAGCTTGCCCAGGGAGCAGAAGCCCTGCTGCTGCTTGCCCACACCTGGCCCCAACCCCAAGCAGGATTCAGGGCTCCTAGGAGGCTGAGGTGACCGCTGTTGGCTCTGCGGCTGCTGCCAGGGAGAGGTGAAGGTCTCCCATTAATTTCCAGCTAAAAATGACAAATTCATCTTGGACGACAATTAAATGAAGTCAGTAATTGATGCTAATTGATCTCCAGATGCGAGGGCTCCCCTCAGCCTTAGCAGCACGTGGCTGTCTTGCTCACTCTGCCCACCCCAGCCCTTCTCCTCTACTTCCCTTCCTCTCTTGGCCCTTGCACACCTCTACCCCGCCCCCACCAGGGCTCTGGGTCTCTGCATCCCGCAGGTCTGTAGGAGACAGCTGGCCGGGGCTGGGCTAGCAGGCAGTGCCCGAGGCCAAGCAGCTGGCCCGCTGCCCGTCCCGCCCTGCAGGCACTTATAATCAGTGCCCCAACTTCCCCCCGTGAGCTGAGAAAGCAGGTAACACTGGCCCCCTTGGCGGTTCAGGATTTACTGCCCACAGCTGTGGAGGTTCCCACTTCATTTTTATAAGCCCATAGTCAGAGCCAGCAGGGGGTAAAGCACACTTGGATTTACTTTGCTTTACACAGTCCAGTGCTAACATTTTGGCTCTGGAAGATGCTGGAGGACAGTGAAGTGTATGGACATGCCAGGGAGTGTCCAGGTGGACTCAGTCTACACTTGCATATATGCCTGTGCTCGCATGCATTTATCTAGATGGGAACAAATACCCACAATTGTCTGAGCACCTGGGTGTGCCAGTGCTCACGTGCACATGTGTGTGTCCAGACATTTGAGAGGATATTTGTGCATGCCCATGTGTGGATGTTTTCCTGAACTGGGCCCTTTTCTGCAGTTTATAATAAAGCCTAATCCCAGGGAACTCTGGGAGGCCCACCTGCCCCACCCACCACAGGCCTGGCCCAGCACAGGGCACTTTCTGGAAGTGATTAGCTAAGGGAGGAAGGGAAGTTAGCTAAAAGGAGAGAGGCTGCAGTTGTGTCTGGGGCAGCCAAGTTCAGTGGTATGAAATAGCTGTGACCCTTGAAGCCCTGACAGCCTCTAAACAGGAGGGCTGGTACACTTGGCTGGAGCAAAGGCTCATGGGGTCAAGCGTTTAGGGTCCATGCCCAAGACTCAGTGAGCTTGACTGTGCCTTGGCCCACAGTCCTTGGCTCCAGCTACAGCCCAAGTGTGAGCCTCAACTACCCACAGGCTGACCTCCACCTGGCTGTCTTGCAGATGTTGGCTACTGGCCCCCCAAGAGCCATGCCCCTTCCATTGCTATAGACAGTAAATAGTATCCATCACAATAGGGGTCAGGGCATCAGCAAGGCTCCAGTTTTACAAGAACCTAGAGCTGGCAGGCGGAGAAGGCAATGGCACCCCACTCCAGTACTCTTGCCTGGACAATCCCATGGACGGAGGAGCCTGGAAGGCTGCAGTCCATGGGGTCGCTGAGGGTCGGACACGACTGAGCGCCTTCCCTTTCACTTCTCACTTTCATGCATTGGAGAAGGAAATGGCAACCCACGCCAGTGTTCTTGCCTGGAGAATCCCAGGGATGGGGGAGCCTGGTGGGCTGCCGTCTATGGGGTCGCACAGAGTCAGACACGACTGAAGTGACTTAGCAGCAGCAGCAGCAGAGCTGGCAGGAGGCCATATGGAGTGGGCAATACCAATCTGGGTTTCTGCCAGCAGAGTAGAGGGAAGGGAAGATGGCAAGAGCATGTGGGCATGAACATGTCAACCCTGTGGATCCTGAGTTTACATGTCACCTGTAAGCAACCTGGTGCTGTGAGGGAGTCTTCCCATGGCAGGAAGAGGAGCAAGTGAAGAAGATCATGTACAGTAGATAGATGATCAGACCAGGGGCAAGGTAGAGGCAAGGAACCAGATAAAACCTCCACAACATCTCCCGTCTTCTGGGGAGTTTAGCGTCTTCTGGGGGTTTAGCAAGGTCAACAATCATTTATTCATTCATTCAAGGAATATGTATTTGTTTCTACTTACACTACTAATATTATCCTACTTTGGGTTATGCCCTCTGCAAGATACTGAAAGTCGAAAGTGTTAGTCACTCAGTCGTGTCCAACTCTTTGTAGCCCTCCAGGTTCCTCTGTCCATGGGATTCTCCAGGCAAGAATACTTAAGTGGGTTGCCATTCCCTTCTCCAGGGGATCTTCTGGGACTATAGCAATAAACAAGTTATTCCCTGCCCACAAGAAATTTACAGTCTAAAGAGAGTGACAGATGCATGATAGGCAACTGTAACACTGTGACCAGAGGTAGCACAGGAAACTGTGGGAACACAGAGGAGGCACCTAGTGCAGTCTGGAGGAGTCAGGAAAGGCTCCCTGGAAGAAAGAATTCAGAGTCTTAAAGGATGAGCAAGAGTTAGCCAGTCTGTGCAAACGGTCCCTGCCATACCCTTTTTGGTTGCATGGCAAGCCCAAAGCAGACACAAATAGGCCTCTTTGCTTCCAAGTGACTCTGGAACTGCTAAAAAATATCACCAGACTACCAGCCACTGCCCTGGGGTCTGGGCAGGAGGGTGCAAAGCTGTTTTCAGGGCATCCCTGGGCACTGGCAGATAAGGATGGGCCATAGCTAAATACACGTCTCTCCTCTGCCCGCCCCACCCCCACCCCCTCGACCAGGGATGCCTATTAATCCTGACAAATGATGACTTACGAACATGTAATGCAAACTGATTCATCATACATTCAAATCCGCCGCCCCGCCCCAGCGGGAGGCCCCAGCCAGACAAGTGTATTACACGGATAATGTATTTGACGTATTAATAAAACCAGCCGCATTGCTCTGGCGCGGGGACTGGGGAATGCCAATATACGATGACAGATCACATATTGATGAAATCCAGATGTTTGGAATCATAGTCTTGGGGCCTTGTTCATATTGACTGAAGGTAAAAAATGCCGTCTGTCAGCAGGTTAACTCTTCCTGTCCCATGCTCACAGAGGCACCAATCATGGTTTTCTGGAGAGAAGAGGAGGAGGAGGCAGATGAGTGAGAGGGGAGAGTGGTGGCTTGGCTGGATGAGGTGGGGTAGATGGTTGTACTGTGGACTCAATGGGTGGAAGGGACACTTTGCATGCCTTGTGTTCTTAACCTCTCAGCAGCATGCGACCCTATGGACCATGCTCCCCACTCACCCTTCCCTTCTTGCCTTTGATGACATCACCTTGTTTTCATCCTCCTCTTGGCTGTTTTTAGTCTTCAGTGACTAAAATTTCCTCCACCTGTTGGAATTCTTCAGCCTCTTCTTACTGTGCCCTCTCTCCCTAGGTGATCTCACCTACTCTTAAAACTTGTTGAGTATTTACCATGTGCAAGACATTGTTCAAGGCACAGAGGATGCAGTGCTGGTAAATTTCAGTCCTTATCCACATGTCAGTATTTCCAGTTCTATCCTTCTAGCTCTGGCTCACATATAGTGCCTACTCAGCATTTTCACGGAGTATGTCTTAACCATTCCTCAAACTAAGTTCATCCAAAATAGAGCTCATCATTTTCTTCCCTATCAAGCCTACTGCCCTTCCTCCTGTTCCACAAGTCAGTGAATGGTCTACCACCTAGCAGCTGTTCAAGTCAGACAGCTTGGAGCCACCCTTGATGCCTCTCTGTCCTTGAACCCCCATGTCCAGTCCACCTGCTTCTGTTCATCTCATTGTCATCCATATCATCTCGCTAGAGCAGGTCACCATCATGTCTCACCTCAGTGAGATAACCCCCTAGATGATCTTCCTGCACTTGCTCTTATCCCCTTAGACCTTTCTCTGATTTGCAGTTAGAATGATCTTTTTAAGATGAAAGTCTGAGATGTCACTCCCCTACTTAAAACTCTTCAATGACTTCTCACTGTATGTTAAAAAATAATAATAAGCCAAAATCCTTAATATAGTGGAAAGTGCTCTGGGATCTGGCCTCTCTATCATCAGCTCTCAGTCCTCTGCCCCTCACTCTCAGCTCCAGCCACATTGAACCCTTTTCAGTTCTTCACTTAGGCTTTATCTCTGTACCTTCAAACATGCTGTTTTCTATGTACTATAGAACACTACTCCTCCACTATCATTGCTTGAACTGGTTCCCACTCATCCTTCCAGGCTTTGCTTAAAAATCACTTCTTTTACCTCCCAGGCAAGATAGTCTACTCCCATAGTTCCATGTCCTTCCCGTGTTCTAAGACCATGCTGGAGATATTTGTTGAATGTCTCTATCCACAATTAGTGACTAACCTCCCTGAGGGCAGAGAGTGTGTGTTCATTATTGCATGGCATCCATACTGTAGCAGACGCATCTTGGTACTCGTTGACATTTGTCAATGATTATTGAATTATTACCTAGGTGATAGGCTAGGTAGGTAGGTGGCCAGGTATTGTGCAGTGGTTAAGAGCACTGGCTTTGGAGTCAGACAGATCTAGATTTAAATCTTTGCTCTGAACCTTCCAGCTCTGTCATTTCATTGTTCGGAGCTCCATTTTCCTCATCAATATGATACAAATAGATTATACCTACCTCACAAGACTGTTGTGAAGATTAAATGAAATAAAATATATGCAGCATTAACCTGTAGCCTAACATATAGTAACCTTCCATAAACAGTTATTATTATTAGATAATAATAATGGATAATGGATAAATGGATGAATGGTTATATTGACAAACAAACAAGTAAATAGAATGTGGGTATGGATGGCTATGAAGAAGTAGCTCCATGGAAGCTGAAAGGCCCAAGGTGCCTACTGAGTGGTACACAATCTTGATCATAGCAGGGAAGAAGGCTGAATACAGAGCAAGGCCAATCTGGTGTCAGGATGGGGTAGATACAGACACAAAGGGCAAAACTGTGCCAGCTTCTTACTAGAGATAATGGTGATTCATCTCTTGCACACAGCCCTGATTTAACTAGAACCTCACGAAGGTGCTGAGTAAGTTATTATTATCCTTGTTTCAAGAAGAATCTCAAACTCAGAAGTATTAAGTGGTTTTCCCAAGGTCTCACAGCTAATAAGAGGCAATCCTGCTCAAAGACTCTTGGTCATTGGGAAGTGGAAGCTCTTCTACTGGGACTGCAAGAGGGGAAGGGCAGGTCACACATGTGTGTATATACAAACACACGTGTATAAACACACGTACTCTTTTTATTATTTATTTATTTGGCTGTGTCGTGTCTTAGTTGTGGTACACACCGATCCTTTGTGGCAGCGTGTGGGTTCTGTAGTTGTGGCTGGCAGGCTTCATTGCACCAAGGTATGTGGGATCTTAGTTCCCCCACCAGGGATCGAACCCACGTCCCCTGCATTGGAAGGCACATTCCTAACCACTGGACTACCAGGGAAGCCCCACATAGGTACTCCTAAAAGTTCCAGCCTCTATTGCCATATATCATTAGAGTTAGCCTCCCCCTCATTTTAACCCTCCCCACTCTTAAATCTGGCAACCCACTCCAGTACTCTTGCCTGGAAAATCCCATGGGCAGAGGAGCCTGGTAGGCTGCAGTCCATGGGGTCACTAAGAGTCGGACACGACTGAGAGACTTCACTTTCACTTTTCACTTTCATGCATTGGAGAAGGAAATGGCAACCCACTCCAGTGTTCTTGCCTGGAGAATCCCGGGGACGGCAGAGCCTGGTGGGCTGCCGTCTATGGGGTCGCACAGAGTCGGACACGACTGAAGCGACACAGCAGCAGCAGCAGCAGCAGCACTCTTAAATCAGACACCAGGCAGTCAAACTCTGCGTTTGTGGTCTGTGGAGAAAAGATGAGGAGGTTGGGGTTTGCTCTTTAAACAAGCAGAGAGGGAAGAATGGAACCCACAAGCAACAGAACTGGGACAAAACCAAACGGGCCAAGCTGGAGAGGCAATCGCAGGGTAGGGAGTTGCAGGGCCGGAAGTGGGTTAGTGATCGAGGAAGGGTGGGCTTTCTCTTTGAATGAGACCCTCATCCTCCAGGGCCCAGTTCTGCACCAGGCCTCACCATGGATAATGGGAAAGATGGCAGAGAAGTAGCAGCCCAGCCTCTGAGCTGCCTGCTCCCAGTGGCCAGCAGTTCCCAACAGAGGGGGGCAGCAGAGGGCTGATCTGGGACCCCAGGTACCTGAGGCCTTGATTCAAGGCTTGAGGCCTGGACTGGCAGCGGCCTGGCCCAGGCCAGGGAAAAACTACTCGTCTGGCGGGCTGCTCCTCAGCAGGCCTGTCCCCACTCACAACCGCAGGCGGTCACTTTCTGGTGGAGCCTGGCTGTTTTCTGGTGGGGAGGTACCCCAGAAAGGGGAAGGGACCCTCTGGAGTTCCCATCCCTAGGGAGCCTCCAAGCAGGGCCTGTCTTAGCCCTGACTTTCTGCTTCCTGAGCCTGCGGTGCCCTGTGTGAGACTGTGGGTAGGCCCAGGCCCCTCTGCAGCCCTTTCTCCTCTTACTGGGGGGATACCTGCGGCAGGCGGAGAAGTGGAGGTGGCAGGCACAGCTGCAGCAGCGACGGCAGCAGCGGCGATGGGGTGGCGGGAGGTAGGTGCGGTAATGAATGTGGACGGGAGGCGGAATGAGCGATCCATCTTTGCATGGGAGGGGAGGGGGCCGCGCGCCTCCCCCTCGACACACTCACACACTCAATCAGGCGCTGTCAGACCTCCGGCCGCCTGGCATTTTGGTGAAGAATCTCTCAGCTAAAAATTGTTGTCAGTCCCATTTCCTCGTTATCAGTGCAAGGGCTGAGGCAGCGCCCGGGGATTAGCAGAAGCGGCGAGCGCCCGCACCGCCGTCCACTGCCGATAACACCCGGCCTCCCGCCTCACCTCCCCCATTCATCATCTTTAGCACTGACAGCCCGTCCCAGTCCCTGTCCCCAGCCCCTCATGCTGCCCACGTCTCCCCACGATGCTGCTCAGCCTGGCTCCTGACCTCTCTGGGGAGCTAGGCTTCCTGAAGAGGGAATGGGATTCAACCTAGCACGTCTGACCTGGACCCACCTGTGGCACAGAGCTTTGGTGGGCTCAGGGGTAGGGGGCACCGGCTGGAGTGAAGAATGCTCAAGGAGAAGATGCTTTCTGACAGCCTGCCCCTGCTGGGCTGGTCTGCCTACCTGCGATGCTGGCAGCGGTGTTGGAGAAGGCATTCCCGCATCAGACGGGCAGCTGGACTAAGGATTTCTGGAGGCCTCTCCAGTCTGAGACGGACTTCCCAGATTCTGGGAATTGTGGAAGGAGAGCCCGAGGATGCCTCGGAAGAGTTGGGGGTTGAAGAGTGCCTTCCCACCCCCAAAGGCCCACAGCCTCCTCCTCTGGGCCATCCCCAGCGGTTTTATGGCCCGTTTTATGGCCACTGTAATGGCCCAGGTCAAAAGCTTCAGGGAGCTGTATTCTGGGAATTATGCAAACGAGGAGCAGGCCCAGGGCCAGAGTATGGATTTTGTCATTAAACCTGGGCAGGCCATGTCGTTAGTGCAGTAAAACCCACGTCATGACCACAGGTCTCAATATAAAATTATAGGGAACACAGTGGAGGAGGGGAAGCAGGGGTCCCACGGCCGTGCTGGGCATGCTGGCACCCCCTGAGAACATGGGGATGTGATGCAGGCCGGAGGCTGCAGGGTGCCCAGGCTGATCCCTGTGACTGCTCTTCCTGAAGTTGGGAGCCAGGAAGAGGACCCATTGTCCCAACAGGGAAACTGAGGCCAAGCTCGGAAAAGTAGAAGATCCCTGTGGCAGGAAAGCAGATGAACTGAGCACAGGTATATGGGAATGCTGATGCCTGCTTCCAGGTGCAGAGGGAGGAACTGGGGCTCTAGCAGCCCTAAGAACCATACCTGGTACCCCAGGTGGAGGGGGCTGAAACCCTGATATCTCCACCTCAGCTCTGACCTCATGCCCTAGATCCTAACCTTTCTCTATTCTCGTCTCTCACCATTGCCCTTCTGTTCCAGCCCCTACCTCAATGCTGGATTCAACAGCCTTGTCAGTTGCCCCTTAGTCACCCTCCGTGCCTGCCAGCAAGCGTTACCACCCTCCTCTGGCCCCTTCCTGCTCCCCCCATCACCACCACCACAAGCACCCATTCCTGCCTCCCTCAGCCCTGACTAAGGCTGCACGGACTGCAGTCACTGACTTTCTTTTCCAGTTTTCTCGCTGGTTTGTGATCTTCTTGAGGCCAAGACTGTGTTTTCTTTACCTCTGAGCCCATTTCTCCTAGAATAATACATGACATAGAATAATTGTTTCATCAATATTTGATGAATGAATAAATAAATGAAGCAATGAGATCATGAGCCAAGTACAGGGGTCCCTGCCCAGTTCTGAGCCTCAGTTTCCCCATCTGTAAAATAAAGATAATGGCTTGCAGAATTTCTAGGGTCTCACTCACCTCTGAGATTCTCTGGCTGAATAGAATGAGTCTAGAATCCTCACCTCCCCACTCCTAGACCAGGGCCACATCTGCCTCTTTTACTCAGAGCTGCCTTTCAGCTGTCCCCTGAATATCTGGGGCACAGCTACCAGGGCATATGATCAGCAGACCCCTTCCCCACTAGAGACCTAGCCACACTGACTAGAGCCACCCCTACCTGACCCTGCCACACACAAAGCCTCCAGAGCAGACATCCCAGTTCTGCAAAGGTCATCTGGCTTCTGGAACAATCAGCTCTTCATTTCTACCTCTCCTCCTTCCCTTCATCTTCTCCACTATTTTGTTTCATCACTGAGAATCTAATCTATGCCAAGTCTTTTTTCAATTATCTATAGATTAAAAGATGACTAAGAATGGTCCTGGAGAAGGCAATGGCACCCCACTCCAGTACTCTTGCCTGGAAAATCCCATGGACGGAGGAGCCTGGTGGGCTGCAGTCCATGGGGTCACGAAGAGTCGGACACGACTGAGCAACTTCACTTTCACTTTTCACTTTCATGCATTGGAGAAGGATATGGAAACCCACTCCAGTGTTCTTGCCTGGAGAATCCCAGGGATGGGGGAGCCTGGTGGGCTGCCGTCTATGGGGTCGCACAGAGTCGGACACGACTGAGGCGACTTAGCAGCAGCAAGAATGGTCCTGCCCACAAGAAGCTCACAACTCATTCATTCATTCATCCCTTTGCTCCCATTCTCTGCCTGGAATTCTTCTTAGGCACATCTTAAATTTTGTTTCTTTGGTTAAGCCTTCTCTTTTTCAACTCCTCCAAACACATATCTGGGATGAATCACTCCCTCCTCTGAGCTCTCAGTTGATCTAGTCTGGGCATCCAGGAGAGCTATAATCTTGTGTCAAAGGGAGATAGGTTCTTATGTTCAGCCTGAATGGGAAACTCCCTCAGACATAGAGTTGCTAGACCTAGCAAATAAAAATATAAGACATTCAGGTAAATTTGAATTCTAGAAAAACAATGAATAACTTTTAACATAAGTATATCCTGTGCCAATAGTTGAGACATACTAAAGTGAAAGTCGCTCAATCGTGTCCAACTCTTTGTGACCCCACGGACTATAAAGTCCATGGAATTCTCCAGGCCAAAATACTGGACTGGGTAGCCTTTCCCTTCTCCAGGGGATCTTCCTAACCCAGGGATCAAACCCAGGCCTCCTGCATTGCAGGTGGATTCTTTACCAGCTAAACCACAAGGGAAGCCCAAGAATACTGGAGTGGGTAGCCTATCCCTTTTCCAGCATCCCAACCCAGGAATCAAACTGGGGTCTCCTGCATTGCAGGTGGATTCTTTACCAACAAGCTATCAGGAAAGCTACAAGATGCCCAATTGAATTTCACATAAACAATTAATATTATTTTTAGTATAAGTTTCCCCCTTTTGCCATGGGAAGCTTACACTAAAAATAATATTGTTTATGTGAAATTCAGCTGGGCATTTTGTATTTAATCTGGCAACCCTACCCAGTCAACCATCTTAGTCATCACTGGCGTGGACTTTATCTCTCTAAAAGCTGATTTTGACCCTCTCCAAGCATCAGAGGAAAGAAGAAGCATGGAGAAAGATCTGACCTTAAGCTAAAGAAGCATTCCTTCCTACAATCAGAGTTAGATGGATAGTCAGGGATGTTTCCAGATGAATAGAGCTCCTCAACCCCGTGCCTATAAGCAAAGGCTAGGGGAGCACTGGCTGGGCAGAGTGGCAAGGGTGGGAGTTTAGGAATCCCGAGAAGTGCACTAGGCAAACTTCAGGCCCCTTCCTCCACAGTGAGCTCTGGTTACCATCAGGGACAGAGTTTAGGCTCCCAGGGGCCCCCCAAGTCAGCATAGCCAGTGCTAGATCCACGTGTGCTTGTGTATTGGGGGCACACAATTTGAAGGGCATTTTGGAGGGGAAGAGCTCAGAATCTGTTAGACTCACAGCAGCCAGTGAGGTTATCCGAGTGAGGAGTGAGACCTGAACTGGGAGAATGTAGATTCCAGGAATACTGAAGCAGAACGGACAGGACTTGGTGGTTAAATGAATGTGGGAGGGGGAGTAAAGCAAGGAAGGGGCCGAGGGCAAAGTGAAGGCTGCTGGCTTGAGTGACCAAGTGAATGCAGGCGTCTTTCACTGAGAAGAGCACTGGGTCTTTGCTATCGCACATGGACTTTCTCTTGCGGCGAGCAGGGGCTACTCTAGTTGTGCACAGGCTTCTCATCGCGGTGGCTTCTCTTGTTGCTCAGCTGGGCTCTAGGGCACATGGGCTCAGTAGTTGTGGTGCACAGGTTTGGTTGCTCGCCAGCATATGGGATCTTTCCAGACCAGGGATCAAACCTGTGTCCCCTGCCTTGGCAGGTGGATTCTTAACCACTGGACCATCAATGAAGTCCAAGTACTCAATTCTAGAAGGTTGAGTTTGAGATTCTTGTAGGACATTCAGGCATTGATGTCCATTAAGTGTTTGGCTATCGGGGTCTGGAGAACATGGAAGGGATCTGGGGCAGAGAAACGGATGTCAGCAGGGCACAGGTGGGAGTGAGAGCCAATAAGAATACACAAGATGGTCCCACAAGCAGAGAGAGGAGAGGAGAGGCCATGGAAAGGAGCATGGGGAAAAGAGAGGGGCTGGGAGAGAATGCTGCCCTGGCAGTCACCCTGGTCCTTTTCGGTCTTTCCCACTGGACTGTGAGCACCTCAGGGCAGGGACTAGATCTGGTTATATTCTGTGTCCCCACTGCTGTGCACTAGGCCTGGCTCAGCAGACATCAGACAATGTTTGTTGAATGACTGCAGGAACGATCCCTTTTCTCCCTCTTTTCTTCCTTCTCCTGCTTTGGAAAGTGTGAAAGCAGTGAGGAAAGGAGTGACAGAGGGGGCCCTGGATATTCCGGGTGATGCTGTGATTAAACCAAGACCTGCTTCACTAACGTGTGAAATGAAGTGATCAAGGTTTGATTGCACACAGCATTGATTGCGTCCTGATAGATTTCCGAGAGGGGCAGCTGGTTGAGGAGGTGCTGTGCAGGGCCACAGCCTCTGGAGCTGCAAAGCAGAATAATGTTCATGGGCTCTGAGACCCTCAGGCTCTCCCTTCCTCCAGGACAAAGCCCTAGGAGATAGCAGAGGCTTGGGGTGGAGGATTGGGACGTGGCGTTTCTCTCCACGTATAGCCCAGCTTATATGTCTGTCTCTTCTTCTTCCCTCACCAGGTAAGAAAAAGGCAGCAGCACTGTTTGACAGCCAGGCCCCTATTTGCCCCATCTGTCAGGTCCTGCTGAGGCCCAGCGAGCTACAGGAGCATATGGAGCAAGAACTAGAGCAGCTGGCCCAGCTGCCCGCCAGGTAAGCCACCTGCCAGAGGCCTCCACTCAGGGCTCTGGCTACCAGGTCCCAGCCTCTCACAGGCGGCAAGACCCTGCTGCCATTTTCCACCTGGCTTTCAATCCTCAGCTCCTCCGGCTGAATGGTGCTGCCTTTCTCTTCTTACTCTGTTTCCAGAGATATGAGGAGAGTGAGCCTTAAGTCTCAAAAAGGCACAAGAGGACCTGGAAAGGGGAGGAGCCTCAGAGCAGGGTGATGGAAGCAGGGACTGGGACTGGCAGCTTCCCGAGAAGTGCAACCTGGGGTTGCCATCCACCTCCCCTATGAATCTCAAGGTGTGAAAGGTGACAACCTTGAGAACGTGCTCAGGCGTGTCTCCCTTGCTCCACCCCATCCTCCTTGTCCCTGCCTGAAGGACTGGGTGGAGCCTCCTCCCAGAAGAGCCAAGGTTGTCAAAGGGAGCAGAGAAACAAATTACCCCAAAGCTTAGGGGTTTAAAGCAACCATTTCACGATGCTCATGGACTCTGTGGGGGTCAGGAATTCAGACAGAACACAGAGGGGGTGGCTTGTGTCTGATTCTCCCTGTCTGGGGCCCCAGCTGGGAAGGCTTGGTGGCTGGGAGCTGGGATCACCTGGCTCCTTCATTCACACGTCTGGTGGTTGATGTTGGCTGTCAGCAGGGACCTCAGCTGGGGCTGTAACCAAAGCACCTACACATGGCTGCTCCTTGTGGCCTGTGAGCATGATAGCTCACAGTGTGGCAGCTGAAAGCATGAAAGCAAAATGTTCCAGCCAATGAGATCGAAGCTGGATCACCTTTTATTAACCTAACCTCAAAAATCACTTAACTTCACTTCTGCTATACTCTCTTGGCAGTATTAGCCTACCCAGATTTTAGGGACGGGAACATGTACCCCACCTTTTGATGGAGAAGGGGCAAGCTCCTCTTACAGAAGAGCATGTGGGCTCTAGCCACTCTGGGAAATAGTCAGCCACTGGCAATAGCCTGCCCCACGATTCCCAGTCCAAAAACCTGGCTCAGTTCCAGTCAGCAGACTTGACTGATCCTCCTTCCTCTACCTTCTCACCTAACCCCCCATGCAGGGTGCAGGGGCCCAGAGGTGAACCAGAAATCGTCCCATGTAAGTTGGTGTAGCCACTATGGAGAACAGTATGGAAATTCCTCAGAAACCTAAAAATAGGATTACCATATGATCCAGCAATGCCACTCTTGGGCATATACCCAGACAAAACTATAATTCAAAAAGGTACATGCACCCCTAGGTTCATGGCACCACTATTCACAATAGGCAAACCATGGAAGCAACCTAAACGTCCAGCGAGAGATGAATAGATAAAGAAGAGGCAGTGCATAGACACAATGGAATGCTGCTGAGTCATAAAAATGAACAAAATAATGCCATTTGCAGCAATACAGAGGGAGCCAGAGATTATCATACTAAGTGAAGTTAGAAAGAGAATGACAAATACCATATGATGTCCCTTATATGTGGAATCTAAAATACGGAACAAATGAACTTATCCACAAAACAGACACAGACTCACAGACAGAGAGAGCAGGTGTGTGGTTGCCCAGGGGGCGGGAGGGAAAGGGACAGGCCTGGGATTTGGGGTTGGCAGATGCAAACGATCACATTTAGAATGGCTAAACAACAAGGTCCTACTGTGTAGCACAGGGAACTATATTCAATCTCCTGGAGTAAATCACAGTGGGAAAGAACATTAAACAAGAGTGTGTGTGTGTGTGTGTATATAACTGGGTCACCGTGCTGTGCGGCAGACCATACTGTGTGTAGTGTGTACTGGCACAACGTTGCAAATCAACTATACTTCAATTAAAAGAAACAAATAAATGGTCCCACCCTCAGGAGCTCATAACAGGAGCAAGGAGAGCCAGGCATTAGCAACCCTGAGGGACGGAGACCGCTCTATGGGACAGACAGGAGCTGGGGGAGAAACAAGACAGTACTGAACCCCGCACAGAGCAGAGAAGGCCTCCTTAGGGAGCTGAGGCCTGGGCTGAATTGAAGGCCAAAACACTACTTATCTATTGCTGTGTTACAAATTCTCCCCAAACGTCATGGCTTAAAAACAGCAAACACTTAATATTTCACAGTTTCTGGGGGTCATCGATTCAGACACAGCTTAGTTGGGTAGTTGTGAGGGGGTGTGGCTTTTGGCTCAGGCTCTCAGGACACTGCAGCCAGGATGTCAGCCAAGGCTGCAGTCGTCTGAAGGTTCCACTGGAGCTGCAGGACCCCTTCCCAGGATGGTTCGCTCACACAGCTGTTGGCAGGAGGCCTCAGTTCCTCGACGTGCAGGTCTCTCCACAGGGTTGCTACAGTTTCCCTGAGACATGGCGGTTGACTTCCCACAGAGGAAGTGATCCAAGAGAGAGGCTAGAGAGGAAGCCACAATGCCTTTTATGATCTAGTCTGGGAAGTCATACACTATGGCTTCTAATATATTTTATTCTACTTACTAGAAGCAGGTCAGCAAGTCCAGCCCACACTCCACAGAGGAGAATTAAACACTGTAAGTTCTACCTCTTGAAGGGAAGTAAGGTGAAAGCTGCTCAGTCGTGTCCGACTCTTTGAGACCCCACAGACTATACAGTCCATGGGATTCTCTAGGCCACAACACTGGAGTGGGTAGCATTCCCTTCTCCAGGGCATCTTCCCAACCCAGGGATAGAACCCAGATCTCCCTCGTTGCTAGCAGATTCTTTACCAGCTGAGCTACCAGGGAAGCCTTAAAGGGGAGAGTACCAAAGAATTTGTGGGAATACTGAAAACTACCACAGAAGACTGTACTAATGATGATAATAATAGTCTTGTTGAATGCTGTGTGCCAAGAACTTTATACTAATTTATTCAGTCTTCACAAGAACCACTGGTGTGTGTGGGTGTGTGTGTGCGTGCACACGCGCGCACTAAATTCTTTCAGTCCTGTCCGACTTTTTGCGACCCCATGGACTGTAGCCCACCAGGCTCCTCTGTCCATGGAATTTTCCCAGGCAGGAATACTGGAGCAGATTGCCATTTCCTACTCCAGGGGATCTTCCCAACCCAGGGATCGAACCTGCATCTCTTGAGTCTCCTGTGTTGAGCAGGCCGATTCTTTACTGCACAACCTGGGAAGGGCTACCACTGGGGTAGGTAATAATTATTAACTCCATTTTACAGACGAGGAAACTGAGATACAGAGAGGTTAAGTGACTTCTCTAAGGTTGCACAGCCTGTGAAGTGGTAAAGATAAGGGGTCAAAACCAAGCAATCTGACTCGAGAGCCCACACTTTTAACCACTCCCCTTCCCCTCAACAACACACACCCAGGACTAGCCTAGAACAGAGAGGGGAAGCAACATCCTTCTGCAGTTGAGTTCCACACCTTGGCTATGCTGGAGTGCTTCTGGGTGGAGGACTTCCCAACAGAAACTGAGAACAGAGGCAGAGATGAAGGGACACCCGCCCCGCCCCGCGCAAGGGTCTGGAGAGTGGGGGCCCGAGCTCTTTCTGCCTCCTCACTGGGGGCCACACCACAGCCTAGCCCCTGTGGCCCCATCCACGCACTGCCCAGGGCACCCACTTGTGCCCACATAAGTGTTCCACCCGCTCCCGTGACCCTCCGGCAATCCCTCCTGCCCCACAGCCTCTCAGAGGGTCCCCTACTTTCACATCTTTGGCCCCGGTCAATTTCTCCGCTCCCCGCCCCCCAGTCTTTACGGGTGCCCCAGCCCTCACCGTTAGCTCACGCGTCCCCCACTTCTGTGCCCCTCGTGCCCAAGCCCAGCCCAGCACCCCCTAACCCCTGGTATGTTTCCCCCCTCCTCAACCCGGTGTCTGACAGCCGGACAGCGGGATCTGCACAGCAAGTGAAATTCCCGTCGGATCGATAAAGCCGAAGCGCTGGCGGCGACGGGTCGATGGTTTTATCTGTCTCGGCCCCGCCGCGCCCGGCGCGCTGACAGTCCGACCGGCCGGCAAAGGCGTTCAAGGGCAGCCGCGCCCGCCGCCCCCTCCCCTCGCCTATACGCCCCCCCTCCCTGCGGCCGCTGCGCCCACCGGACTGCAGGCTGGACCTCCCCGCCGCCGCCCTCGTGATTTATCTGGATTTTTAATTGGAAAAAATTTGCGAATTAATTGATTTCAGGAACTTGCCAATTAACATTGTAATTGGGTGCGTGATAAATTCCCAAGGAGCATGTCAGCTCCCTCCGGGCTGAGGGCCGTGGCGCCCGGGTGGGCGGGGAGGGCCCCCAGCCTTGGCTGCCCTTGCCCCGCCCCTGCCCGCTCTCCGGGAGACCAGAGGAGAGGAGAGGAGGTTGGGAGGGCTCGGAGACTCCCTCCTTCCTCTTCCCCACCTCAGTTTCGACCTGACAGGGGCCTTTGACCAGGTTATTTCACAGACGGGGAAACCGAGTCCTGCAGGAGGGCAGAGCCTGTGCGTGCATCGCTCAGAGTGTTCTGGGCAGAACCCAGGTGAGGGCGTCCCCAGTCACTGTGGCCTCCCCAGCTCTCTAGTCCGCCCCTCTGTCCCCTTCTCGGCTCCTGTCCTTTCTTTCTTTTCCTCTCCTCTCCAGCTGTCCCTTCCCCCTCTCACCCTCCCTTTGCCCCCACTCCCACCCCCTTCCCTCAGCCTGGCCAGCTCCTGAGTCTGTGGATGCTGCTGCCAGGGTGCCCTTCCTTCCATTGCCCTCCCACAGAGTCAGTCCCAGAGGCGCTCCTCTGGGTGGGCCTGGTTTGCGCTCTCTGGCCCCTTCTGCCCAACAGCACAGAGCATGCCCCCCACATAGCACGCTGCTATTTTTAGACACACCTAAGGGCTCACACTGGTTGGGCTTCCCTGGTGGTTCAGCTGGTAAAGAGTCCGCCTGCAATGCTGGAGACCTGGGTTCAATCCCTGGGTTGGGAAGATCCCCTGGAGAAGGGAACACCTACCCAGTCCAGTATTCTGGCCTGGAGAATTCCATGGACTGTATAGTCCATGGGGTCACAAAGAGTCAGACACGACTGAATGTCCCAAACTAGGGCTGGCTGGTTTTCACAGACACCAACACAAATGTATGTAGACAACATACAGTCACACACCCTCCCCCATTCCAACACAGATACATGTGCTCACACCTACCCCCTCAAAGAACCACTTCCCACAGATGCTCGTCCCCACAGGCACACAGGCAGATAGACCCAGGAAGACGAGTCAGAACTTCTGCTGGCAAAGCACTCACACTTCTCAAAACACTTGTACATTCGAGATCAGAGGCAATGCCCCCACACACTCCCTCACCTCATCCTCTCTTTACCCCTTTCAGTCCTGCACAGGCATTCCAACTGACCCCAGGATTCAGCTAGCTGGACCAAGAACAGCAAAGTTAGATTGGGGACAGATAGTGGAGAGCCTTCAGTGCCAGAGGGTCACCTTAGAGTGGGGGAATTAGAATATCTGTGAGCTGGAGAAGCTTAATCAGAGAACTGAGCTGTAGGAGAATCGCTCTGGAGGTGGCATGGAGCAGAATTTGGGGGTAGAAGCAAGGAAGCAAGTGAGGAAGTTAGGCAGGGTCCAGGGGACAGATGATGAGGCTCACCTAGCACAATGGCAGTGGCAGTGGGAACAGAGAAGAAAGAATGGTGAGAGACTGGTGGGGGACTAAGCAAGATAACTTAGCTGATTACTTGTGGGGCACTTACTGACTTCGCTTTCTGACTTGACTCACAGGAACGGTGTCGATAGTAGAGAAGCAAGTATCTGAGGGAAGGAGGAGACTGTAGACAGAGCTCTGGGTGCCCTGAGCTTTCTCTGGGATGGTGATAGTGTGGACGTGGACAGACAGACAGACTGGCAGGACATAGATGGGAGCTGGAGATCGACAGGCAGGTTGGACAGTGGTCCCCAAACTTCTCTGTGGCCCTCAGACAGGAGTTTCTACCCAGAAATAGCAAAGAACCTTGGACTCTTTCAGAGATCACACAGAACTGAAACTGAGGCTTGGCTTGGAGGGCCCTGAGCTCAGAGACCTTTTTCTGGAGGCTTCCTCAGCCACTCTGAGATCTGGTTTAGTCAGTGTTTTAAAGGGGCTGGAAGGAGCCAGAGGGAGGCTGGGTGACTCTAGAGGAGAGGCGGGGTGTGGAGATGGCAGTGCCCCCACCCCTACTTAAGCCTTATTTAAGGCCGGCCTCGGTGTTTGGTTGGGTAATGAACTAGATAAACAATTCCCCAAATAGATTAAAACGAAGTGTAACTTACAAAGGCGGCTGGTGATGATGGTTTATTCCCGGGCAGCACACCATTTCTTTATTTCCAAGGATAATTCAGTGTAAATCACCTTAATTAAAAGTGTCAGCCCAGCCCATGAATATTGTACTTAGGAACGCGTTTCCTGGGTCCCAGTTATAATTTAAAACCCATGGATCACTAGGCAGCGAGTGACTGAGAAGGGAGGAAATCGTTGGGGGCGGGCTGTGGAAACTGGGAGGGACGAAGGCAGAGCCGAGTGGATGGGCTGGGCGGGAGCCTGGCTGCCAGCGGCTGGGGGCTCAGAGCTCTCCTCTCCAAGGTGGGCCCCTCGCCAGACTCCTCTCTCTGGGGTAAGCAAGCACACTTGGAGGTAATCAGGTTGTTGGAGGAAAGGTAGGGAGGGAGGGGGGAGGGGGGTGCTTGCTCTGGGAGAGGGAAGGAGTCTGACAGTCCAGCTGGAGGGAAGGTGAAGAGGATTGCAGGAAAAGACCCAGAGGACTGGCCAAGGGAGAGGCTGGACATCCTGGCCCTGAATGTCTTCATTTCTGTTCACCGGCAGAGTAAACAAAAGCTCAGAGTCAGCAGGGCCCTCCCCAAAGTGGAGACAGTAAAACAACTCAGACCTCAGCCCTCCATCCTGAGTGTCTTTAGGAGGCAGTGGGGCCAACAGAAAAGCAGCACTCTGGACTCTGTCAGATAGGAACGCAAATCCCAAACCCTGCCTGGGCTGTGTGAGCAGTGAGGTGTCACCCAGCCCACCAGTCAACTCAAGTTTTTGTGAAGATCAAAGGGATGACACACTTGAAGCTCCTAGCCCATGCCTGTCACGTGTGGTGGGTGCACAATTGTTCAGTCTTTCCTCTTCCATTTCACCCTGATTCTGCTCAGAAAACACTCAGACCTCAGTCCAGGGGCCTGGTGGGAACAGTGTCATATAGTAGATGCCTCATTTCTCTCGCTGTAGGTCCAGGAATGGGGCTGGTAGCAGGGCGACAACAGCATTTGTTAGCGGAATGAAGGAAAGACAAAAGTAACAGACTCACATCTAGTTGTTCCTTAATGGCAGCTCAGTTTCCTCTCTGTATCCCTTGTGCCCGGATCAGGAGCAGGAACATGGGGACCACTTATGAACAAAATGCCACTGAATGGAACCCAGTTTGGTGGTCTCTTCCTGTCTGTGATGCCCCCACTGTGTGATCAGACAGGCAGACAGCTGGTTTTTTGTTTTCTTTTTTTAATATTTTGGCCACATCATGTGCCACGCAGGAGCTTAGTTCCCTGACCGGAAATCAAACCCACAACCCCCCCCTACCCCACCACAAGCTATTTTTAACACTCAGATCTTAGTCTCAGCCTGCTGCCAAGCTACCGGCCCCTTCACTATGACGTACGTGTCTGCTTCTGTGGGTATGTCCATGTACGGCTGCATTTGTGGCTGCCTGAGTGTTGGGCGTGTGGCAGCACACGTGGGTGTCTGTACCTGTGCATGCTTGTGTGAAGGTGGGCACGTGAGCAGCTCTTCATCCGGGCCTGGGTGACAGTTGTGAATGTCTTTAAGGACACGGCCCTGGGAACACGACTCTGCCTGCGCCTCTGTGTGCATGTCTGAACCTCGGTGTGACCACACGTTGACAGAATTATAGAGACAATGGATATGTGCGTATCCGCCTTTACACCGGGGTTTCTCAACCTCAGCACTATTAACATTTGGGCTGGGTAGTTTTTTGTTGTGAGGGGCTATCCAGTACCCTCTAGGATGGTTAATCCCCTGTACCCACTACATGCCAGGAGAAAACTGCCCGCTCCCAGCTATGACGATCAAAAATGTCTCCAAGTGTTGCCAGTTGTCCTCTGGGGGGCAAATGGCCCTGGATAGAGAACCTCTACTTTATCCAGCTCTGCCTATGCCTTTGCTCACATATTAGGTGTGTCATGCCTGTCCCTGTGGGTGTTCCGTGTCCACACGGCCTGCGTGTGCCCGGGTGTCTGCCCTGGCTGTGTCTTCTGTGCTGTATGGATCTCTCGGGTATGCTCTACCTGTACTGCTTGTATGTGCATGGGAACCCTATGGGAATGCGCTGTTTCTGCCTCCCGCCGTGTTCCAGCTGGCGCCTGTGTGTGCGTTTGTGTGCATGTGCTAGCACATGCGTGAATGTGTGAGCACAGATGTGGTGAGCATAGAGGGGGCAGCAGGGCGGGAGGGACAGGAACAGGGATATTAATGTTTCTGAAGTGGATCTGATTTGATACGTCTTGTTCCATTGTCAGCATCTGTTTAGCGGGGATTTGTAATACTTTGTGGCTCTGGATCACTCATGCTTAGCGCTGGGATGTGGCCTTGCATACCAATTTTGTTATTAAACACAGTCCTCGCCTCCCCCACAGCCCATCCATCACCTCCCCCACCCCGGCCCCCGCCTGCTCCGAGCCACCCACCATATTTCAGGGCCTAGCTCCCGCCCGCCCGCCCGCCGCGCCCGATGCCGGAGGGCCTGGGGCTGACAAATTGAATCAGGAGGAGATCATTCCTGGCCTAACGCAGTTTGCCGCATGTTGGAGGGAGAAGTGACAAGAGCCATGGCAGTTCCATCACCCCCCTCCCATAGGAGCTGAGTGTAGGCTGGGGACAGGGGATGGAGGGGAGGGGCAGGACAGGCGCAATCCTCAGGGCTGACAGCATGGGTCAGGTGAAGCCCCTTCCCTCAGATCCACAAGACAGCCTGCCACGCCTCGTGTCTGTCCCCCCGCCCGGGAGCCAACTCTGGCCCCTGACCCCGGATGGAGGCTGAGCCGAGCTGGGCAACGCTGGCTGTCTTCTCCCCCTGGGGTCTTCTTGCTGTTCTCTTGCATGCCCTGGGCAGCAAGTGGAATGGTCACCCTGTTCTCTTCTTTCTTGGCAGCAAGAATTCCCTTCTGAAGGATGCCATGGCTCCAGGCACCCCCAAGGTAGGTGGACAATTGTGTGTTTTTTCCTACCCATCCTAACATAGGCCCACCCAGAACTGGTTCCTGAGAAAAAGGAGCTCTTCTTGGATCCCCAGCTGTCTTCAGGGTTTGATCGTCAGCCTGGGGTCTCGGGCTGCCCTGTGCACTCGAGCACATGCATGCAGTCTGAGTGGGAGCTGGAGTATGCTCATCTGACTCCCTCCTCTTCCAGTCAAGATGGGGTCAAAGCCAAGAATGAACCGGGGGAGTGGGAGACCCAGACACTGTAAGTCTGGAGAGACTCAGAAGGAGGAAGGTGAGCTGCAGCAGGTAAAGAAAAATATAGACATGCAGATCAAGACAGCTGGTACGGGGCCTTACAAAGCCAGCCCATGGGATGAGTGCATGAGCTTTGTCCTGAGGGCAGCAGGGAGCCAGAGAGGATGTGGGGCTCATTTGAGACCATCTGACTCTCTGAACAGACACTATGAAAGGGAAGCTTGAAAACATCAGATGGAGAAAGGAAGAGTGAAGGACAGGGGCTCAAAAAAGGGGCCAAAGGCCTCAGCAGGATGGCATGACTCGAACCGAGAACTCTCATAGGTGGCCACAGACGTAGACGGTACTGCGTCCTCAAGGGGGATGATGTTTTGAAGGAGTGGGGACCTGGGGAGGAAGACTAAACCCTTACCAAGTGTCCCCTTTCCCCCACCCCTCAGTAAGGTGGCATCCTATCTTAATAAATTCTCACAATGACTTGTAAAGGCAGGAATTCTCAGCCCTTTCTATAGGGAGTGAGGAATGAGTGGATGAAACTTACTTTCTGGCCATGCCACAGGGCTTGTAGGATCTTAGTTCCCCAACCAGGGGATGAACCTGCACCCTTGGCAAAGTGCAGAGTCCAAACCACTGGTCCACCAGGGAATTCCTCAGAATGGATGAAATCAGTCAGTGTGTGTGGAGCGATTAGAGCAGAAGCCAAGAACAGAGTCTGGGACTCCTGTGGGGGCGGGGTCAAGAGAAGGCCCCAGAGCCACGGAAGGAGCAGAAGAGGAACAGTGATGAGTAAGGAGGGGCACAGGAGAGCATGGTGTCCTGGGGCCCTAAGGGAAAAAAATCTCAAACCGTCTGGGGTAGTCAGATGTCAAACAGGAGGGCTGGAGAAGGAGGCTGTTGTATTTAGATGTCTTATAGGTACAGGTGACCTCTGAGAGGGCACTTTTGGGAAAAGGAGCCAGAGTGAAAATATTACTTCCAGGGGGTTGGCCCGTCTCCCCTGCAGGCCTGTCTAAAGGAGTGGACTCGAGCTCCATGCACTCAACACAGCAAGGTAGACAGAGGAGTGGCAGGGGACCTAGCCCAGGCCTGGACAGATGCAGGCCCTGGCCAAGAAAGCAAAGCCCTCCCAGCCCTAAAGGGAGAAGATGTGGGGGGAGAAGTCACACTGGCTAAGCCTAGCCCAGCCTGCAGTCTTCAATGGAGACAGGTCACCAGGTCAGGCACAACCACTGACCTGACACCTAAGCGTGGCTGGCAGGGCTGAGGACTTGACCCGTGAGGCCTCTGTTCAAAGCACAAACACACACAGACCACATTCATACTTGGTTCCCCACATGCACCGATGCACACCCACTCACCTACCCATAGCCCATCAGAATACTTACACAGGAAATCTTAAACATGTGCGGATTCCTGCAACCACCACCGTCTGGATTATTGATAATCAGATTCGGAGGCAATGGCCACCACTTACTCACTTCTAGATATAAGTTCATGCCCCAAAGCTGAGGGTTTCAGGGTCTGTCTTGCGCCTTGACCAAGGCTTTAGGGAAGCAGGTCATGGGTGGAAGAGGCATGAGGTATAAGGTTCAAGCAAGAGACTGAGAGGACAGGGAGAAGGAGGGAGGGAGGAGGAGGAGAGGGCGAGGGGGCCTCAGACAAGATTGATGGCCTCGTTGCCATTAAGAAAAAAATTAGCCGGTGGCGGCTATCATATTAAAGGGTGAAGAAGCCGTGAATTATTTTCTTAAAGATCTTATCGCTTACAATGATAATTTTACCTTCCAAAAGGCCACTTTTAATGAGGCGAAGAGCCAGGCAAAAAGTCATGATTTAATGCTGGGATTTTTTTTTCAAAACACATTTTACTGCTTTTTGGTCCATGTTTAAAAAGCGCCAGTGACCTTTTTTTATTCCGTTTGCCCCAGGTGTAATTCTGAGGCCTCTCAGGGCTTCTAACCTAGAGAGAATGAGAGAGCACGCGCAAGCAAATGAGCTCAAGCTTTCTCCTGATGGAGGGGCGGGGGCCCCACAATGTTGTCCCTCCTCAGCATCCTCCTTGGGACCAGAGGAGGAGGACATTGCCTGAAAGCCCACCTCTTCTCTGAGCTGGGAGCTGAGGCACTCACTAGGCCTCCCACTGGGCCAGGGTGGGTGAGGAAGGGGCCCCAAGTTGCAGGGAATCCCACCCCAGGCCCTGCCCGGCCTCCTCCCCGATCCAGCTCCTGGGCTGAGGCCGAGTCAGGGAGCCCTGCCAGACCAGCAGCTGCCCCCTCCCCTCCCAGGGCCCTCAGGCGTGAGGATGTGCAGCGTGGCCACCGCATGCGGGTCACATCCTAAGGCTCAGTCGGAGATGAAGGATAAATGGCTGCTCCATCTTTCCCAGATTGCTTTCTTTGGGCTGTCACTGGCGATTTGGCATGGTTTTCTAGGCTGGGGAGGCCTCCGAGGGAATTGTATGCTTCCGGCTCAGAGCTGTGCAGGCTGGAGAAGGTGGGGGGTGGGGGGGCGCGGGAAGTATGGATTGCTTTCAGGCCTCCAGGCCCCCAGTTTGCAGCTGAACAGGCCTTGGCACAAGCCAGCAAGAACAGGCTGAATGTGCCATGTGGTATTTAGAATTGTGGAGCTCGCGCAGTTTAAAGCAGACAGTTTATTAATCTAAACTGCGGCGTATGTAGAAGAGGCCATGCGGGATTGACACGGGGGGATTACTTTTGCTGTGGTTTTTGCTGGGGTCACCGCCACAGCACAGGGAGAAGTGGAGCCAATGCACATTCCTAGTTGCATGGAGGAAACTCATACATACTATTTAATTTACTGTCTCCATAGCGGGGCTGCCACCAGCCTGTATTAGGGGCAAGCAGAGTGGCAGGGATGTGGCTCTGCCCCAACCCTTTAGGGTCCCAGAGTCTCTGCTCCCTACGGGAGAACAAAGCCTATACAGCCTCAGCCCCCTGGGAGGCCTGCCCCACAGGGACAGAGATTAGTTGGGGTGGAGGAGACTGGACCCTCTCCAGGGGCTTCCACCCATCCCCAGGATCAAGCCATCCTCTCCCACAACCAGACTCCGGGGCCTGACCACATGCCTTTAGAATCTCAAGTGTAGCCTCCACCCCCCTGCTCTCCTTTTCTCTGCCCCCCTCCTAAAAGCGCCATAGGACCCAACACCCTAGGGGATGGACTGTAGGTCTCACTCAGCCTGAGGCCATGTGTCCTTTTTCTTCTTTCAGTCCCTCTTGTTGTCTGCTTCCATCAAGAGGGAAGGAGAGTCTCCGACGGCATCACCACACTCATCAGCCACCGACGACCTGCACCACTCAGACAGATACCAGGTGAGCAGGGCAGGCTGGGCACTTGGATGAGTCCATCAGAGTTAACCCAGTTAACTCCTCCTCTCCCCAGAAGACGGGCAGGGGACTGAACTGTGTTTGGTTCCCGTTGCGTCTAATGACCCTAAGTGAACCAGAAGGCACAGGTGTCATGGAACGTGTCTTACACAGATGGACTTGAGGGAGAGATGCCAAGGTCACCTGGGCCTGGGTGGGCTCTTCAGAAGCATCCCAGCCATCTGCCCTCTAGGGTTCAGTGTCATCAAGGACCCAGGGATGTGGCCCAGCATCACCTAAAGACTTCACACTTCAAAAACCAGAATCCCCTGAGCAAAGAGCCATCAATTCTGCCAGACCATAGTGTTGGGCATGGTGGGGGTAGAATACTGCCTGTGAGTGCCTTGGGCAAACAGGATAGGAATAACCATACAGTCCTCAAGCAGCAAAGCAGGAGGGGACTTAAGGGGAACATTCCAGCTTATCCAGACCTTCTTTGTGGAGGGAAGGAGAAAGGGCTTCCCTAGAAGCTTGTGTCTGAGAACAGACAGAGCCCCACCTGCAGGAGCCCGTCAGAGGGTGTAAGCAGAGCCTGCTCCAAGGAACGTGTGCCTGAACGGCAGTGGGGCTTCTCAGGGAGCCATGATGTGAAAAGAGAAACGCAGCCCTGACTAATGCAAAGAAACAAGGTGGCAGGGACCTGTCATCTCGGGCAGGGAACCAGGGTCACTGCTGGCACTCAGGAAGCCTTTCCTGGAATTTGAGGTCTTCTCTCTGGGTGCCTCTTCCTCCCCACTGACACAGCCTGGCATCAGGTACAGAGCTTGGTGAGTGAAATACCACGTACAGACTGTATACCAGCTTCCACTGGCACCTCCTCTGTTCGATGCTTCTGTATGCGACTCAAAGTACAGAGCCCAAAGTTTCAGCTCTGAGGAGGGATCCCTACTCTTGTGACCCCTAGTTTAAGAAAGGCAGTCAGTCCTCACCTAGACAATCCTGCTTCAAGATGGAGCAACGACCCAACTTGAGGGAATTCTGGGATAGGGAGATAGGGCTCCATCCCAGAGAATTCCACTCCCAAGGGAAACAGAGCCCTGCCTTTGGAGGCTCTTCTGTCTACTTCAGCCACAGCATCAGCCCCACTATTTGCTGAGCCAGGGAGAGGAACCATCAGGCACAGATATGACACGCTAGACACAGGCTAAGTGTGCTAAGGAATGGCACCAAGGCCTCCAGGGCCATACACGTTGATTTAGATTCAACCTGTGTTTCCAGCTTCCATTCCTAATACTGCCTTCTATGAACCCTGTGGTCTATGGTCGCCAGATTAATGCTAACCACTCCTTGACTGTGCCATTCCTTTCTTGCCTCTGTGTGTTTTCACACATGCTGTTTTTAATGGGATTATTTTACTCCACCCTATCAAATTTCTATTTATTCTTCAACAAACTGCCCCAATCTCCACTGCTCTAGGAAGCCTTTCTGGACTAGCATTCTCTTCTCATGACCCCTGTGTGTCCCTGTCATTGCTCTGATCACCCTATACTGTGATCACCCATTTAATGTTTCCGTTATCTGCTGCTGCTACTGCTGCTAAGTCACTTCAGTCGTGTCCGACTCTGTGCGACCCCATAGACGGCAACCCACCAGGCTCCCCCGTCCCTGGGATTCTCCAGGCAAGAATATTGGAGTGGGTTGCCAGTTCCTTCTCCAATGCATCAAAGTGAAAAGTCAAAGTGAAGTTGCTCAGTCGTGTCCAACTCTTAGCGACCCCACGGACTGCAGCCTACCAGGCTCCTCTGTCCATGGGATTTTCCAGGCAAGAGTACTGGAGTGGGGTGCCGTTGCCTTCTCCGTTCCGTTATCTACAAGTATATAACAAGCCATCCCCAAACTTAGTGGCTTGAGACAACTTTGATTTCTCATGATTCTGTCGGTTGACTAGAGCTTTCCTCATTCATGAAGCTCATTCAGCTGGAGGACTAGCTGGGCTGGAAAGTCCAAAATGGCCTCACCACATGTTGAGAGATCAGGGATCTTGATTTTCTTCCATATGGTCTATCATCCTCCAGTAGGTTAGACTGACTGCCTTACTTGGCAGTCTCAGGGCAGTGTCATGCCAAGAGGGTGAAGGCCAAAGCTGCAAGGCCTCTTGAGGCCTAGACTCTACAACTCACCCATCACTTGGCAGAGCAAGTCACAGGGCCAATACATAATCAAGGGATGAGGAAATGCAGCTTGTGATAGGAGGAACTGTGAAAAGTTGTAAACATACTTTATCTATCATGAGACTCACTCTTGCATTAGATTGGGGTTGGGGGGTTCTCTCTAAGGCAAAAACGTCTTATCCTTCTTTACTCCCTGGCTTTACTCAACCATGTATCTAGTACTCATGCTCAGTTCAGTGTCCTTGCCTTTAAGGGGTTAGATTTGCAGATAGATAATTTCTAAGTACTTTAAATGCTATGCGGAGAAGGCAATGGCACCCTACTCCAGTACTCTTGCCTGGAAAATCCCATGGACGGAGGAGCCTGGTAGGCTGCAGTCCATGGGGTCGCGAGGAGTTGGACATGATTGAGTGACTTCACTTTCCCTTTTCACTTTCATGCATTGGAGAAGGAAATGGCAACCCACTCCAGTGTTCTTGCCTGGAGAATCCCAGGGACGGGGGAGCCTAGTGGGCTGCTGTCTATGGGGTCGCACAGAGTTGGACACGACTGAAGTGACCTAGCAGTTAAATGCTATGATGGGAATGTAAATAAGTTTCTAGGAGAGCACAGTGGAAAGAGAAAAATCAGAATAAGATTCACAGAGGAGGTAATGACTGAACAGAATGCGCAGGAGTTCACTTTGGTGGACAAGGAAGAAAAGATATTCCCGACCAAGGCAACACTATGTGCAAAGGACACAGGTGTAACACAGAATGATGTATCTGGGGACCCACCAGCAGCTCAGTTTTGTTAGAATGTAAAACACAAGGGGAACTGGTAGAAGGTGAAGCTCGAATTCCCTGATCTATACACAATGCCTGGCATGTAGTAGTTGCTCAATTATGTTGTTTAAAAAAAATCCTCAAACTTGGCTTTGAAATCAGAGGGGACTGGTTTCTGCTTTGGATTCCCATTTACTTAGCCCCTGCTGGGTTACCTAACCCTTTAACCATTACCTCACTTTACCCTCATAGCAACTGTGCAAGCTAGGATTCATTGCCCCAATTTATTGCTAAGGAAATGGAGAAGGGGCCTAGAGAGAAGTGACTTTTCTAAACACACATACATGTGAAGAACCAAGTCAGGCTGAGTCTGTCTGGCCCTGAATCCTAGATCGCTCCCCAGCCCTCCAGTGGGCTCAGGAACTTCCCTCATAAACATCCTCCTCTCCTTCCTACGGATTTCTTCTGCATGCCAGACCCTGTGCTGGGTGACTGCATGGAGATGAGCTCCCAGGGAGAAGGGACAGGTCCAAACAATCAAAATATCCAAATTCAAAGTGAAGCCAAGGGACTGTGAAAACTAAAGAAGCAGCAACTAACCCAACATTGGGGGAAATGTGAAGTCTTCCCACCCAGAGTCCTGTAGGATGAACAACAGTTAACCAAGCAAGGAATACAGGTGCATGGAGAATCATCTAGCCCAGAGTGCAGAGTATGGAGTGCTCAGAGAGCTACAGGTAGCTCTGCAACGCTGAGTGTCAGGAAGGCCAAAGGAGAGAGCAGGAATGGTAGAAGAGGAGTCGGGAGAAGCAGGCAGAGCAGATCAGAGATGACCTGTATGCAGATCATCTCAGTGGAGACCCACTGAAAGATTTAAAGGAGAAGAAGGAAAGAGGGTCAGTTTTGCATGATAGGAAGATCACACTGCATGTAGTGTGAAGGACAGGGTACAGAGGAAGCTGGAGATCAGAAAGCCAGAAGGGTGACAGCTGCAAATTTAGAGAGCTCAGGAAGATTATGATACAGCAGTACATCCCAGAGAGGCATAGCGACTGAAGAAACACACAGGGATGTCTTGCCTATGCCAAGTTCTGTGCCGAGCTCTGGGTTCACTCATGACTCACACAAGGTCCCGTCCCTGGAGTGGTCTGATAAAAATCTGTATAAGCCATACTGAGGGTAGAGATTGAAGTAGAGAGGAAATGATAGTTTTCAAACAGGTCTAGAAGGATAAGTAGGAGATACACAGAGGTGGAGATTAGAAGGTTTAAAAGACCTTTAAAGGTAGACTCTCGGAGAGAAGAATTGAGCGCGAGAAACTGAAGGAGGGTGGGATCAAGGACGACTCACTTTCAAGCTTCTGGTGTGGGCACACCAGAGTAGATGGTGGTATCCCGTTAGGAACTGAGAATCCTGGAGGAAAGCACTTGTTTGAGGGATGCTGGGTTCCAACTCGTGGGTGTGCGTTACCAGTAGCAGCTCCAGGGGTTGTCCAGAAAACAGCTGAAATGTTTGGAATCCTCTAGGGTCCAGACTGCTGGGGGCTGGACAGTTGGGACTTACGGTGGCACGACCCGCGGCGACCAGGAAGTCCTACGCCACCTCCCCAGCAAAGGGGTAGAGGCGCGGGAGGCGGGAGCCGGGCGGGGCTCCGGGACGGAAGAAGCCCCGCGCTAAGAAGGGGCGTGGAGTTGGGTGGGAGGACCTCGCAGCCGCTAAAACCGGGGCGGGCTGGTTTTGGCGGGCGGTGGGAGGAACCCCTGGGCGGCCTCAGCCTGTTGCTGCCCGAGTGCGAGCAGCTGTTTCCTGGTCCTGGTCCGGCAGACCCACCCCTCCACCCGCCACTTCTTGAACTTTCACCCCCGGCGCGCGACGGCGGCGGGTCACATGATCAAGGCCAACATGGCCGCCGCCGCCGCTGGGAGCTGAGGTGCCGCCGCCGCCGGGCAGCCAGGGGGAATCCGCCCGCATCGCCGCCCTCGCCGGCCGGGCGGCCGCGGGGCCCGGAGCGCCGGAGGCCGGGGCTGGGGCGGCACCGCGCGGCGGCCTCCGGGGCCCGCTAGAGCAGCCCCCGGCGGCTATGCCGAGGGCCCGGAGCGGCCGGCGGAGCAGGGGGGCCGGCGGGAGGGAGGAAGTAGGTTTGTTTACGGGCTGTTTGGGGCGGGGCAGGCCTGGACCGGGGTCCGGGGCTGGGGCGGGGGCTGGGATTCCCGGCCGCGCTGACGCTGTCTTCTCTTTTTTGCATCTGCCCGGGATTTTCTCCCAGACCTTCTTGCGAGTGCGAGCCAACCGGCAGACCCGACTGAATGGTGAGTCTTGCGCAGCCCCTCCCTTCGCCCCACCCCCGGCCTCCTCCCTCTCACTGCCTGCAGCTCTTGGCTCGCCTGGGTCTCTTTAACGTTAGGGCCCGTTGGTTTCCTCGCAATCACAGCGCCTCAGTATGTGCCGACCGAGGCTGCCGCCCTCAGTTTCCCCATCTGTTTAATGGAGGTGATGGTTGCCAGCTCTTGCGTGAGCCTCTCTAGGCCTTGAAGAACCCTGGGGGGCAATAAGTGGCAGAGAATGAGGAACAAGCCACACAATTCCACTTGGGAGCTCCGCTTTGAATTTGCAAACTGCTGGGACCTCACTGTACAAGCCGGCAGGGCGCTGAGAATGTTTTTCTTCCAGTTTTTAATCAGTGCCCAGTCGTGTGAATACAGCCTCTCTGCTGAGACTTGACAATGCAGTGAGATCTGGAGTTCCCACGGCAACAGGAACTAACTCATCCCAGGGCTCTTTGAGTTATCAGTCAGCCCACATTTCACAAAGGTGATCAGCGTGGGCTCAACAGCTCTTAGAGGCCTTGTCTGAAAGCACGCTGCGTATGCACTACCTAGCAGCCGCCCCCCCCCCCCCCCCTTTTTGGATTCAAACCTCTGGAGCATTCCTGTTTGCTGAACAAACTGGATGATCTAGTTTTTTGTGCCGACTAGGGTGTGGTATATCTGGGGGTTGGCTGTAAGGGGCTTGGGGGTCTCTGGACCAGCTGGTAAGGCCATCGATGTTCAAGATCCCCAGTTCCTGCCACTTGGTTTCTGCTGCCAGGCTGAGCCCCAGATTGGGAAAAGGAGAGCATTTATCATGGGCCAGCCCCATGTTAAGCGTCTTTATCATAACTGAGAGGGAGTGTTAACACTCGTTTTGTAGATGAGGAAACTGAGGCTGGGACAGGTGAAGTGATTTTTTGAAAACCACACAGCTGGGATATAGCCGAGCCATGGTTTGAACCGGTTAACCCACTCTAGTATTCTTGCCTGGAGAATTCCATGGACAGAGGATCCTGATGGATTATATTATAGTGCATGGGGTTGCAAAGAGTCGGACAGACTGAGCGATAAACACACACCTACCTCCAAAGCCTGTGCTGCTTGGACCATGCCATGCTGCCTCCTTGGCAATACTTTGACTCTTCCTGATAGTGGAAGCTTCCAGGTAGGGAACATACTTTTCCCTATCATGCTTTAGTAAGCTTAGTTTAGGACTTAGAAGATGGATGGCAAGAAAATAACCAAACCTGCCTTGCTTATCTAAGAATTTCCAGGTGATGCCCAGTCCATCAGGGTGCTTTCCTGGGACCACAAGGAGTTTTCTGGCATGAGTGGCTTGGGCGAGGAGAGCATCTAGTGTCCTAGCTTCCTTGGCAATCCTGTGAGATTCACCTCTTTATTCAATTTATCAGTGTCTCTCATCGTCTCCTTCTTACCAGAGAGGCATTCCCTCCGGCTCTAGGCAGGTTAGGGGATGCACCTTTGTACCGGAGCACGGCTCCATACAGCCTTCTCGAACTCTGAGAGTCACTTGCTCAATGCCTTTCTGGTATCTGGCATCCCTTCTCCACCCCAGCCCTGGCTCTAGAGTGTCAAGGTGGCTTGAGCCTGAGATTCCAAGGGTTAGGGCAGTCAAGGTGAAAGAGTCTAGATCTTTGTCCACAAAATCAAGTGGGCACCAGAACATGGTCACATCTGTAGTGAGAGCAGCGGAAACAGAGGAGATGGGCCAGGCTGCAGGCAAGATTTCTCAAACTCCATGCTCAGTCCTTGTGGGATGGTGGCTTTCCTGTTGATTTGGCTTTTGCTAGGGCTGCTCTATTCTGGAGTAACTCCCTGCTTCAGGCCCTCAACAGGCAGGAGCTGGGGTTCCAGGTGCTCCCCTAGCACACTCACAGGATCCGTCTTTGTTGATACTGATCAGCTGGGGGCACTCTTGGGACAAGAGAGCCTTTGAAGCTATGGAGTAAGGCATGGTTTCCTCTCCTGCCTTTGCCACTTTTTAGCTACCTGGGCGACTGCCTGATTGAGCTTTAAGTATCTTTATCTGGAAAAATGCTTAATACAACCTGGTTTCCAGATATAGAATAAAATGAGCTTCCTTGTGTAAGGCAGTTAAATCTTACACACAGCTAAAGCTCTAAATTGTAACTTATCAACTGTCACCTGCATCAGTGTTCACCATTGTCTCACTCCCTAGCCTGCATTGATGAGCCTTCCACTAGCGTCAGTATCCACAAGAAAGTTCTTTCTGGTCTTGCAGTGGGGAACCCTTCCTTCCTTGGCTGGCTCCACCCCCGCCCTAATCAGTCTGGTCTCCAAGTGGCTAGCTCTGCATCAAGGGAGGGGATAGAGGGAACAGAGTCCCTTGTTTTGACCCCTTCCTGCTTCAGTGACAGGAGGGCTGCAGAGAGGGATTAGTGAGCTAATTAGAAATGATTGCATCTCTCAGCATTAATTAGCAGTGCTGTGGGCTTGCAGTGTGCACTTTGGAATTGAACCCCCTGTGGGACAGCATGGCAGGCAGCCCTCTGCCTCGGGGGCCTGCCAGCCCCTCTTCACTGATTAGAAATGATGGAACAGGTTCGGGTAGGCACAGTAAGGGCTACCCTCTCAGGATATCCTGGGCTCTCTGACTAGACCCTCTGTACCTTTATGACTGGGCCTCGATCTCCTCTTCTGTAAAATGGGACCAGCAGACCTGAGAAAAATCCTCCCAGGGATGATTCTATATAGGAGACTGAGGGCTGTACCTCAGGCCTGCTGGCCCAGGAACAAAATGGTTTTAACTGATAAGTGAACAGCTGGCCAAATCAGGCCCCTGGAGAGACCTTAGATTCTAGCCAAGAGGTGATCTCTAAAGTTGTGTGTCTTGACTCTAAAAAAGCCTGCGTTCTTGGCCTTCTGGGGAGATACCTAGTAAGTACCAAGGGGAGCATCTTTGCTCACTGGACTCAGTTGAGCACCGCAGGTAGGCAACTGTGGGTTGAGCTTGAGCCAGCTGTGGCCAAAGAGTTGGACACTCGGCTGGCCTAGCACCAGTCTCCTCCCCAGGCGCTCGTGGCAGGGCCCAGACCCCAGAGGAGCTGAAGGTGCTGCATAACGAGGGCACGATTGGGCGTGAGCCAGAGGGCTAATGGGTGGGAGGAGGTCAGGATGTCAGTCCCGCTGGGACCTTGGGAGCTCCAGTGACCGTCTGCCTGTTCTGTGCTTTGGTTTTGGTTTCTCCATGCAGCTCGGATTGGGAAAATGAAACGGAGGAAGCAAGATGAAGGGCAGGTATGTCCCCTGTGCAGCCGCCCCCTGGCAGGATCGGAGCAGGAGATGAGTAGGCATGTGGAGCATTGCCTTTCTAAGGTAGAGGGGCCATCACCACCTACCCCGCCCCCTTCCCCTGACTCTAGCCGCTGACTGCCTCCAATCTCTGGGCTGTTGGGGTCTCCACGTGGTCTCAGCAGCTGCTTCTTCTCTGTTCTTTGCCCTCTTCCTTTGCTTTCACTCTCCCACTCCTCCCCTGGGGCTCCAGTGGAAAATTATTGGGAAAAAGCCCAGGTCTTTGACCTCTCGATTGGTTTACTTCCAAGGAGCCCTAGAGCCGGGGGCCTGTGGGGCACACCGCAGCTGGGGGCCTGGGCTGTGCCTTCCTCGCAGGCCCTGGGGAGCAGGTAGGGACGACCTGGGACCCGCATGATCCTGCTCTGCTCTTCACAGAGGGAAGGCTCCTGCATGGCTGAGGACGATGCCGCGGACATCGAGCATGAGAACAGCAACCGCTTTGAGGAGTATGAGTGGTGCGGGCAGAAGCGGATACGGGCCACCACTCTCCTGGAAGGTGGTTTCCGAGGTACAAGCAGCCAACACCTAGGTAGTGGCGCTGTGGCGGCCAGGCCTCTGCTGGGTAGCCATCTATGGGAGCCAAGAGGCCAGGGCTGGTGGCTGGTCATCCATTCAGCCACGTGGGAACTGCTGCTGGCAGGGCTTCTTTGTGACTGTGCTGCCTGCCTGTGATGTGCATATTAAAATGGATGTATTTGGGTGGGGAAATGGAATTGTGAGGCTGCAAGCTAGGAGTGACGAGGGGGGCTCTCCGCCTCGGGTGATGCATTGAAGGTGACAGCCAAGCCGCGTTAGCACCTGCATAAAATATTAAAGGGACGGTTATGCATTTATCACTCCATCCCTCTTAAGGCTGATAAATGAGAATCCAGCAACCTGCTGTACACCTCCAGCACTGGGGGCCCCGAGGGCTTCCAGGCAAACACATTGGATTTTCCTCCTCCTCCTCCTCAGCCCCACGTCAGGGAAATCAGTTACAGAGGAGAGTGAGTTATGGCAAAATTTGACCTCCCATGAGCTTCATTGGTGAATCTAATTTTAGCTGTGATCCCATCCCTTCTCCCTGGGTGCTCTCTGCCCTGAAGCAAGAGGGGCCTGTGCCCAGCTGCTCCTGCTTCCCTTGGACTCGCTGCAGAGGGCTCCGCAGGGACCTCCCCAGCTCCACTGCCCACCTGGATCCTTGGAGATACATGGTTTGGCCCAATGGAAGTCCCCCATCTCCACCAGGTTAAATAGCAGACTGGTAGGAACCCAAGATCCGTGTCCTCTTGATGCTTCCTGCCTTGGGCAGGGTGAAGGGGGAGCTGTCTTGCCTCCCAGCCTCCAGCTCACCGCTCTTCTGTGCACAAGCACAGCTGGCACGGCAGCTTGTGGTCGTTAAGTGAGCCAGTCTGCTTCCCATCTGCCTCCAGTTCTCTGGGCAACACCCTTGGGAGTAATGCTGTGTCTGGTCCCTTGGGAATAGCGCAGCAGCTGAGAGGAGGGTCTCTGCCTCACTGGGGCTACGCTTCTAGGGCTGGTGATGAGAAGTGGTCCCTACAGTGCCGTCCAGGGCAGACTGGCTACATGAAGAGGCCACAAGCCCAGGTGTGGCATTATGCCTCGGGTCCTCTCTCACACTGGCAAAATGTAAATGAGAAAGGTTAATCAGACCAAACTGAGGACTGAGCTAGAGAATGTCCATTTGCCATTTCCCTCTGGTCCTGTTCTAGAGTTTCTGGGCCCAAAGAGCCCCGAAGCCAGGGATCCTGTGACTTGTACTCACAGGTGTCCCTGGCCAGTTCCGGGATCCCGCTCTGGGTTTGCTCTGTTCGTGGCTGCAGGTTTTCATGTCTTCCATTGCTGTGGCAACTTCTTGGTCAGGTTACTTGGCCCAGAACTGGACCTGATGGCTTCTGGGCTCCAGACAAGGCTTAGGAAGATGAAGCCGCATGGGGCCTGCGCATACGACCATGGATTTCCCAGGCCCTGGGACCTACTTGCAGAGCGGGTGTGAGGGGCTCTTCAGCCCTGGGCGGGTGTCAGTTTTCACTGAGTGTTTACACGGTGAGGTTGTTCCTTTCAAGAATTCCTGAGAGGAGTTCAAAGGGGGGTTTTTCTTTGAGCGATTTGGAGAGCGAGAATGAGAGTGAGACTTGAAGAGGGAACAGGGGCCGGAGGTGCCTTTATCTGCAGAGAATTGCTCCGGCTTTCCTGATAGAAGCTGCTGCCGCCTCTTAAACAGCTTAGTGCAGTCAAAAGACAGACAGACTTGAAAGGCTGTTTTACAGCGAGATCAGCAGGGGCCACGAGGCAGAGAGCAGGGCGCAGTGGAGCGGAGGAGGCTGAGGCTCCTCGGTAGGGGGGTGCTATCAAAGGAGGCCCTAGCTGATCCTGACCGCCTCTGCCCCTGAAACCTTGTCTGCAGAAGCTGGCCATCTGTCAGTCTGCCCTTCTTGGCCAGGACCGAGAGGCCCCAACTCTTGGGGGGTTGGGTGTGGCCCCGCCAGGCGGCCTGGTGTCAGTGCAGCGCATTGATCGCCCGCCGGGCGGGCTGGGCCGCAAGCCGGGCAGCGCGTGCTTAATGTGATTGAAAGGCAGTTAAAATGGCGGTGACCTTTTCAGGAGGAATTAGATTGCCTGCCAAGACCGGTTAGAGGGAGTGATAACGCCGGTTGAAGAAGCTGCCCGGCCAACTTCAGAGAGAGGGAGCAGAGGCAAGATGAGCAGGCGAGCAGCGAGGCCCATTTAAGCCGCACTGTGCGTGCTGACAGAACAGAGATTGCTGTCCTTGTTAGATATGAAAGAATTGAAGAATTGCACATAAGTTCCTGTATCTGATCATCACCTGTCCCTCCTCCCAGACCAGGGCCCCTTAGTCATCCTCAGCATGTCTTCCCACCAGGCCCAATGAGGGCTGGTCTGGTGGAGCAGATGAGTTCCTTTGAATGTAATGTGCCGTGGAGCCAATGAACAAGCAGGGATTTTTGGTGGGACACTTGACTGAGGAGAATAGGCCTTGGAGATGGGACCTTTGATTACTGAGACCCTGAGAGGTCAGGCCTGGGAGGGCTTGGAATTGGTATTGTAGGACCGAATGAAGGATCAGACAGAACAGGTAAGGACTGGAATAGGTCCAGGTAGACGTGGATTTTCAAGAGCCTAAAAGAAGAGATACTGAAAGGTTTCAAGAGAGTAGTCTGAAAGAAACGTTTGTTTAGGAAGCATGGTGGCCTTCTCAGTTCTAGGGGACACCCTGGGCTGTGTGCGTAAGCTGCGGGTTGTCCTCTCTGAACCTTGGGTTTGCTAGCCTGCTGGTGCTGTTTCTCCCCACTCAGTTATAATTGCATAAAGGGCGGTGCATAGACCGTAGTGCTTCACCAACATCTCCCTAAAAGAGTTCAGCATTAGGGGGAGAAAAGATGCTCTTCAGACACCCCATGCCAGCCCTGGGCAGAGCAAGGGGCCTCTAGGTTGGGCCACAGTGGGAACCAATTATACAGCCCCTGGGGACAAACCTGCGCCTTCCTGTAGTCAAAGGAGGTGTGTGACGAAGGAGCCCGGCTTTCCTCATTGCCTATCTCCAACTCCTGGTCTCGGACAAGAGACTTGTGATGGGAGCCTTGATCCTTCCCCTGTCTTGTTTGCCAGTGAATGTTCACTTAGCTGGATTAGGGGAGCCTGGAGCTCATTATCTCTGGGATGCACAGGCTGGAGAGAGGACATGGAACGGTTGGCTTCAGGTGACGTGACAGTGATGCAGTGGGCATTTGGGTGACAAGGTGGAGAGATTTCCCAGGAGGCGGCAGGAAGTGGAAGGTGCTGCAGCTCAATCTTTGAGCCCTGGAAGGAAATGCGTCCCTGGAATCCAGCATTGAGCCCCTTTGAATCAAACAGGTAGAAGGGTAGAGACAGGGACGCTACTAAGAGAACCCGCTGTCCAGGCCTCTATCCTGCCCCGATCTTCGCCTAGGGACTGCATCTTAACTTGAGTACTTGCCTTGGATTTAGACTGGCTCCATGTGGCCTGGAATGAGATGCCATGGAGAGGAAAGGTGGGGCAGCTGTGGTGCAGATCTGTTAACTGACTGTTGCTTGGTAAAACTTCAGATTGTGGGTCAAGGGGTTGAGAGGTGGTGTGAGTCCAGGGCTGGGAGAAATTGGCCTGGCCTTAGCTGCTGCCTCCTTCTGCATGTTGATTTCCTAAAGATGGGAGCCCCAGATTCTCAAAATGTTCCCCAGGGAGCCCTGCTGCCTGGTACAGTCAGTGACGGGTGCTGGAACAGCCAACTGCCAGAGGCAGTCTTGGAACGGAGTGTGTCCAGCCTGCCGCTTTCTACCTCCTTACCACCCTGAGTTAGAACTTGTTTGGTGGGAGGAGCAAGGACGGGTGGCAAGGAGCAGGGCACCTTCTGTCCCCTGTGGCAACTGACGGGGATTTAATCGCCTTTTGGAAACACAATTGTTAAGCCGGGACAGAGGGAGTACAGGCAGAAGGAGCAAGTATCAATGGTTTTAAACGGCGTCTGTCTCTCTGTGCCTCTCCTGACGTGAGGCAGTGAAACGCGTTATCGAGGAGGCCCGGAAAGTGGCTAAGTGCGTTTGACACACGCCAACTCCCTGCCTCCACACTGGATAATTGCATTGTCAACTGTTCAGCGAGGTGGCAGGTGACACTGCAGGCCGATTGATTGTCCCGCATCGCAGCTCCCCAGACTGTCAGCTCCCCAATCGATGGCGTTTACACAAGACACCATAACTGCATCTGTAACTAATTCCAGTGTAAAACTCTCCGGAAGCTGCTGCTGCTGCGCACCTCCCCCCCCCCCCCCCCCCCCCCGCCTTCTCCCCTCCTCTGGAGAGCACGGGCCTCTGGAGGCCCCAGGACGCCTTTCTCCCTGGGCTTTGGTTTTGTTGGGAACAGCAGGTGAGGAAATCGATGGCTCCTTTTTTGTGGTTTCAAGTTCCAGGACGTTACTGCCCCTAGTCAGTGGGCATCTCCAGTTTCACAATCGATCATCTGATCAATTGATCAAATTAACGCTGATTTTTTTTTTCCTTCTCTCTTTGCGATGACCCAAGAAGAAATGAGTTTATGAGAGATGGGTCATTTTTATAAAATTTAGGCCTTGCTTATCATTTATGCACTTAACCCTTTCCCTCTCTATTGCTAAGTATCCACTTGGAAGGAAGAGGTTTTTTTGAACTGCCTGCCCTCCCTAGCCCAGGCCCCCACTGCTGAGCATCACTGATCATCAGGGTTAGTCTGCCTGCGGACAGCACCCAGCCCTTCATGGGTCTGAGCCACAACAAGGGGACTCCCCAGTGACTGAAGAGTGTTCTGGGTCATCTTGCGGGGTCTGAAGGCAGTCCCTGCTCTGGATAGTAACAGCAGGAGTGGCAGCTTGCCTGTTACTCTGGAGCTTCACAGAGCAGGAGCCAGAGGCTTGGGAAGGCGTTCTCTGTGCCATCTTGCTTCTGAGTACTGGCTTGGGATATTCCAGCAGCTGAGAACATAAAATGACTGTGGAGCCTTCTCAAAGTATGTGTGGGAGGGGGGCAGGCTGGCGGGGGCCCTGTCTGCATAAAATGGCTTTATGGCCGTTTCTTTTTATTATGATTCTGCCAGAAGTCAGCAAGTGACATTTCATTAAGAAAATAAAGTTTAATGTGCTGGGAAGGAGGTTGGAGTTGGCTGGGGCAGCACAGGAGTGAAATGTGGCAGTGGCAGCCTGTTCTGAACACCTGAGGGGTAGGGAGAGGCTCCCAACATCTGTCTGCTGGAGGAGGGGGTCAGGGTCAGAGTCAGCTGCTCTGGCCAAAGGCAGGCCTTTTCCTTGGCAAACAAGATGTGTCGTGCTCTCCATCCTGTCAGCGTGGTCGGAGAAGAAGGAGATTGTTGCCCACTTGAGAGATGGGGTCTGAGAGGTGAGGTTGTGGCCAGAGAGGTTTCTGCAGGCCACCAGCTGATCAGGCCTGGACCTGCCTCTGGCACAGGGCTCCCAGCACCTACCAACAGCACCGTCGGCATTTAGCCATCACTGCTCGGGGGTGTTATGTGGCACCTGTGGTGGGCTTGGCCAGCTCTGTGCTGGGTAATGCTTAGATCACAGACTTAGGGTTTTAATCTGGTGAGCAACAGTGAAAATACATGGTAATACATGTGAATTTGGAGTTGTACAGGAGCCTGGGTGGACACCACGGAAGGGGCCCCTCTGTAGAAATGTCTAGGGAAGTCTCATCTGTACTCAGCACCTTGAGCGTAGGAATCAGATCAGGAAACAACGTCCTCAGTGTCAAGGCAAGCGGAGGATGAGTTCAATGAAGTTTGAGAGAATGGTGAAGCAAGTTCATTCAGGAAGTATTTAAAGAGCAACTACTATGTGCAGGCACCATGAATAAAAGGCATGATTGAGAAGAGTCAGACTTGCAGAATGGGCAGGAATGTGTTCTGTAGACCAAGAGGGAGACCTTTCTAGGTAGAGATAACAGGAAGTACAAAGGCCTAGGGGCTTGAGAAAACACACAGGCCCTGGGAACCAAAATAGCTGTGTTCCACCAGACTACAGAGACCTGGTCCAGGCCTGGCAGGCAACGAGACTGCAGAGATAAAGACTTCCGGCCACTGGGCTGCTTTACGTGTGGAGAAGCCTGGACTTTTCCTGGCAGTTTGGGAGTGCCTCGTTTTCTCAGGTTTGCCATGGGAGCCATACTGGGCTGAGGAGTGGTGCTAGGATTCTCAGCTTTGCTTCTCACTTGCCTACAAGGCAGGGCTGGGCAGGGTCTGGCCAAGCCGAAGATGTGAGGCTGACTGCTGAGCTGCGTGCACTTGGGGGAGGGGGGTTGGCAGGGCTCGAGGGGCGCAGGCTCTAAGTGAACCTGATGGCTACATTCTGATTGATGGCGGAGTTTGTCTCCCAAACTGTCAGAGGGTTTATAGAGGTGCCACTCACCCACAAGGTGGGAATTGCTTGTCAGGACACTTGGCTGTGAATAGGAGACAGAGCTGTAACTTGGTGTTTTCTCAGCTTAATGGCCCCGCTGCTGACCCGCCTGCTGCCTTGAGTTTGTTTGTGCCTCAGTGTGGAGGGCAGATGAGGACTGGCGGGCAGGGGTGGAGCTGGGCAGTACCTGTTAGCTCTCTCTTTCCCTGGTGCTGCTTCTGGAATGGGTGGGCCCGTTGTGAGACCAGAAACCAGAGGCGTAGGATAGAGAAGGATCAGGAAGAAAGTGCTTTTGAAACGGGCTTGAATGATGGAGGACATTCCAGATGGAGAGAGAGCATGAGCCAGACAGACAGGGTGACATTGGAAGTGGAGTAAGTCTGTCCGTGTATGTGGGGCTTAGGGAGCGAAATGAGAGAAGGTGAAGAGGTGGGAGCATCCAGAGCGTAGCAAGTCTGGCCTAAGAGGAGGAATTGGGCGCGGGCACAGTGAGCAGCCACAGGCAGTGTTGGAGCAGGGAAAAGAAGGGTCAGGACTCTGGCGACAGGACGAAGCAGTAGAGGAGAGGCTTGGCAACCCACTACAAGCCTGTTGCCTTCGTGAATGTGTAAGACCCTGAAAATGGAAGAATGGACAAGAAATTTCTGAGATCATTGAGCAGAACTCGGAGCTGCTTGGCATCGATTCCACTCACCCCAGGTCACATGGCTTTCAGTCCTGTGCCCCCAGCAGGGCTGCTGCACTGGCTCACGGATGTCCGAGACCAGGACCACCGGCAGGAGGCGGGGCGGGGAGGACGCGATGTCCGAGACCAGGACCACCGGCAGGAGGCGGGGCGGGGAGGGCGCGATGTCCGAGACCAGGACCACCGGCAGGAGGCGGGGCGGGGAGGACGCGATGTCCGAGACCAGGACCACCGGCAGGAGGCGGGGCGGGGAGGGCGCGATGTCCGAGACCAGGACCACCGGCAGGAGGCGGGGCGGGGAGGACGCGATGTCCGAGACCAGGACCACTGGCAGAAGGCAGGGTGGGGAGGGAGAAGTTGCTTTGTGGTCCCTGGCCCCGGGCTATCAGGAAGGGTGGTTCTGGGAGTCCGCACAGGTGAGCGGGCGTGGGGCAGCTTCAGCAGCTCAGCCCCTTGCACCACCACCACCCCTCCCACCACTGGCCGAGAGTCTGCCTGTTGCTGTGCCAGATACACCTTGGTGGGGTCACTGCCTGCCCCGCCCTCGGCCCTGCCCCTGCCCAGCCGGGTTGCCTCCGGGGACTGCTCTGAGAAGCAGGTGTGCATGCCTGTCCTCCCTCGGCTGTCCCTTCTTAATCCCTTTATAACTGCACTTGTCCAGGAATCTGGGCTGAGTGAGGTGGGGATGAATAATTAATGTCAGGCGCTTCAGACACCAAATATTTGAACAGCTGCCTGGTGTTTTTGCTGGCAAGGACCTGCCGGCCAAAATCAGGACATTGGCTGAGGGTTCCGTTGTATGGCTCTGACAGGCCTTTGCCAGCCTACTCTCCCCCGGGTAGACTTGCCAGGCTGGACCATGGGGCACGGGATGCCCAGGTCCTGGGTTGGGGTGGCCTTGTAGACCTGTCTGTCCTCTTCCTACTCTTCTTAGATGTGGAAGGCAGGTGGACAGCAGGCCTAGACTAGGCCTGTCTCCTGAGGACTTGACATAATGTATGAATGGGCTGGTTTATGAGCAGAGACCACTTGGAGCAGCAGGCAGTACAGGAAAGGCTGAGGTATGCAGAGTGAAAAAGAACTGTAATGTCAGAATCAAGAGCACCCAAGTGCTCTCTATTCCCCAAGCCCAAGTTTCTGCCAGGCCTTACCTAGCCCCAAACCTGACCCCTACCTTAGGGAACAGAAGGGGGATCCTTGGCCTCGTCTTGCTGGCCCCTGGCCCTCCTCACACCCTGCCTCCCACAGGCTCTGGCTTCGTCATGTGCAGCGGCAAGGAGAATCCGGACAGTGATGCTGACTTGGATGTGGATGGGGATGACACTCTGGAATATGGGAAGCCACAGTATCCTTGGGGCACTGCGGGACAAGGCGGGACTGGTGGGACAGGCCAAAGGGAATAAGGAAAGCCACAAGCACCTCCAGTCACTCATCCACACCAAAACCCCCAGGGTCAGTGTCTCAGCTTGGGCCAGGGGCAGCCCTCCTGGGGATTCAACCCTCACGGCCCACCACAAACTAGGATCCATTGTCCTTGACCACCTTGCCAGATACACGGAGGCCGATGTCATCCCCTGCACAGGCGAGGAGCCTGGCGAAGCCAAGGAGAGAGAGGCACTGCGGGGTGCAGTCCTAAAGCAAGTGTGGGCACAGGCTTGGGCGGGTGGGAGAAAGGGAAGGGAGGCCCTGAAGTGGGGGTCCACCCGGTGCCCACCCTCAGGGCTGTCCTGCCTGCCTTCGGGGCTCACTTTGTCCTTCCTCTTTCCTTTCTCTAGTGGTGGCCCTCCTAGCACACGCATCACACCTGAGTTCTCTAAATGGGCCAGTGATGGTAAGTCCTGACCCAGGTTAGCAGGGGCCGAGGTGGGTGGTGACTGATTCAAGCCCAACCCCTCACCTGTGCTGCCCATCTGGCCAGAGTGTGAGTCCCCTCTCTGTCCCGGCAGAGATGCCATCTACCAGCAACGGTGAGAGCAGCAAACAGGAGGCCATGCAGAAGACCTGCAAGAACAGCGACATTGAGAAGTGAGTGGTCCGAGGGAGCCCAACCCCGGAGACCACAGCTCAGTGGGAGGGAGGGGGCCCTTCGCTAACAGGAAGGCCTGCTGCCCTGGCACACAGCCGGCAGTGGGGCCCAGCTGGTGCTGAGCATCACTCTCTGAATTGATCACTAGGCCATGGCCCCGGGAGCCTTGGTGGAGGGAGGAGCAGGCGGCCTGCCCGCCTGCCTGCTGCAGGGGCCTCCGCCCGGGGAATGTGATGTATGGCCGCCCAGCCCAGCCGGCACACTTGATTCATCTCCAGTTTCTGTTTCTTAATCGGGAGCTAAATTGGTTTCATTTTTCTTGTCCCGGGTGGCGCTTGCAGTGTGGGTTTTAGGCAGGAGTATTGGGTCTCATCACTTCTGGTAGGAGTTTTTGGCCCACATTCTCTGGCAGGGGAAAAGAAGATCCGTTAGCACTTCCCCCAAGGTGGGGCCACCCCTGGCCTGGATCCCCAGGAGCCACCAGGATTTGAAAGCAGCAGCACACCTTACTGCCTTTCCAGAAGCCCAGGCAGCCCAGTCCTGGCCCCAGGAGGTGGCATTGTCCAGTTCTGGCTGCCTGGAGCTGCACCGCTGTTGGCCATTGCCTAACTCCTCACACCTGCCCCTCCCTCCTCTGAAGGCTAGGTTGCCCGGGGTTAAAAGGCAGCCTCTTCATTCCAGGGCCAGTGTTCCATCTTGCCTTCTGCCGGGAGAGTGGATTGCAGGCCAGTGCAGGGCCAGGTCGGTGGCCCAGGGTCACCTCCCATTTGTTTCCCTCCATTTTGTGTTGTCATAAATTCATTCCAGCCTGTTGTGGTTGATCAGTTTATCTCGGCCAGGGCCGCGAGTGCTGCTGGCATGATGTATGGGCCGCGGCGCAGGGCCCGGCTGCCCATGAATCACCGCAGCTGCTCCGTGTCAGCGCCGGAGCGGGCCGCACGGGTTCGGTGCAACCAGCTTGGGGGGAGAGGAATGACGTATGGATGTTTATTTAATAATTCTCTCCTACTCCAGCTGAGCGGGGCAGGCGGGGCTGTAAGGGGCGCCCACCCTCATCTGGAGGGGCTGCTCATAAATCAGAAAGACAAGATCATTAATCAGGGATGGCGCCGGAGGGGGAGGTGGGGGCCAGAGCCAGTGGCCATCCAGTGGTCCTACCCCACTGAGGGCTGGGGGAGCTGGGCTTTCTGTCCCACCTGTGTGAGCACGAGCACCAGTGGGCGGAGCCCTCGGGGATGAGTTGGGGGCGGGCTCAGTCATGTGCAGAGATCTCTGACGGGTCTGGCCCTTCAGTCCCCATGATGTCTCTCTTTCCCAGATATGTTATGGGTTCCCGTCCTGGATCTTTTTCACATCCAGGGGAAGGAGAAACACAGACTGCATGGCTTCTTTCAAGAAATTCTCCACCCCATGCCTTCAAGGGGCTCTGGAATAGCTCACAACCTCCCTGGATCGGGGGCCTGGAGGATTGGGTGTTTCACTAGAGCAAAGAGTAAAGGCCATTTATGTGCTGAGCAGATCCACCATGGGGATGGAGTGGCCTTGGAGATGGGAGTGGGAAATGGCTCTTCTGGACTCATGGCTTTTGCCTTCCCAGCTCCAGCTCATTCTCTGGTTTAGGGTTTTCAAGTTAGTTTTCTACTCTGGGGTAGGCTGCCCCCAGTTCCAGGCCTTGGTTTCCCAATCATTGAAGTTACCACACGGGATCAGCCTGGTCCTTGGAGAGGAAAGAAGCACAGCTACCCATCCTTGTCTCCTTGCCAGGAACATATCAGCAATCCAGATGGGGGTGGCACATACAGCATTGGGCAAAATGCCAGGGGGAGGACTCAGCTGTGCAAGTGCGTGTGAAGAAGGAGAGTGTGGTAAAGGCTTTCCAGAGCTGGAAAGCTGAAGGGATGCTCCCAAGAAACCCACCAGTGCCAGAAGCAGTTGTAGTCAGAGCCTTCCTCAGGTTGCTTGGAGAGAGGCAAGGCAGAGAGAGCCATGGACTGCTGGAGTGATGGATCTGGAGCATGTCTGATATAGGGACACAGCCATCAGGGAGACCTGCTGGTGCCCCTTTAAGAGAGAACGGTCAGAGATTCGAGTTTGCTGCTGCCCATTAAGTGTATCCCACCATCCTCCACATGCCCCCTGTTACACCTATGCCGAGCAGGGACAGACTGCCTGGAAGCTTTCAGGCTTTCTGGCCCCACTGCCCCCCCAGGCTGGCAAGACAGACCACCCCCTAGGAGATGGCCCTAGCACACACACCGCCCTTGTGATTTCTACCTCAGCTGACTGAATACACCTTCTAAACCTTAGCTCTTACCCTTTACAGCCCTCCTCCAATATCCTCAACTACTTCCTGTAAATCGAGTGTAAGATAAACTTCCTTTCTGATTGTGGCATCTGGGGTTGTCTTGGGCACTGGGTTCCGTGTAGCAACCTTCTGCTTGTCCACAAGTGAGCCTTCCAGGCAGATGGGGCCAGGGGCCCTTGGCCTTGGTTCCCACTGTTTTCTCAGCCTGGAGGCCTATCTCCTGGTTGTAGCCAGTGTAGAGTAACAGCTGTTCACACTGTTACTGGTTGATTCCAGAATCAGTCTGCCAGGGTTTGAATCCCATCTCCCCTACTCTGCGTGAACCTTGGGTAGTCTACTTAGGTTTCTGTGCTTTTGTTGTCTTTGTTGAGTTGTGTCCGACTCTGCACCCCATGGACTCGAGCATGCCAGACTCCTCTGTCCTGTACTGTCTTCCAGACCATGTCCGTTGAGTCAGTGATGCTATCTTAACAGTCTCTGCCTCCCCCTTCTCCTTTTGCTTTAGTCTTTCCCAGTGTTCCTTCATATATAAAATGGGAGCGTTAGGATCTCCCCATGGAGTTTTTGTGAGGTGTAAATAAGATAATAATTTTTAATCTCTCAGTAAAATTCCTGGCATTTAGTAAGTGTTTAATAAATTTTAGCTCTTTTATTTGTATTATGTCGTTATTCCCTGAAGCTCATCTCCAGTACCATCTTTTCTACTCCTCCAGGAAACATTCCTCCCACTCTGAGCGCCTCTGGGTTCTGTTGACTTGTTTTAGGAGTGGTGGGAAAGATCACTCCTTAGAATTGTCTGAGCGGTTCCCTGTTCAGTATTGTAGCTCCGAGAGTTCAGGAAGTTGCAGGGCTTGTGCAGAGATTGGACAACAGGTGAGGACCACCAGGACATCTGACATGCCGAGGAAGAAACAGCTAGGAGCCGTTGATGTAGGCTAGGCCTCCAGCCCAGGGACCTAGATTATGTGGGCCTCCTCAGATCCCCATCTCTCAGTCTCCCTAGACCAGTTGTTTCTTCAGCAGGTGTTTACTTACACTCCCCTGCCTGGAGTGGGGCTGGTGTCCAGAGTCAGCATCGGTGGAGTGATCATCTCGCCCTCAGGGAGCGAGTCTGGCAGAGGAGACAGGCATTTGCAGTCGTGCTGCTGTAGTGAAGTCCAGCACAGGGGCTGGAAGAGCACAAAATGGGGAGCCCCACCAATGGTACTGGCCGAGGCTTGGAAAAGGTTTCTGGGAGAAGGTGGGAACTAGGCCTGAATGATGAGATGGAACTAGAGAGTTAGGAGGTGGGGTGACCCAGAAGCAGCAGAAAGTACTTGAGAAGCCAATGGAGTGAAAAATGGTGGGGCATGTGGAAGAACTCTGGCATTGGACGTGGATAGAACGCAAGGCACGTGGCAGGGCGCTGAGGCATGGCTGGTGGGGGCAGGCCAAGGAGGCCCTCGTAAGCTTGTAGGAGTTTGCTAGAGCTTTACTCTGAGGTGGACGCTGAAATGTTGGAAATGTCAGTAGAAGTGGTCGGTCTTGCAGAATCGGAGGTACCAGAAGGATGGGGACTGGAGGCAGAGGGGCCATCCAGGTTGGTGTAACGCACAGTCATGAGCTTGACTCAACTAGGGGTGGCAGCGTGGAAAGGAGTGGATTCCAAAGATGCAAGGAGCTGGATGTCAGGGGTGACTGGGAACGAGGAGTTTCGAGAATGGTTCCCAGGTGTCTGGTTTAGAAATTCACCAGGATGGAGGTGCAGGAGCAAGGCGGGTGAGGGGCGCGGGTCTGGAATGTGGAGTTTATGGATCTAGGATGTGAGTGGGATCAGGGAGCAGGGAGGTCTAAGAGACATGGGTACATGTGGTTCTGGAATCCAAGGAAGGTGTGGGCTGGAGGTTCATATTAGAGATGCCAGCCTGCTGCCTGCGCAACTGTGCCATCCTCCTTACAGAATCACCGAAGATTCAGCTGTGACTACGTTTGAGGCCCTGAAAGCTCGGGTCAGGGAACTTGAACGGCAGCTATCTCGTGGGGACCGTTACAAATGCCTCATCTGCATGGTGAGAGGAAGGGAACCTCACGTGTCCCTGCTTGGGCCTCAGTGCTCCCTGGGGGTTGGAGAGGGTCTCTGCCCCGTGAGCTGGGCCCTTCAGAGGGTGGGACGCCTCAGAGTGACCCCTCCCTTCTCTGCCCATCTTCTCCCTAGGACTCATACTCGATGCCCCTGACGTCCATCCAGTGTTGGCATGTGCACTGTGAGGAGTGCTGGCTGCGGACCCTGGTGAAGTGGTCTGGGGGTTGGGAGTGGGTAGCCTTTTGGGTTACTGCCCAGATGTCCATGCTTATGCTTGAGCCTGCCTGGGGGGTTGGAAGAGCAAGGAGCAGGCGGAGCAGAAGCACAGACCACAGCCTGAATCCAGGATATTCATCCCCCAGCTCATGAGCCTCTCCCCTCCCCCACACCAGGTTTATCCAGTTCTCCCCAGCCATGGGGTCTCTCTGCTCCCTTCCCCAGCCCCCACCCTGGAGGGCCCCATGTTACACATAGCAGTGAGATCCCCAGTCAGGAGGAGGCTGGGTGTGGGTAAGCAGGACCAGGGCCTCAGCCCCTCCCCCTCCCATTACTAAGCTCCTTCTGCTCCTGCCCCTGTTCTTCGCTCAGGAGCAGCCATTAAAATGTCGCCCGGAGACAGCAATAAAAGGCCCGGACGTGGGCTCTGTGTCCTGATCAAAGGCCGCGTGTAATCTCGTTAGGGCCGCGGCAGCCACAGCTGGACCCAGCCTTGTTCTCATTATCGGGGCTCCCGCTGCGGGCCTAGCCAGGCGGTTTGATCCTGGCATCCCCCCAACACAGGAGCGTGCCTGCCTGCTCACAGAGGCTGCCCAGGCCTCCCCAGCCCTCGCAGACAGGACCAGTCCAAAGTCCCGGCACACACGGGTGCAGGGAGACAGGGCTGCAGGCCCGGGTGCACACGATCAAATATGTGGCCGGGGTTTAACCAGAGGGCCCGCCCCCGCCCCCTTCTCCCCGCAGGGCGCCAAGAAGCTCTGCCCCCAGTGCAACACCATCACAGCGCCCGGAGACCTGCGGAGAATCTACTTGTGAGCCGGCCACCCCAAGCAGGCCTTGCCTCAAGCGCCCCGCCTGCCCCGCCTGCGACGAGACGCCCCCTTGTACATACTTGCACACAGGTTCCCCATGTACATACATGCACACACACGAACACGCACACACGCACACAGAGGACTCTGGAGCCAGAATGGAGGCTGAGGCCCAGGCCCTGCCTGCTGGCTCCCACCAAGACTGGGGACCATACCTGTTCTGAGTTCTGTTCCCAGGGTGGGGCAGGGAGGTGGGGGTGGGGGGAGTATTGTCAAGCAAGGCTCCTGAGATCCAGCCCCCAGACGGACAGACATGCAAACACCAGACTGAAGCACATGTAATATAGACTGTGTATGTTTACAATGTTGTGTATAAATGGGACAGCTCCCCGCCCTCTGCCCTTTCCCCTTCCCTCTGGTTGTATGATTTTCTTTTTGTTAAGAAGGCCTGGAGGCAGCACCTCCTTGAGGGCTGGCTGGGGGCTCGGCCCATCCGCCTCGGGTGCCTGCCTCACCCCTCCCCGGTCCCTTCCCTCTCCCATGTGCTCGCTGTTCAGTGGTGTATATTTCTTCTCCCAGACGTGGGGCATGTGCCCGAAGGGACGTGATCCTCTCCTTAGTCTTAGCTCCTGGGGCTCTTGGTAAGGAGTTGGGGGAGGGGGGAGGCACAGGCGTGGGAACCGAGCTGAAGCAGGGGCTGAGACTGGGCTGGACAGGTGTGCTTCTGGCTCCCCAGCCTTCCGCAGAGAACCTTTCCTGGGATTAGAGCTGCTCTTCCCGGGAAAAGTGTGGTCTCCCCTGCCCTTCTGTGGGCCCCATGGTGTGATGCTGTGTCTGTATATTCTATACAAAGGTACTTGTCCTTTCCCTTTGTAAACTACATTTGACATGGATTAAACCAGTATAAACAGCTGCTGTTTCTGTGTATGTATACAGGGAGGGGAAGACGATGGGGTGGTAGGAACAGAGGCAGTTAAGGGGTTAATTCCTGGCAGCCATGTGGGGAAAAGGACTTGGCTAAGGCTTTGTAAAGCAGTGTGGGGTTAGTCTGCTCAGGGGCCCTGGAGCTCTTGTCGGGTGGGGGGGTGGGGCCAGGACCTGGACTCCTGACTATTGATGGGTAGGGGCTCCAGGTTAATTCCTTATCGATGCAGAATCGTCAGCTCATTAATCACAGGAGAGGTCAGAGCTTGGGGGTGCCGAGGGGATGCAAGCTCTATCCCCTGGTCTAGGGCTGGAACAGGCTGTAAGCTCAAGTGAAAACATAATCCCCAAACCTCTCTTTCTAGTTCTTTGAAGTGATCCAGGGACCACAGTCACCATCTTAGTCCCCTGTGGCGGCGTCTGCTCTCCATCCTAGTGACCACTACCTGCTATAGCTACTGTGCAGATAAATGAACAATAAGAACCCCCTTTATCCAAGGTGGACCCTCAAATCAGGGAACTGAGGCTGGGCAGCCACCACTTGAGACGGAGCTTGGTCAAGCGGTGATACCCACGGCTGACCGGTACCAGGGAGTGAGCAACTCTCTGGGTACTTGGGCAGGTGCTCAGAGCTGCAGAGGAGGTCTTGGCTACCACAGAAAGCTTGTTTTAACAGAAGATTCTGCTAAAATTCAACACCCCAGAGTATCTTCATGACTCCAGACGCCTTTCCTTCACATGTTCTCACACACACCAGACCCCGCCTCCCAAATCTTAGACACACCCATCTCCTCTGGGATGCGTAGTGAATACGACAGAATCAGGTCCAGTTGCCAGTTCCTGTCCACCTCTGCACCCAGATGACAAATCACCCTGGTTGGAGTCCCGTGAAGGCCCTTCACAGCTCCAGGCCCAGCTTGATGGCACCAAATATTCTGAAAGCAAGGATCCTGGGGCCCAAGCCTAGGAAAATATGTGGCCTGAGCAGAGCAGCTCCAGTGATGGTTGAGGGTTTAGAAGAGAAGTGGACAACGCCCAGTTCCCATCAGGCTGGCTCCTATCGGATCTCTACTCTCCCCTCTCCCTGCCTTGGACTCAGTAGGTCCTTGATGGCTGGTTACTTTCACCCCCGGGGGCCAACTGCTCTCTAATAGAAGACATTAACCCAGAGTGAGGGCATGAAACCTGCCCTGCTGTGGGATCCTTGAGTTCCATCTCATGGCACAGGCAGCACTGCCACCTGTTGGCCATGGCTAGGAATGCAGCCACACAGAGTAGGAACGGGCTGCAGCAGTTGAGGGGCCATCCCAGAGGGTTGAGGCCATGCAGGGAGAGCTGAGCTCTAGAGACAGAAGGTGCATCAGCCCCAAGACTATCAAGGGTCAGCTCCCACCCAGAGCTCTTCCAGCCATCTCCTTCAGTGACTCAAACTTTCAAAGCCCATCCCTGCCCCCCAAGTCCCTTGATCACCACAGTGTGCTAAGTCACTTCAGTTGTGTCTGACTCTTTGTGACCCTATGGACTGTAGCCCGCCCGGCTCCTCTGTCCATGGGATTCTCCAGGCAAGAATACTAAAGTGGGTTGCCATGCCCTCCTCTAGGGGATCTTCCCGACCCAGGGATGAAACCTGCGCCTCATGTCTCCTGCTCTGGCAGGCGGGTTCTTTACTACCAGCGCCACCTGGGAAGGGATCACCACAGTAAGCTCAATCTATCAACACATATTTATTGAATGCCTACTATGTGCCAGTATTGTGCAGCAGTGACTTATAGGATGATAGATGATACAGAATTCTAAGGCTGAAGCCACTGCTCCTGTCTACAGAGGATCCAAGTGGGTCTCCCTCAAGGAGATGAAGGCCAATGGTTCTGGTCTTCAGGACTCCTGACTCAGCTTGTCCCAGCTCCCATCTGGTGCTGCTATCTTCCTGCTCCTCACACCATCTGCCCACTCCACACACATCTTGCAACATCCCTGGGTCCAGTGGCTTCCTGGCAAAGTGTAGTAGATCCTGGACAGAGCCCCCCACCTGTCAGCTCCCCCATATGGCTTCCACCTCAGACTCCCTGGCAATGAGAAGCCTGAGTGAACTGCCAAGTGGGATCCTAGGGGATGGTGCTCTGGGCTTGGGGGGGGCTTTGCCTGCCCTTCCAGGTCCTGGGAGCACAGATCACAGCCCCTGCCCCAGCCTTCCCCTACCTTCTGACACCTCCCTGCAAAGCTCACCTTCCATTCAAGGAATCAAAGATCAATGTTGGGGCTCAGCCTCACCCCACCCCCAGCTTTATTAACCCTTCACAGTCTAAATGCCACAGGAATCAGCAGCCTGACTGCTGCACTTAGCAAACACAAGCGCTGCAAGGCTCGTGCAGAGACCTGCACAGGCACTACTGCCCCCAGGATCCTGGGGTCAACAGACCGACATGGTCCCCCAGGACAGAGGCCCATGGGAATTCTCTACCTGGAGGACCACAAAGACCCCGAGAGCTGCAGGGAGCTGTACCAGTAGAGGACCCCACCCATGGACGTAGGTTGTGGGGAAGAGTCAGGCATTTATTTCTGGAGCAGAAGTGAGGTGGGGAGGGCAAGGGCCTGAGCAGTGGACACAGCTGTGCATGAAGTTGACGCAGAGGGTGGTGTAGTAAGTAGGGTAGTCGCGGAGGTGGCTGACATGTGCAGACGACACGAAGTCCACGGAGCGTACCAGGACCTGGTGTGCCAGGCGTGCCTCCACCATGCGCTCCACGTCCTGGGCCAGGACCACCTCGTCAGCCCTGGAGTAGAGGTAGAGCTCGGGCCAGCGAGAGGCTGCATCGAGCAGCCTGTCATAGAAGTGCGTGTGGAAGAGGGCGGTGAGTGGCGCAAGCAGGACGTGGAACAGGAAGGCCACCAGGGTGAAGGCCACCAGGAGCAGCAGGCGCAGCGCGGCAGGACGGTGCTCTAGGACGACTGCCAGCGCCCGCAGAGCCCCCAGCAGGTTGCTGTCACCGGGACCGCTGTCAAAGATGGTGCCCACCACACGCAGGTGACAGAAGCGCTGGTGGGTCTGCAGGAGCTCCAGCACATATCGGTACAACATGACGCCAGCGTTGCTGAAGACGTGGAAGAGCAGGGGCTCCTTCTCAACCTCGTAATCAAAGAGCAGCTCAAGCAGCTTCTGGGCCAAGACACGAAGTGAAGGGATGCCCAGGGTCTCGGAGAAGAAGACCATGTGCCAGGGGGCTGTGTATCGGATGACGATGCAGCCCTGAGGAGAGGAGAGAGGCCCAGTTGGTCCTCGGGGATGGGGTAGGGAGGAGAGGTGGGGACCAGCTAAGGTCAGAGGGGTCCAGCAGCTCTCACTTCCACAGCCCATACGCTTGGAAGTCCTCCAGGCCCTGCTGCAGCCTAGGTGCACGCTCACCTCTCCTAGACACAGGTGCCTCCCAGAGGGGAAGGGCCACTCCAGGCCCATTTGTCGAATAATTGCTTCATGCTGCCCTTGAGGCCTAGAGCCCAGAGCTTGCTTTGGAGACCTCTGGGCTGACCAGAAGGAAGCCTTCTCACTCTGGTCTGCTGTCTCCCTCCCACCCACGACCTTGTACCCTCATCTGATCAACTCTGGCACACAAGGCCTCACTGCCTGGTGACACCCTGCTGCAGCCACTCTGCTCTGCACGGTCCCTGCCTCCCAGGGACAAGCAGGTTCCCCCAGGAGACCCAGCACCCAAGACACAGCCTGCAGGCCCAGCCTTGACCACTAGAGGCCACTCGTGAGCTAGGCCCACATGGCCTCAGTCTCTGGCCACTGCCACCTATCTCGCAGGGTCCTGTCTGGTTCTGAAGCCTGGGGTCACTCCTCGCTCTCCCTGAAATCCCAAGTACAGTAAACGCATTATTCCTCAAATTCTAAAATAGCTAAAACATCTCTGGGCCTCTGTATCCCTCAATGCCTGGGTCAAAGTACACCTCAAGGTCCTCACACAGATCCCCTTCTAGGCCAGTTAGAGAAGGTGACCAAAGCCACCCTGAGTCCTAACCCTCTGCCATTAATGCGTGCCAGACACACAGGGCTCTTTGTCAGGGGACTCTGAGTTAGGCAGGCCCTGGGGTCAGACAGTTCTGGGCTCAGTTCCTGGGACCAGCATCTATAAACAGTAGAGCTGAAGAGCAATTTAACTCATCTTTCTGAGTCTGTGTTCCCTTCTGTAAGCTGGGACAACATCCATCTCATGGGATTACAGTATAATTAAATGAAGAAAAAAAAAAGTATCTCCAGTGCCCCCAAACAGCACTTGGCACAGAGTTCCAGCTAAGAAGAGCAGTCATTAGTGGTGGCAGGAGTAATAACAAGGAGAAAATTTTATGGGCGCAGTACCTGAATGACCCAGAGCCAAAAAAAGACAGTCAGCTGAGGTTACCCTGCCACAGCCCCCTGACCTCCTCCCCTCTGGCTGGCTGCAATCACGTGAACGGACCTTACCACCCTTCCCAAGACTGCAGCGAGGGGTCACAGGTGCCACCTGGCCCCACAGCTCTGGAAAACTTCACCAAGCGCTCTGCTCCAACTCCCCAGGGGGTGTGAAATGTCTTTCCACCCACCTTCAACCTACACACACCGCCAATGAATACAAACACACTCCACACCACCACCACCACCACACACACGCGACTCCTGGGACTAAACACAGCCTCTCTATCTCACACGCCTTAGCTGCAGATGCCCAAATAATGAAGTATTAGGAGTTTGGGGTTGGAAAAATTTCTTCTCTACCCCCATTTCATCCTTCTGACCAGAAGGTAAAAGCACCCCTTCCTTTCCCAGGTGACCCCCACAAGCAGCCCTGCCCCCTCAACCCCTCTGCCTTCCCTGGGATCATTTTTTCTCTCCACTCAATCACTTCCTCCCCATGCCTTCCACCCCAAGAATGTCCTTCCTGTCTCCCTCGTCACCAGCCCATTTCCCTAAGACTCTCTTCCTCTGGATTCAATCATGCTCCCCTGAGTTTATTTCTCTTCCTGTGGCCTCTCCTCCTTCCCACAGTGGATCCTCTTCATTTCCTACTCCTCAGATCCTGGCCTCTTCTCCTTGCTCTCTACACACTCCCTGGGGGAATATCATCCAGCCCAGAGCCTAAGGCGTCACTTCTAGTGCTCCCTGTGTCAAAGGACACACCCACCTCTACCAGGGATCGGCTGCAGGGAAGCCTGGCACTACCCCGGACCCCACCTATGCCCGTGCCCACTCCCAGTCTCTCATCCACCGATCACTCTGCCTCCTAACAAGCCCCTTGATTCATCAACTTCCCTCCACCGGCACCACCAGCCTCAAGGTTCCAGCCACTGTAACAATCTCACTTTGCAGCCTCCAGCCCTGGCCTCCCCAGTCCTTTCTCCACTGGGCAGGGAAGGACTCTGAGAAGCACAAGTCTAACATCACACCCCAGCCTAAATCCCCTGAGGACCCTCCCAGCCTCTTCTCTTCACACTTGCCCTTCCTTTTGTCCTCTGTTCTGGCCATACTCACCTATTTCTTGGCCTCCGCCTGCCTTCAAGGATCTTAGTCTAATGGAGAAGCCAGACAAAGAGCCTCGCCCAGGGAGTAGAATTCAGAAGCATCTGAAACTACTTAAGGAGTAAGGCGATGCCAGGGCACCAGCTTGCTGGCTGAGGGGAGGCCTCCAACTCCCGTCCTATTCCAGGGCCACCACACTCCTGGGCACAGCGCAGACCTGGGTCAGTGGAGGGAGGCTGAGGGGAGGGGGCCCTAGCTGGCCCTTCTCCCAGGTGATTGCCACTCCTCCTCAGTGCAGGGCTTCCAGCTCGGGGGGTGGGCTGGGGAGTGGTCTGTACTGCCTCCCTCCCTTGGGAGGCCTGGGTGAGGAGGGCAGGGCCAGGCCAGTGGCCAAAGCTGTGAAAGGGGTACTCAGGCATAAGAGGCCCTCCCAAGGCTCGCTCCAATCACCGTAACCTCTATATCCAACTCTCGTGAGGCCTGAGATGACGCAAGGAAACCTCAGGCCTGAATTCTTCTCCAGAAGACCCTTCTACCCTGGAAACATGAAGGTGCCATGCTCAACCCTAAGACAGAAACTCCTGGTGAGACAAGGAGGAGGCCCCAGGAGTCCACACTATGCCCAGCACACCCGGCCCAGGCTCCTGCTGCCCAAAGAGGCAGCACCAGCCCAGAAAGACTTGAGGTCTGGGCTGATGCCTCAGCCGGGAGCACAGTGGGGATGGTCTGCCACCGTGGGGCTTGGGGAGGAAGAAAGGGGGAGGGCAGGGGGCTGGAGGGGACAGACCAGGCCACGGAGTTGGCTGCAAAGACTGATAATCCTGCCCAAGTCCCCATGGCCCAGCATCTTCCTCACAGGCCAGTCCTGGTGCCATTCCCAGGCCTGTCTGGCCCCTGACTGGTGGTCAGCCTCCACGGCAGCCTGGAGATGAGGGCAGCCAAGGCTGAGAGGGCCCCTCCAGAGGGGGCCCAGAGCACTGGGAGTCCACACGCCTGCAGTACTCACCCTTTTGTGATAGATGGCGCTGTACTTGGCCAGGTTCTTGTCGGAGCAGCCTCCCCAGCCCAAGAGAATCACCAAAGGCAGTCGAGTCCCAGCCTCCTTCCCACCTTGGTCAGGGCTGTTCTCTGAAACACAAGCAGGGTAGGACTGTCAGCCGTGAAGTGTGGGTGTGGGATGGGGTGACTGGCCCATCCACAGCTGGTAGCAGGGAAGTGCCAGGGGCCAGGCCTAGGTAGGCATCCTTCCAGCCCCTGTGCCTCAGGTGCCCGGGAGGCTCCTTCCTCTGTCCTTCACTTCAACTGGCTTTCAGGCTTCTCAGATGGCACTGCAGGGTAACTGGGAAAAGCCACCTGAGGGCCCCTTTCTTTTCTTTCAGAGACACAGCCCAGGTGAGAAAGATGAAAAAAACACTTACTCCATGCAATTTCACCTTCTAATCCCGGGATCAGCATACCATAGATATTAATACAAGCCATGGGCTGAATTCTACCCATGATCTGTTTTCATATGACCTTTGAGCTAAAGATTAAAAGTGCTTTTTACATTCTAAAATAGTTTTAGAAAAAAAAACTCAAAAGATTTTGTGGTGTGAAAATCATGAAATGTAAACGTCCACAAATAAAGTTTTATTGGAACACAGCCCAGCTCATTCATTTACATAATGTCTATGGCTGCTTTCAAGCTGAAACAGCAGAGATGAGTAGCTGCAACAGAGACCACACAGTTCACAAAGTCTAAGGTCTAAGGTACAGCCCTTTACAGAAAAAAGTTGGCCAGCTCCTGTTCTAATTCCACAGACAGATGGAAGAAGGGGGTCAGAGAAACCGACAGGGCAGTGTAGGTGGGGAAGTGAGGCAGACTGACTCTGGGGGCCCCTACCAAACCAAACCCTGTCCTGACAGAGAGGAATAACAGTCAGTATTTCCTGAGATTTAACCCTCATAGCACACTACAGGGAGAAGGAAATGGCAACCCACTCCAGTGTTCTTGCCTGGAGAATCCCATGGATGGAGAAGCCTGGTAGGCTGCAGTCCATGGGGTCGCACAGAGTCGGACATGACTGAAGCGACTTGGCAGCAGGCAGCAGGCAGCACACTACAGGGAATATTATTACAGAAGAGGAAACTGAGGCACAGAGTGGTTAAGCTACTTGCCTAAGGAAACACAGGAAGTGCAGAGCTGGGAAGCCGGTCCCGACTCCCCATCCTAACTAACCCACTGGAGGTGTTCTGGGCCGCCAGCCCCGTCCACCACAAGTACATCTCGTGCCCTAATATGCCGAGGCACAAGCCAGCTGCCTCCTCCATGGCTGCTTCTGGAGGCCTCCCCGCAACCATATCAGTCAGGCCTCCTCTCATTTTTCCCACCAAGGAAGTACTCATACCCCTCGGGGTGACTTCTGTTCAGGGACTGTCTGTTGCCAGTTATCTGCCCTCCTGAAAGGGCCAGGGTTTACTCTTCCAAGGATCAAGCCACTTAGCTATGCTCAGCTGCCACCCAGAGATTTATGGATGCTGGTGGTGACCTGGCAACAGTAAATTTCAAGGCTAGTTAAGAGGATGGTAAACATAAATCACTAACCTTTGGACAAAAGGAAGACAACAATTTCCTGTGGAAATTAATGTGATTGAAAAGTTCAGTGTTTCTGCTCTCCGGCGGTGGCGACTCTGGCCTTTGGAGATTAACTGCCCAAGCCCATGGGGATCCAGGGCTGGGCTACAATTCAGCCTGGAGCAGGAGCTGCCAGTGCCTCAGTCCCATGCTGACCCCTGCCAGCCCTCCCAGGCTCCCCTGACACTGACCTCGGCCTCCAATAAGAGGGATGGTTCCACAGCTCTAAGTCAGGCCACTCAAAATACTGTCTCCAACTTTCTTGGCCTGGTCCTTGGCCAGGGCAGTGGTTCGCCTGCACTGGCCTTTCTCTGCAGAGGCCCAACCTTACTGGCGATAGCTACCTATAAGGCTCAGGCTGCAGCCACCTCACGGGTGGTGATCAACAGCTACCATTTGGATCCACCTTTGACCATCTGAGGTCCAGCCACTGGATTTCTGAGACCTGCCCCAGGGAGGCTCCCTAACTTCCATGCAACTGTCTGAGTATGGACTCTCCTCCCCCAGCACTTCCCTATGGTGCTCCCCTCCAGGTACCACCACCAAAATATCAGCAAAGGGTTAGGGGGTTCATCTCAAATAGAGAGAAGGCTGAAGGAGGTCACATCCCCTGGTGACTGCCCTGACCAGCAGGGGTGGTGCATTCCCAGACAGGGGAAGTTCAGAGACTTCCACTGGCTCTCTGACCTGCCCCTCCCACCATGGCTGGGCTCTACAACTCCACTTTGTTCCACCTCAGATTTTCCTGGCACCCTTGGATTCACCAACTCAGGTAGGAATGACTTCACCAGACACGCCTCTCACGAAGAAACTCAGAATACGGACACCCTGGATACTCTGCCTCTTCCCGGAGCCCAAGCTTTTCGTAAGGTTCCTAAAAGGAGGGAATTCGTGCCCCCACTCCAGCCAGGGCCTCAAGGCCGCCTCTCCTGAATCACAAGGTGCCCCTCCTACCCACGGGCATCTCCCGTTCCCCCAACACAGTCTCCTTCCAGGACCCCCTTCTCCATGCCCTTCCTAATTTGGAGCTTTGTCATGACCCCCTCCCACTGGAGCCACGCTACCCATTCAGATTCTAGACATGAAGTGCTATCATCCAGAAAAGTCCAAGGTGCTCTGAGACCACGGCTGAGAGAGTGATGGGGACATGTTTGCTGTGCTGGTCTTGAAGGACCATAGGAGCATTCCAGGTAGAAAGAGGGCATGAGCAGGGGCAGAAGGTGATGGAGATGTTACAGTCACTCTGGAGCACAGCAAACAGTCATGGGAGGCTAGAAGCCTGGATGAGGGAACAACAGTGGGCAGGAGAGCTGCTAAGAGTGGGAATGGGGGGCCTGATCCTGAAAGGCCCCCAGGCCATACTTACGAGTCAGGATTTTATCCGGAGCAGTGGAGAGTGAATAGATTCTGGAACTGGGGGAGTGGCAAGATCCAATCTATACTGATTAATGGCTTGCACAATTATTTGAATAACATCTGTCACCCCTCAGCCAGCAGGGTCCCTGAAGGCAGGAACCGGGTTTGTCACACTTAGTGCCACATTCCTGGCGCCCAGGACTGTAGCTGGCCCGTCCAGGCACTCAGCAGAAACGTGCTGAATGAATGAACACATGCCTGCAAAGTGAAGGATGGATCCAAGGAGAAAGAGCTGGCATTTCTCTTGTTACCCATTGCCCTTTCCAGAGTAATAAAAGTAATTGCTATGGCTATTGTTATTTATTGCCACATCCGGATCCTGTGATTCCTCCACCCTCTGTAAGAGCCCCTGCTCCTTTTATGTTCCTCCCATTGGTCACCACCCTCTCCCCTTCCCACTGCTGACATCTCCCAGCCTCTGACCACTGCCTCTCAGGCACTGAAGACTCAGGCACTGGCCCCCATCTCCCATTTCTAAACCAAGATGACCACAGCCCTGCACAGGCACTCAAACCCACCTCAGTCCTAAACCATCATAAACTTCTCTGAATTTCGCATCTCCTTCCACCCCTATCTTCCCCTTTTTCCCATCACCAAGAAAAACAATAACAGCAAAAAGAGAATTGTGTCAGACACTATTCTAAGCACTTAAAAATATATATATATATTTATTTCTTTGGCTGTACTGGGTCTTAGTTGCAATATGTGGGATCTAGTTCCCTGACCAGGGATCAAACCCTGGCCCCCTGCATTGGGAGCACAGAGTCTTAACCACTGGACCACCAAGGAAGTCCCTAAGTACTTTGTATATCAACTCATTTATCTTCACAACAATCCTATGAACAAGGTACTGTTCTTGTCCTCATTTTACTGATGAAAAACTAAGCCACAAAGATAATAAATAATTGGTCAAAGTTACACAACTAATAAGCAGTGGAGCTAGATTCCAAACCCAGGTGGTCATCACCATTATCCCGGCTGGCCCCCTGGGTTAAAAAAAAAAAGCCCCCAGTCTTAACCAAATCTCTTTCTACTTAGCTCCAAACCTGCACATTTGGTTTTCTCTGTACATCAACAGATCCAGCACTGACCTCTTCCACCTGCTCCTCCTCACGGACTGGCCACCAAAGTCAGAACCTCAACACATGTTGCCTCATTTGGTCCCTCCACCATCCTAGGAGTTAACTATTATTGCTATTCCCATTTTACAGATGAGAAAACTAAAACACAGAGAGAAGAAGTCTCTCTCCCCAAAAACAGAGAGCCAGGAAGTGGCAGAGCCAGCATGCCCCTCTGAACCACCACACTACATTGCCCCCTGCCTCCAGGACTGCCCACACGGTCCTCACTCCCCAGCCCAGATGCTGATAATCCATGTTCATGCTTTGCTAATGCCCCCTGCTGAGTCAGCTCACTGCTGACATCCAAGAAGTTCCCCTTGATGCCCTCTCCAACCCCTTCTCTCCACTCCCCTAAATCACTAGACAGCACCACCACCACCATGCCACTGTGCTTATCCACTGTGCTGATAGGTCCAATTAGGAATAAGTCAGAGATGACTGTAACATGCAAAACAATAGACAGTAAAGGCCTGAACCAGGGCAGTGGCAGACAAGTAGGAAGGGGAGGGAAACGATAGGAAGAAGAGAATCACAACAATTCTGGTATGTGTAGCAAAAGCCTCAAAAACATGCAATCTTTGACTTAGTGATTCCACTTCTATGAAAGAAAAATGCTTAATCTAAGACAGAAATATTCAGGAATATCTTAAGCAGATCATAGACATAAATATAAGAGCTAAAACTATAAGACTCTTAGCAGAAAATGTAAAAGTAAATCTTTGTGACCTTGGATTAAGGAATGGTTTCTTAGACATAACTAAAAGGAAAAGGAATACAAGAAAAAACAGACAAACCAGGACTCCACCAGCATTGAAAATTTTTGTACATCAACGGATACCATCAAAAAGCTGAGGAAACTGACAGAATGGGAAAAAATATTTGCAAATCATATATCTGATAAGGGTTTGTATCCAGGATATATAAGAACACTCACAATTCAACAATGAAAAGACAAATAACTCAACTTTAAAATAGGCAAAAGATTTGAAGAGACGTTTCTCCAAAGAAGATGCATAAATGGCCAGTAAGAACATGAAAAGATGTCCAACATCACAGTCATCAGGGAAATGAAAATTAAAACCACAGTGAGACAGTATATTGGATCCACTAGGATGGCCATAATCGAAAAGTCAGATAACACCAAGTGTTGAGGATAAGGAGAATTCAGAACCCTCATATACTGCTGGTGAGCATGCAAAAAGGTACATCCACTTTAGAAAGCAGTTTGGCAGCTCCTCAAAAACATTAGGCAAGGAGTTTCCACATGAACCAGTACTTCTACTCCTAGGTATAGGACCCAAGAGAACTGAAAACATATGTCCATACAAAAATGTGTACATGAGTGTTCATTGCAGCAATATTCATGACAGCCAAAAAGTAGATACAATCCACATACCTATCACCTGTAACAGGTGAATAAAATGTGGTATATCTTTTCAATGGAATACTACTTGGTGATAAAAAGGAATGAAGCACTGCTACAACATGGGTGAACCTTGAAAACATATGTTAAGTGAAAGAAACCAGACACAAAGACCATACATTATATGATTCCATTTATATGATTTATACGAAATGTCCAGAATAGGCAGATCCATAGGGCAGAAAGCAGATGAGTGGCTGCCAGGAGCTGGAGGAAGGGGGAAATGGGGAGAGACTACTAATGGTTCAGGGTTTCTTTTGCAGATGATGAAAATGTTCTGAAATTAAATAGTGCTGCTGGGTGTACAATCCTGTGAACATCCTAAAACCCAATGAATCACACATTTTAAAAGGGTGAATTTTACAGAATATGAATTATATCTCAATATTGTTATTATTTTAAAAATGAATAATAACACATTAAGCAAAAAAGCAAGTTGCAAAGAGTATGTACAACAGAATCCTATGTACATACATGCATGCACACCTACACATACTTATGCACAGAAAAAAAGCATCAGATATTGATAGCAATTATTCCTGGGATTAGAGGCAATTTCTTTTTCATGATTTTTTAAATTCAGTCTAAAAATCCATTGGTATCACTTTTGCAATGAGAGTTAAAAAAAAATTTTTTTTAAAGGTTGGGGGGTATCCAGCAGAGTCAATAGTGGTTAAGAAGTCAAAGAGATCATGGATGCCCAGAAGTTCCTTGGCAAGGCTCCTCAAGCCTGACACTTCTTAAGTGCCCCACATTTAATCTCAGGGGCTCTCTGTCCTCTGGACTTTTCTCAACAAATGACACTGACACCGATAATACCAGAATTACAGATACATACTATATTGTACAACAGTTCAAGTCATAAAACTGGAGCATAAATTAGATTGTGCATACCCCAGGGGCATGTGGGGAAGACAAAGGAAAAGGCTGACAAAGAAAAAGGATTTGTGGAACAATATGTGCTTTTCATCAGCAAGCGGGACTCAGAATACAAAGAGCTATGTTTTCTTCTTAAAATGCAAAGAATCAAAGGATCCTCAATTTCCTTTACTCCCAAGAAATACTTTCTAGAGTCTTAGAGTTCCTATATTTAATCCAAATTAGTTCATTTTAAATTTACTTTTTTTTTTAACCTTTTGGAATAATAGTACAGAAGAGTAGCATGGTATCTAGGAGTACCGACCGTATAAAGCCTATCTGGGTTCAAATCTCTGTCTCTGCCACTAATAACCATGAAACAGACCTTGAGCTAGTTCTCTAAGCTTTAATTTTCTTAACTGTGAAATGAGGATAACAGTACATAAGACTAAACAAGAAAATGACTACTGAGGGCTTAGCATTTTTACCCTAGCACAAAGAAAGAGTTCAATGAATTGAAGTTATTACTTCATGAGGAATGCATGCTCACTGTAGAAAAAGTAGAAAATGAATATCTTATACAACTGGAATCATACCGCTTTGTAATCTGCTTTCTTCCATTTAGCAATGTATTGTGCACATCTCTCCCTGTCGGTTTATATATTTCTACACCATTCTTTTTAGTGGCTGCAGAGCAGCTATAGATATTTTGTAATTTATGGTGACCAAGCTCCCATTACTGGACACAATGTTGTTTCTAATCTTTTGCTGTTATAAAAGTACTTTAATGGACATCTCTTCCTTCGTGCCTGTCCTTAACTGTTTCCAAGAAATGGAACTGTATTCAGGCAGCACTTCCTGATGGCAACTGAAATATGCATACACAGGCTTTGGAGTGAGGATCCTGGGTTGGAACCTGGGATGACTTGGGGCAAGACACTTTACCTCCCGTTGAGCTCCTGTTCCTCATCTGTAAGATGGGATAAGAGTACTCCAGATCTCACAAGGTGGTCATGCTGCTGCTAAGTCGCTTCAGTTGTGTCCGACTCTGTGCGACCCCAGAGACGGCAGCCCACCAGGCTCCCCCATCCCTGGGATTCTCCAGGCAAGAACACTGGAGTGGGTTGCCATTTCCTTCTCCATTGCGTGAAAGTGAAAAGTGAAAGTGAAGTCGCTCAGTCGTGTCCGACTCCTAGTGACCCCATGGACTGCAGCCTACCAGGATCCTCCATCCATGGGATTTTCTAGGCAAGAGTACTGGAGTGGCTTGCCATTGTCTTCTAGAGTAATAAAATCATATGAGGGGTTCTTGGTGAACCTGGCGTGTGAGCAGGGCATGGTCAACAGTGTAAGCCCAACAGAAACCACAGAGACCTCAGGCAAAGGGTCCTTGAGGTCTGGAGCTCAAATCCAGGGCCTAGCATGACACTTGGCATAAAGCAGACAAATTAGGAAGGGTTTCTATTAATGAATGAAAGAAAAGAGGTCATGATTCAAAAAATGAACAAAACTCCTCTGTTCAGAAAAAAAAAAAAGCAGCCCTGGGGTTCACACAGACAAGAAGAGAGTCTAGTTCAACTCGGCACCCGGGCCTATGAGGCCTCTTCAGTGTGAGAGCTCTTGAGGTTTTCTCTCACCCCTGCTCCTGAAAGCACACCCCGGCCTCCTGCCAAGGCTACACTCCTTTGGGCCCCGCTCAGTCCCCCAGTGCCCCAGCTCTGCGCCTTCTGCTGCTCCCTATCTACAGCTGCAGGTCCAGCTTGGGCCACTCTTCTCCAGGAAGCCACTGACCCCTGCAGCCCACCATGGTGGTCCAAACTATGGTCTACCCCATACTGTTTCCCTGGCGCTGGGAGAAACTTCCTGGGGGTCAAGACAAGCTCTTCATTTCTTCGACCCCAGCCAGCGCTCAGCCCAAGGGTAGACTGACAATGAAGCCTGGGCTCACGGCAGACCTATCGCTTGCCTTCTCTGTAACTCCCCGGAAGGCTAAGAGTGAGCCCCTTGTCCCAGCCCCATTAATTTTGTAAATCAATTATTTGTAAAAATGTTTACAGAACCTGAGAGCAACAGGATGCCTTTAAGAAGTGCCTGCGCAAGCCGCAGAGGGGCCCTAGGGGCACTGGGGCAGGACTTGGCTGACCAGTCTCTGGCTGGGAGGAGGGGCAGTGCAAGCCTGGCCTGGATGGCAGAGCACCTCGGGCGGGGCCGGAGTGCTGCCAAATGTCTCCCTTCAGCTCTTCGGGCACATCTTCCTTGCCAGGCTCTGGCAACAGTGAGCCAAACCCTCCGAACAACACGACAGGGATCCCTGCACTGGGGGTCCTGAGGACAGAACCTTCCCCAAGGAAATGAGAGAAGAATACCCAACTCTCATTAGGAGGGTGAGGGGACCACTGGTCAAAGAAGAGTGGGTGGGAAGAGGGGAATGCCAGGTCAAGGGATCAGCTTCGGCAAAGGACCAGGCAGATGATCCTTGTTAGGCCCAGTCAGCCACAAATAACTGCCTGGTGGGAATTCCAGCAGAAGGACCCTGAGTGATGAAGGGCCCCAGATCTGTAGCTGCCTTCCCGCCAAGTGCGTGCCAGCAGCAGCTGCTCGCCTCTCTATCGCTCACAGCAGCGCCAGGCTCTGTGGCTCTAAAGCTCAGTTATGGGGGAAACGCAATTCCAAAACCAAATATGACCGTCCTACACACTTCTGCACCTTTAAACAGTAAGTGCAAAAGAGAGACAATCTCCAGACCCCCAAAGACTGTCGCTCTGTGAAGCCACATCAGCCGGGAAGGGAGCTCTCCACAGACAGGAAGCAAAGAGATGTAGGGGGTCACAGTGCCGTCACTTCCTTCTGAGGGGTCCTATAGCCTCGAGTTTGGCTCTGAGGTATGCACTTGGAGAGGGAAAGGCATGATGAACTAAAGCCAGTGCAGAAGGCAATCATAAGGAGAGGGTTATTAGAACCACACCAGAGGAGGAACAGCTGAAGGCCCTGGGGGTGTTTCTCTTGGAGAAAAGAGATGAAGCAGTCATCTTGAAAAGAGAGGAAGACAGACTACCTTGCTCTGTGTTGTACCCACCATGACCTCCTAGCCCTGCAGTTACCACATCATTGTGAAACCACCTCCTTCTAAATCCTGTCCTCCCAGAAGCACAGGTCCTTGCAGGGAGTCTGTGTGTGAGTCACTTCTGAGGAGACCAGCAACTAGCCCACGGTCAGGACACAGCAAATGCTGACCTGAAAGCAGAAGTGACAGGAAGGCCTACTGTGGCTCAAGAAAGGGAAGCTTTCTAACAATCCAGCTGCCTCCAACAGGCCAGGATATGTGGGAGGAAGTATCCTGTCGGGGAAGGGTCTGGAGCTAACAGCAAGCTCTCATGACAGGAGAAGGATGCAGGACAAAATGGCCCCCTGAGATTTCTTCCAATTCTAGGACCCAGCCCCTTGAGGCAGGGGGAGAGCCACCAGGGGAAGAAATGTACTGAGAGCGCACGTGCCAGGCTGCACACACAGGAGCACACATACCTGCTCCAAGTCAGTCACTACTTCATTAACCCTCACAGTGCCGTGAGGTAGGCACTCTTATCACTTCCACTTTACAGTCAGGGAATCTGAGGCTCAGAGAGGTTCAACAACTTGCCAAAACCAATGAAGAGCAAGAGGTAGAACTGAAACACAAAGGCTGCCCACTGGGGCTGAGGAACAAACTTCTGCCCTCTTGGCCATACAGAAGGCAGCTCCAGGCCTTTGCAACTAAAGGTGCTCCAAGGGCAATAATCTTTTAAAAAATTATTTTAAATAGTTTTTTTAAATATTTTATCTATTTGGCTGTGCCAGGTCTTAGTTGCAGCAAGTGCCAGGTCTTTAGTTGTGGCATTCGGGATCTAGTTCCCTGACCAGGGACCGAACCCTGCCCCTGCATTGGGAGCCTGCAGTCTTAGCCACTGGACCACCAGGGAAGTCCCCAAGGGTAATAATATTAATTGACTTCATCTCCCGCTGATGCCAAGACTTTTCAAAAGCATTTTTACATCTATAAGCCCAAGAGCCCTTGGCCACAGATCTGGCTCTAGTGAAATACAACTGGTCTGGGGCTACCTGCTCTGTCAAAAGCCTAGGGGTTGCACTCCCCTTTTAGACCCCATCCAAGGAACACAAGCTGCTATGCAAGGGGTCTGGGAAGGCTCTCTTGAAGGAAGTAACATCTGAGAGAAGCGTTAAACGATGAACCAGACATGGGAGCGGGCAGAGTGGGGCAGCAGAGGAAAAGGCATTCCAGACAGAAGAAACAGCAGGAGTAGAGAGAAACAGGAAGGGTGTGCAGAATCACAAGCAGCTTGGGGAAGCCGAAACACAAAACTCAAAAGTGAACGGTGAAAGGACATAGTGAACAAAGAGGTAAGCAGGGGCTGCTAAATGATGAAGGACTTTGAATGCCATGCCAAGGAATCAGGACTTGATTTAGCCTGAGGGCAAAAAAGTCACTGTAGGGTTCTAGCTAGAATAGTGATAAGATCAAAGCTTTGCACTGGGAAGATGGCTGGGGTGGCAGAAGAGGTGAGGTGTGGCTGGTGGTGAGACTGGAGGTGTGAAGGTGATGTGGAGTAAGACAGGCAAGACCTGCAGCTTGAGCTGAGCTGTATGACAAGGCTCCTCTACCATAATTCACTCCCAATCCAGGCCAAACTTTCCATTCTCTGGAACCCCAATCCGACTCACAGGCTACTAATTCTGTGGCCCTGCCACACTCCTTTCTCGAATATGACTGTAGGGAGGAAAATAAAGCTAATCACGAAATTCACTCAGTGCCAAGCATTATGCTGGGTCCTTTACACAAACAATCTCAGTTGTGCAACCAACTACCGTCAGAGGGAGGTTACTGTTGGTACCCCCAGCTGTGCAGATGAGGAAACCGAAGTTAAGAGCTGGAAGCCTACCAACGGTCACGCAGCTACTGAAGGGAGGAGTGGGGATTTGAGCCGACTTCTAACTCACAGCAGAGACGGCTCTGCTAACTATACTGCCAAGGAGAGTGCAGAGGAGGGAAGGGTGAAGGTTCTGTGTCCTGGGCTTCTCCATGGACCCTGGGGAAAACAGTGGATGGAATATAACGAGTGGAACCCCCTAAGCACAACCTCCAAGAAAGGATAGCAGGGGAAACCCGACTCCAAACAAAGGTATCAGGATGTCCCCTGTCCTCGGCAGCCTTCAGTTACTGGGAAAGAAGCGAAAGCTTGGACCTGAGAACTAAAGAGACAGAAAAAAGGGCCCCAACCTGGTCGGGGGTGGGGGTGGGCGGGGGGCGTGTGGAGACTCCGAGGAGGGGCGGGGCTCGGACAGGGAAAGGGCCCTGGGGGCGAGGCTTACTAAGGGGCGGGGCTCTCTGGACCCGACAAAGTCTAAGGACCTGCCGGACCCTATGAGGAGATGGGCCGCGGGAGGGCGGTGCCGCAAGAGGGGCGGGGCCACAGCTGCGCTTGCAACCCACGGACTCCTTAGGTCACCTACCCACGACTGGACCCAACCCTCGTTCCATACCCTGACTCCGGCAGGGCTGATCCGGGATCTCGATGGTGTAGTCCAGCTGGGCTGAAGCCATGGTGAAGGAGCCGGCCCTCAGCTTGGGCCTCCGGCCGGAACTCCCGCTCGCGCGCCCGCACCTCACCCAAGCCTCCCCTGGGCACCACCCACCTCCCTCGACGCTACCCAATCCCTGAGCCGCGCTCTGTGACCTCTCTCCCTAGCAACCACCGAGTGTCTCCCGGAGCCTCTCGCCGCACCCTGCTTGCTAGGCCCTAGCAACCATGCCCCGTCCTGCTCTATCTCTGACCCTCGGCCATTGGCTAACTCGCTTGGTCTGGATTAGGTATTGGCCAGCTAAGGCGCCAGTCAGGAAGAGTCCCCACCCTCCCGTGTAGGTAAGGGGATCTGTGGGAGAGTTGCGTTTTCTGGGGATCAGGAGGGTTTCCTTTCTTAACCGCGTCTTTTCCTACCGGACGGACAACAGTGCCCTTTGACTTGCATCATCTAGCTACTTCCACCGACCTCTACCAACCGCAGCTCCGAGGGCTGGAGGTAGAAAACCATACAAAACGGCCACAGGGGTGCGTGCCAGCCCGTGGTCCACCCAGTTGGTTGAGGCTTATTTTGAATGGTGGGATGGGTAGGATGCAAAGGAGGTGCTGTCTTCTGGAGAAGACTTTAGAGAGTGCCCTGTTCGTGCGCGACATAAGAGGTTAGGGAGTAAAGTTTTCTTAAATTTATCCACGCACTTGAAAAATATTTACTTACCATCTGTTACATAAGCGGACTCTAGTTAGGATTGGTTTTGACCCTGACTTCCGTAAGTCTCCTGGAGAAGGGAAAGGCTACCCACTCCAATATTCTGGCCTGGAGTATTCCCTCTACAGTCCATGGGGTCGCAAAGAGTCGGACACGACTGAGCGACTTTCACTTCGCTTCACTTCCATAATTCTTAAAAGGAGAGGGAGAGAAACCGTGCATGAACCAGCTCTAATACTATGGGAGGGATAAATACTACAAGAAGAGTAGACCCTAAGGATTTACGAGCTCAGAATTAGAAGGGGAACTTATGGCAGTGCAGATGGCTTTTGAGCTAGGCTTTGAAAGATTTGTGGAGACATGAGTCCTTGCATGGCTCAAAGAGAAAAGTGAGGGGTTGGTGCCAGGAACTATGAGCATCTTCTGGCCAGAGGAGATACTAATGGGAGAGCAATCTTGGAGGAATAGGTAGGCCCAGACTCTGGAAGGTCTTTGATGCCATACTCAACCCTGAGCTTATGGGTAGATCTTACTGATGGAAAAATATTTCCAATGCATTTTATGCCACCGGGCACCAGAGCTTAGACTTTATCCTAAGGACAATGGGGAGGCTGCAGAGGTTTAAACAAAACAGTAACAGTCAGATTAATGTTTTAGAAAGATCAATGAAAAGAATGGATTCGAGACTGGGAGAAGGAGGGAGACCAGTTTAGGAAGTTGTTTCAGTCATGTGAAAGGATTATGGTGGCCTGAAGCATGGAGAGGTAACAGGATTGAAGAGAAGGATGGATTCCTTAGACTTATGAGTTTAAAAGAACTGGACTAGAACTGGACTTGGTGACTGGTTGGATGTGGGGTAAGTAGGAAACGTGAAGAATGTCTAATTTCCTGCCTTGGGCAAACAGAAAGGAGAGTTGTTAGGAAAGAGTCAGTTCTGGGCATGGTGAGTTTGAGGTGCCAGTGGGATATCCAAGTGGAAGTGTCCAGGAGGCAGCTGAGTATGCCTGACTGGAGTTTGCAAGATAAGTCTAAACTGGAAATTAAAATATTTAGTCTGTAGCGTCTTAAAGATGGCAGCCACACACTGGATTGATTTGTTTAGCTTGCCGGGAGAGACTGTATAGAGAAAGAAGAGAAGAAGGGACTTCCTTGATGGCCCAGTGGCTAAGACTCCATGCTCCCAGTGCAGGGGACCTGGGTTTGGTCCCTGGTCAGGGAACTAGATCCCACATACCACGATGAAGAGTTCTCATGCTGCAATTAAAGATCCCACATGCCACAACTGAGCATGTGAGAGTTTATTTCTTCGGGCAGCTGAAGAAATAAACATTTTTAAAAGAAGAAGAGGAGAGCGCCTAGGACAGAACCCTGAGAAGCACCTGTGTTTGAGGTTCTGGCAAAGGAGAATGAATCTGCAAAGGTAATTGAGGTGAAGTGTCTACAGTACCTCATTAATCAGTAGTAGAACATGCTTTTCCAGTAACCAAGGAGAAAAGTGTTAAAGGCTGATTACTAATCAAGATAAATAAAATCTAAAAAGATCCACTGAATTTAGAAACAAAGAAGCGGTTGTAAAGGCAGTTTCAGTGAAACTGCAGGAGCAGAGGTCAAATTATATTGAGCTGAAAAGTAAGTGGGAAGGTGAGGAAGTGAAGACTCTACTTTCAAGAAGTTTGGCTCTTTAGAAGAGAGAGAAGGTGATAGCTAGAAGGAGAGATGGGTTTTTATTCATACGGGAGAAATGCTGTCGGTATGGATCCAGCAAAGAGGAAGAAGATTAGAGGGCAGAGGAAATAACAGAGAGTGGTGCCCCCAGGTAAAGAATAAGCTTGGGGATCCAAAACATTGGTGGCAAAATTCACTTCGAGCGATATCTGCCTTGTGACAGAAAGGAAGCATGTAAGACTAGTACATTAGTAGATTTGGTAGCAGGAAGTTGAGAAAATTCATGTTTGATGGATTCTATTTTTTCTGTGTAGTAGGACCATGGTATTAGCCAGGGAGAGAGAGGTTGGAGATGGAGTGCAAGATTTGAGACGAGCAGAAGAAGACTGAAATAGCTGCGTGGAGAATGGAAGCAGGTTGACGGAGCTAGCCTACAGATTTCTGGGCAGTTATGAGCCCTGTTGAGGTTCAGTTCCGTTCGGTTCGGTTCGCTTCATTCGCTCAGTCATGTCCAACTCTTTGCAACCCCATGGACTGCAGCACGACTGGCCTCCCTGTCCATCACCAACTCCCAGAGTTTACTCAAACTCATGTCCATTATGTCGGTGATACCATCCAGCCATCTCATCCTCTGTCGTCCCCTTCTCCTGCCTTCAATCTTTCCCAGCATCAGGGTCTTTTCAAATGAGTCAGTTCTTTGCATCAGGTGGCCAAAGTATTGGAGTTTCAGCTTCAGCATCAGTCCTTCTGTTGAGGTTGGAGACCATTAATTTATTGCAGCTGCAGTCTGTGTGGTTGTGTGCTATATATTTTTCCCCCAACAATATTTGTCCATCTACTGGTGGGTGCAGAAAGATGAATTGAGTTGATCTCAGTTTGAATTTAAATCAGGTGGATAAAATGGAAGGACAAAGGACGAAGTTGAGGATTCTGGTAAAAGAGTGATTGAGGTGGTGGACCATAGACCCTAAACTGCATGCTGCTGCTAAGTCGCTTCAGTCGTGTCCGACTCTGTGCGACCCCACAGACGGCAGCCCACCAGGCTCCCCCGTCCCTGGGATTCTCCAGGCAAGAACACTGGAGTGGGTTGCCATTTCCTTCTCCAATGCATGAAAGTGAAAGTGAAAGTGAAGTCGCTCAGTCGTGCCCAACTCTTAGCAACCCCATGGTCTGCAGCCTACCAGGCTCCTCCGTCCATGGGATTTTCCAGGCAAGAGTACTGGAGTAGAGTGCCATTGCCTTCCCCGCCTAAACTGCATAGGAGAGTGTAAAAGTGTTATGGGCTGGAGGTCCCAATGAAGTCACAGAACCCAGATCTTTGAAACAGTTGAATGAGAGAATTATGATCTCAAAGTGGAGTAATGAAGTTTGAGTAGTTTCAGGTGATGACAAGGTCCAGGGTTTGGCCACAGTAGTGGGGTGCCAAAATGGAGTACAGGAGACAGCCAGGATGTTGATATGGCCATTGAAATCCCCCCAGGTGATGGCAAAACTTGAAGGAAGGAAAGGGAGGAGGATGCTTGTGAGCCAGGTACCAAGGTCCTTGATGAATATAGCAGGTTGTTCTGTAGTCTGTAGATGACAGCAGGAGGAAGGGCAAAGGTCAATACAGCTGAATGGCATGACGCTAAAGTAGCAAGTGTTTTCACAAAGAACAGGTAGAGTAGGAACTGAGGAGGGCTTTGGTAGGGAGACCCTAGCCCCTGTCCCAGCCCTGAGATTCCTGGGATGTAAGAGTGTCAGCGGCCTTCTCCAGAGTTAGCTGTGCAGAAATGGTGCCCTGAGGAAGACCCAGCTTTCGGGGTTGGCTGGAGGTGGGCAAAGCAAGTGTGGAGCCGCTAAGGGGCTAAGGTTGGGGGAGACTTTGCTGATCAGGAACAAAAGTTTTTGAGGGCAGAGTAAGAAGTTTGGAAGGGAAGGAAAGGCAAGAAATCAGGTCCAGGAGGATGAAACATAGAGCAGAACTTGGGCAGGAGACTCTGGTGGACCTAGATAATTTACATTTTGGGGGGAGAGCATGAGGGCAGGCCTGCAGAGTGGAGCCAGAGGCAGAATTGAGTCTGGGACGAGGAAAAGGGGGTCTGTGGGTAGAGAATGAGGGTAAGTCTGGGCAGCTGGTGAAGGCAGCTGAGGGTTGTGCAGGAAAGCCATAGGGAAAATGGTCTGTGGAGAGAGGATGGAGGGAATGGCAGCTGACTGTGGGGAAGAGATGGGGGCATATGGAGTCTGTGGGGAGCTGGTGGGTAGCAAAAGGGGTATGTGAAGAGGGTATGAGTAGGGAGCAGAAGGAAGAACGTCAATGAGGAGAAAGTGACAAATTGTAGTGCGTTTGGCCCTAAGGTAGAGGTGAAGGCCAGGACACCCTGGGCATGAGGTTTGGAAGGAGAATGTTTCTCTCTCTCCCTCTATGTCTGTCTTCTCCTTGCATCTCTCCCTCTCTCCAGGAGCTGAGAGTGAGGAGTATGACTGGGAGAGGCCTCTGTCCATTCTGCAGGTGGAACCAGCAGGAACAGGAGAGAGCAGCTGCCTTGTCTCCAAGGCCTTGTGAGGACAGGGAGCCAGGCTGGCAGCCCATGTGCTGGAGGCTTCTTGCTTTTTGAAATATGTCCTCTTTTGATTTAGGAGGACAAAAAAAGCCCTCTGAGAAATTTTATTTAGAGACAAGACCTAGTGACCTTCTGATTTTTAATACTTCTTCTCTCTTGTTGTTAAGGACCTTTGGCTTAGTACAAGAGCTGGGGGTTTTGAGGTTTCTATGATTTTCGTTTCCCGGCATGAAGAAGAACCATTTGGCTCCTATAGAAATGATTTATGGATAAGTCTAGATTTATTAATCACCTCTGAAGATGGAGAGGAAATTAAAAACAAAGAGACCACTCTGGGCTGAAGACAAAGTAGGTTTGTCGTCCTTGCAGAAGACCTTGCCAAGGTTAGAAGGCCACAGACAAACCAATTTGGATGGGGACTCCTAATCCAGATTTTAATTTCATGTGCTTTGATTTTTTCAGACCATTTTCTCTCCAAGGTAAAATAATGACCATTTTAATTGGCTGCCACTTACAGAGAGATTCCAATAAGCATGATGGCACACGTATATTTTTCTTTGGCATTCCGGGTATTCTCCGGTTCTTATGATCAAGCTGGTGAAACTGACTTTTACTGCATGCTGCATGCCATGATCAGTTGACTATAAATTAAATCCTCTTCTCCAAAAGCCATTTTCCATTAGTGCTAATTTGTTTGCTTCTCATTTCCACTGATCATTAGAGTCTCTGGTTGTGAACACCAAATTGGAAATGATTTCTTTGACATTTCAAAAAATTTTCTCCTCTTCTTGAATGCCATTTGGCTGCAGCTAAAGAACATTATGGTTTGCAGAGGAACAGTTCACTCCAATTACAATTTAACTGACCGTTCATGGCACTGAATCCCTGTCCTTAGTGTCCAAAGATGACACCGCTGCTGACATTGCTATTTCCTGTCGTAGCTGTAAAATGCCTCATAGACTTTGCACCGGCCTTCGTGGATGGGAATCTGCCACTCTGCACATGGCAGCTTTGAGAAGTTGGTAGTTTTATGGACCTACATATCATGGACATTCAGACATAACCATCTAAACGGGAGCTGGCTGATTTCTTCACTCATTCATCCAGCGAGCATTTATTAAACATCTACTTTGTGCCAGGCCAGGCCCTGGGGACACAGAGACAGGGAGGACCAATCCCTGCCCTTGAGGAACTCACACTCTAGTGGGAGCGATGGTGAAGTTTTATAGCATAGCAGGAGAGTGGCATATGTACAACCACACACCTGAGAACCCCCAGCTGTCTTGGGGAATTGTGTCAGGGCAGAAAGGAGCCTGGCTATTCCCTGATGGCAGAGCAGGGTTGAGATACAAGAGGCCCCTGGAAGGGCCTGGGGAGTTGAGAAGTCGGTGCTGGTTGCAATGTGGGAGTGACTGTTCATGAGGCTAGGCTGGGGTCAAGTTTTGAAAGACATTTTATGCCACATTGAGGGTAAACTTTATCCTGTAGGCCAGAGGGAGAAATCTGAAGATAAGCAGGGAGGAAGTATAGAAGTTTGAAGGAAAGTCTTTGTTTATGTTTTATGTTGGGGTTGGCAAAGATTGGAATAAGTATAAGAGAAATCAGAGGAGGTGGAGAGACTGAAGATAGAGGAGCCTATCACACGCAATGCTAGGAACCTAGCACACGCAGTGAAGCTGGGTGCCCGTGCGGTGAGGTTAAGTATAGAGGGAGAGGGAGTTCCCTGGTGGCCCAGTGATTAGGATTCCGGGCTTTCACTGCCATGGCCTGGGTTCAGTCCTTGGTCCAGGAACTGAAATCCCACAAGCCATGTGGCACAGCCAAAAGAAAAAAAAAAAAAAATGGAGGGAGAGAAGGGAGTTGCTCCTTATGGGCTCTGTTTCCTGTGAAGCAGGAAGCAGGGTTAACTGGGCATCTTTCCTGACCACTCCAGCTTTCATACTCCAGACAGTCACCAGGTCCTGCTGCTCCAACCTGTGTGACATTTCTACTTCTCTCCAGCCCTAGGGTCATCAGCATCTTTTGCCAAGATTATGGAAACAGCTTCCTAACTGCTGCCCCACCTTTAGTCTTGCCCCCTCCTGATCACCTTTCCGCACTGCAGTCAAGTTGATATTTCTAGGACAAAGTCATTTCTTGTCACTCTTGACTTGCTGTTGTTGTTGTTTAGTTGCTACATCATGTCTGACTCTTTTGCAACCCCATGGACTGTAGCCCACCCAGCTCCTCTGTCCATGGAATTTCCCAGGTAACATACTTGAGTGGGTTGCCATACCCTCCTCCAGGGGATCTTCCCAACCCAGGGATTGAACCCATGTATCCTGCATTGACAGGCAGATTCTTTACCGCTGAGCCATCAGGGAAGCCCACCATTCTGGACATAAAGCCCTTCAATACCCTCCTGTTGCCCAAGGGTTTCCTATATGCTAGGCAATTTGTTGATCCTTATGAGAGTCAACTCTTATTATCCCCTCTTCTCAGGTAAGAGAAATGAAGCCTGGAGAAGATAAGTAATTTGCATGAGATAACACAGGCAGGAGGTAGAAGATCATCCAACTCCTGTGTCTGTGTTCCTAGCCACTGCACTGCACTGCCTGCCACTCACAATTCATTAAATATGCCTTAAACTTGCACACCTTTGAGCCTCTACTACTACTACTACTACTAAGTCGCTTCAGTCGTGTCCGACTCTGTGCGACCCCACAGACGGCAGCCCACCAGGCTCCCCCGTCCCTGGGATTCTCCAGGCAAGAACACTGGAGTGGGTTGCCATTTCCTTCTCCAATGCAGGAAAGTGAAAAGTGAAAGTGAAGTCGATCAGTCGTGTCTGACTCTTAGCGACCTCATGGACTGCAGCCTGCCAGGCTCCTCCGTCCATGGGATTTTCCAGGCAAGAGTACTGGAGCGGGGTGCCATTGAGCCTCTACATGTTTTATTCCCTCTGCCCGGAATACAATTTGCTCACCTCTTCACCTGGCCAGTTGCAGATGCCTTTCAGCATGGTTGGCATCTCCTCTGGAAATCTTCCATAACAGCTGGGTTAGGTGTCCCTTGCTCACATTCCTGCAGTATCCTGTTGCTTGCCCCATTCTAGTGCTTACTACACTATTGGACTTAAAATTGCTTATTTACAGGCTCTATGCCACACTTAACCTTACCCACTTAGGGCAGGAACTGTGTCTTTCCTAGTTATCTCTAGAGGGATGGGGCTTGTGGGATGGGACGCACTTGTCTCCCACTGTGTGTTGAATTTCACATTGAATGGAGTTGCTGATAGTGAGGTTGGCAGTGGGCCAGAAGGATTCCTAGTCACATCTGAGACAATTTACTGAGGATTTACATACAATGTGACACGCACTGGAGACTGAAAGGGCAGAGAGAGGCAGCAGCCTGGGATGCGGGCTGTCCAAGAGAAGATGTGGGGGTGGAGAGGCATGAGGGAAGACAGCCTTTTGAGCAGGAGAGGTGGCCAGTGATGTTAGTTGTTGCCCCAACAGGACAGGTGAGCAAAGGACTAAGATTGACCTGCTGCTGCTGCTGCTAAGTCGCTTCAGTCGTGTCCCACTCTGTGCATCCCCATAGACGGCAGCCCACCAGGTTCCTCTGTCCCTGGGATTCTCCAGGCAAGAACACTGGAGTGGGTTGCCATTTCCTTCTCCAATTGCATGAAAGTGAAAAGTGAAAGTGAAGTCTCTCAGTCGTATCCAACTCTTAGCGACCCCATGGACTGCAGCCCACCAGGCTCCTCCGTCCATGAGATTTTCCAGGCACGAGTACTGGAGTGGGGTGCCATTGCCTTCTCCAAGATTGACCTGCACCTCTTCATTGACCTGCATAATTAGGAGGTTATCAGAGACATGGCTGAAGTAATGCAAGTTGTAGGGGTAGGGGTGGCAGAGAAACAGAACTGTATTGAGTAGAGGAGAAAATGGCCTATGGAGGAATAGAAAGTGTGTAGAAGCTTTGCTGTGAAGTGAGAAAACCAGAAAGGTGACTGGAGGGGGACAGGAGGTAGAGATAAGTGATTTTTCTTTTCTTTTTTTTTGCTTATTTTTATTTTAGGATTGGTAAGAATTAAGTAAGTGAACAGAAAAAATGCCTAATTAAAGAGACCAGTTGAGGACCGAGGGGAATAGAGAGTAATGGCTGGAGTGAGGGCCCAGAGGAGACTGTTTTGGTAGGTGCAGAGCTCTGGTAAAGGGGTAAAGAAGGAAAAGAGAAGGATGGCTATGGATTCCATAACACGAGAAGAATGAAGAGACTGTGAGGACATTCTTGCCTAATGGCCTATAACTTTTTGCTGAGCCCACAAGTAGATCTCCTGAGAACAGAGGGAAGAGGTGGAAGGGTAAGGAGCTTGGAGTTGTAGATTTCCCAGGCCATTCACAAAGTTTAGGCTGTGGACCGTGAGTATGAATGCCAAATTGGATCTGGACTCACTGGAGTCCAGATCATGTGCCTTTCCTGTGAGGCCCAACATATCACGGGTTTAACCCCATCAGAGCACTTTGCACTTTTCAATAAAATCAGCCGGTTGCCTTTCTCTCTGCCTCATCAGTCAGCAAGCACCTTGAGAGCAAAGAATATTTTTGTTATGTTAACCACTACCAGTCCTTGTGCTTGGCTAGGACTGGCACCCAGGACGTCTGTTTAATTAATTACTATGTGGAGTTTAGGAAAGTAAAGTGCTTATTATGAACACAGTGTGTTGAATGGCAATTTATTTATTTATTTTTTTTTCTTTTTTTTAATTTTATTTTATTTTTAAACTTTACATAATTGTATTAGTTTTGCCAAACATCAAAATGAATCCGCCACAGGTATACATGTGTTCCCCATCCTGAACCCTCCTCCCTCCTCCCTCCCCATACCATCCCTCTGGGTCGTCCCAGTGCACTAGCCCCAGGCATCCAGTATCGTGCATCGAACCTGGACTGGCAACTCGTTTCATACATGATATTTTACATGTTTCAATGCCATTCTCCCAAATCTTTCCACCCTCTCCCTCTCCCACAGAGTCCATAAGACTGTTCTATACATCAGTGTCTCTTTTGCTGTCTCGCACACAGGGTTATTGTTACCATCTTTCTAAATTCCATATATATGCGTTAGTATACTGTATTGGTGTTTTTCTTTCTGGCTTACTTCACTCTGTATAATAGGCTCCAGTTTCAAAATAACACTTGTTGAATATCGTAATGTGCCAGGGATGACACTGGCCAAAATCATGAAGGTGGAACAGGTTGATGTTGGAATTGCCTGGCAGCTTGTGGGCAAACAGGAGGGCTTAGTGCAGGAGGGAGTGGCCAGGGAATCAGTACTGGGTCAAGGGAGAGGGGGAAAGACAGGAGGCCTGACCTCAGAGGAAAGGAAGTGACAGAGAAACAGTATGAGGACCTTAGAGAATAGTGTGTGAAGTGGGAGGAAGCCAGTAGTCTCCTCTTAATTCCCATGGAAGCATAATGTAGGGGATGGACTGGTACTGGGGACAGAGTCAGATTTCAGTTGTGGAAAAATGTACATGGAAGATGTTCTTTGGCCTGAGATGTTTGAAACTTTATCTTGAGGGTAATGGGAAACAACTGAAGAGTTTTAAGCAAATCTGCCCGATTTGCATTTTTTTAAAAGAATCTCACATCGCTACACGGAGAATATAGCCAATATTTTGTAATAACTGTAAATGGAGTGTAACCTTTAAAACTGTATAAAAAATAAAGCACATTTTATTGTAATGATTAAAAAAAAAAAAGACTTTCACATCACTGTGGAGATTAGGATGTGGTAAACCTGAAGATCAGGTAGGAGGCTGAAGCAGGGATCCCCCTGAGGGATGGGGGTAAACTACAACAGTGGCAATGGAGATGGAGATGGACAATCTGAGGGAGAACTCGATGGGCTAATTGGCAGGAGTCTGGCAACAGTTCTGATGAGGAGGGCAAGGGAGAGGAATACAGCAAAGATTTCTCTTGAGTGACCAGAGAGTGATAACAGACCCTGAAATAGGACCAACAGGGGCACAGGAGCAGGTGGGAGGCCTTGATGATGGGACTTATTGAAGGGTGTATGAAACCTACCAAGGAAGATGTCTGTGGTCATTTAGTCATGTTCTGTGGTTTTTCCAGTGGTCGTGTATGGATGTGAGAGTTGGACTATAAAGAAAGTTTAGCGCCGAAGAACTGATGCTTTTGAACTGTGGTGTTAGAAAAGACTCTTGAGAGCCCCTTAGACTACAAGGAGATCCAATCAGTCCATCCTAAAGGAAATCAGTCCTGAATATTCATTGGAAGGACTGACGCTGAAGCTAAAACTCCAGTACTTTGGCCACCTGATTCGAAGAACTGACTCTGGAAAAGACCCTGATGCTGGGAAAGATTGAAGGCAGGGGGAGAAGAGGACGACAGAGGATGAGATAGTTGGATGGCATCACCGACTCAATGGACATGAGTTTGAGTAAACTCCAGGAGTTGGTGATGGACAAGGAAGCCTGTCGTGCTGCAGTCCATGGGGTCGCAAAGAGATGGACATGACTGAGTGACTGAACTGATGGATTTGGGAGTCATAAAACCTACAGATGTAATAGGAACTCGAAATTGGTACATTTCTCCCCCTTACCCACTGTTTTCTTTAATTCTTTTTAAATTTGTACTTACTGGTTTTTTCAATCATCATCAAATCTCTTTCTTTTTTTATTTTTTTGGCCACCCTGAGTGGCTTGCGGGATCCTACTTCCTCAACCTTGGATTGAAACCCAGGTCCCAGAGTAAAAGCACCAAGTCCTCATCACTGGACCATCAAGTAATTCCCATCAAATCTTATTTTGAAGAAAAGTTGAGACAAAAATAAGTGGCTGGAGTCTCTTAACTGAACATGATTGCCCCCTTTTACTTCCCCCTACCTCTCAAACTTCACCAGTTTAACACTAAAGAAATATTAAAAGAAACACAAAAGCTCAGAAAAGGAGGCAGTAGCAGATGAAAGTCAACAGATACTTGGAAGGCAGGTGGCGAAGCATTACCTGGATAGAAACTTTGTAAGAAATTACAGACTAAGTGCCAACCAGGGGAGATTACCAACATGAAGCAAATCAGTTCACTCAGTTTAACCTCAGAGAGGCTTAATGCCTGGGAAGCATGAGTTACCCCAGAAAGTCAGCTTGGAGGTACAGGGTTAAACACAGGCACTTGGCTGGAGTCCGTGTGCAGAGCCCTTTGCTGTGGCCCCAGAGCTGTGCTCTCAAAAGCCAAATAATTCTGTGTTCTTTCCTGGTGGTCCAGTGGTTGAGAATCTGCCTGCCAATGCAGGAGATCCCTGACCCGGGGAAGATCCCACATGCCTCAGAGCGACTAAGCCCATGCACCGCAACTATTGAGCCCGTGTTCTAGAGCCTATGAACTGCAACTACTGAAGCCCAAGGGCCCTAGAGCCTGTGCTCTGCAACAAGAGAAACCACCACAATGAGAAGCCCTTGAACCACAGGAGTAGCCCCCCGCCCCCCACAACACGAGAGCAGCAATAAACACCCAGCACAGCCAAAACAAAGCCAAACAACTCTATCAACTGCCTTGCTGCATATGGAGGAACTCTAGAGGCTGCCATACTCAGGGATCTCAAGCAGGGTTTGAAGGGCAGGGAAGAGGTACAGGGTGGAAAACTGAGGGGTGGAGGAAAGGTCTATCCACTTCATAGTGACAGCCCCAGGCCCTCCCCCACGCCTCCCCCAGGACGCCAACCGCCAGGCACTTAGCACCCCTACCCTCTCACCCTCCCTGTGAAAGTAGAAAATTCTTCTCCAGAGGCCCTGAGAACCCCAGGTGGGAATAGGAAAAAAAGAAAAAACCTCCACTGACATTTAAGAGTTTCTCAATGACAAATCTAGTTGTTGCCTGATAAAGACATTTTTGAGGTTCTTCCATGGTGATCCAGTGACTGGGACCCGATGCAGGGGGCCCAGATTTGATCCCTGGTCATGGAACTAGATCCCATATGCCACAACTAAGAGTTCACCTGCTGCACTTAAAGATCCTGTGTGCCACAACTAAGACCCCGTGCAGTCAAATAAATCGGTTTTTAAATCAACTTCCTAAAAAAAAAAATTGTTTTCAAAACTGAAGGAAACAATACCTATTGAAAAGAGCCCACCAAAAAATGAAAAAGGCAAGCACCAAAGCATATCGTCATACAATTTCAGAAACGGTTTTCAAAGCATCAGGAGTGAAAAAAACAAGCCACAGAGAAAGGCACGGGAATCAGAATGACGTCAGATTTCTCAACAGCAAGCCTAGGAAGGCTCAGTCTAAGGAAGCTTGTTGCTAACCTGGAATCATACACCCAACCAATCTGACATGAGGTCAGAATACTTTCAGACTTTCAAGGACACAGAAAAAATTTCCTTACTTAGGAAGCTACTGGAGAATGTGCTTCAACAAAATGAGAGAGTAAACCAAAGAAGATGAGGTGGACCCAGAAAATAGGGTGATGGACAGAGAAGACTAGCAAAAGGAAATCCCAGGACAACATTTGTGTACCAGGCTTAGCAAACAGTCAGTCCAAACTGGAACAGAAAGACAAGAGGTTCATGAGAGAGAGGTCTTCAGGGAAAAGATGGGACTGATCAGTTAGAGGTTGAGCATTTGGGAAGATTGTTGCTATGTGTTTGAAATATTTGGAAGAAAACAGCTCTAGTACTCAGAAAATTAAACAGTTGAAAAAATAAACAATTACTAACTCCAGATAAAACCAAGTTTAAGAGAAGGAAAACATAATAGTAGTTTACAGTTTGAGTGAACAGTGTTTATTTACATGATCAATAATGTAAACACTAAATATAGATTAACTATAAATTGTGGAAAACTATATTGTGAGAATGAGGGGAGGACAGTAGGGCTTAGAGTGGAGTAAGAGAGCTAATTCCTTAGATTTAGAAATAAATAGTGCCTAAAGTTGATGAATCAGGTAGTAGCAATTATTACTTTGTGAGGGCTGCCCTCTATTGCTTAAACAATAGAAACTTATTCTCACGGTTCTGCACCTCAGATAAAGGTGTCCAAGATCAAGGTGTCACAGGATCGGCTTCTCCTAAGGCCTCTCTCCTTGGCTTGCAGATGGCCACCTTCAGGCCTCTTCAGATGGTCTTCCTCTTCCTGTGTTGGTGTCCTAATCTCCATTTATAAGGATACCAGTTATGTTGGATCAGAGCCCACCCCGATGACTTCATTAACTCAGTTACCTCTTTAAAGACCCTCTCTCTAAGGAATTCCCTGTGGCTAATTCCAGTGGTTAAGACTCCACATTTCCACTGCAGGAGACATGGGTTCAATCCCTGGTCTGGGAACTAAGATCCCACACGCCACATAGTGCCGCCAAAAAGAATAAATAAAAAATTAAAACGCAAACAACGACCACAAAAAATGCAACTCTGATTTGGAAATAAGTAAATAAATAAAAATAAAGACCCTGTCTCTAAGCAGAGTCACATTCTGAGGTACTGGGAACTAGGGCTTCAACATATGAATCTGTTGAATTCAGCCTGTAGCAAGCAGTATAAACTCATTATTTGGATGTATAGAGGTGGCACCAGAAGAAATAACCAAACGAGTTGAAAGTGGTTGCCTCTGGAGTGAGACTAGAGGATGGTAAAGGGGAAGGCAAGTGTTATACCTTTTTACTAGATATCAGGTGGGCAGCCAGGCCTTGAGCCCAGTCTGGCTCTAAACCCGGTGTTCTTCCCATCTACCATAAGGTTAGGAGCTCCTACAGGCCACAGCTGTGCCTCATGCCTCTCCTCGCCGCCCTCAGCACCTTGCACAGCACTTTACTACGTGGGTATGACTTACAACTGTATCACTATAACCGTTAGAGCCACTGGTGACCTAAACAGAAAGGAAATCTTAAAAAAGGGTAAATATGTATATGTATAATTGATTCACTGCGCTGAACAGCAGAAATTAACACAGCACTGTAAAGCAACTATCCTCCAATAAAAATTTTTTTTAAAAATTTAAAAAGCTGCCTTTTGTCAAGTTTCTTTTCCTGTTTAAAAAAAAAAGAAGAAGAAACTGAACACAGTGCTGTGAGCTGGGTGCCATGGAGCAGACTTAGCTATGGAAGGTAAACCATTGGTGATATCCAAACAGAAGACTGCAGTGGTGTGTGGAGTCCCCACCCAGGTGGTTTGCACAGCCTTCAGCAGTCGCATCCTGGTGATGGTGACCGAGTTGGGGAAGATGGGTACCCTGGTCTCCCTGGAACCCAGCAGTGTGAGCAGTGACATCGGCAAGCCTGCGCTGACCACTAAAGTCCTCCTCGGGAAGGATGAGCCTCTCATCCATGTCCTCACAAAGAACCTGGTGGCATCTGTGTCTCAAGAAGCTGGAAAACAGAGCCATTCTCCTCACCCTGGCCAGGGAAGACAAGAGCAAGGAGGTGGTGAAGACCCTGAACAAGGTGATCCAGACATGCCAGGTGTGGCGACCCTGGAACGGCCACCCCTGCTGTCCAGGAGGGCCATGAGGCAACTCAGACACCTCCTCAAGGATTTGAAGGCCCTCCCTTAGTTAGAAGAAGGAACTCTCTCTGGCTTGGGCCCTTGAAGCTGGAAGAAACACAAACATCTCTGGCTGACCCTGGTTTGGAGGCTGAGGTCCCCCCTGGAGGGAGGACGGAAAACACATCCTGAGAATGTTGTGAGTCCTCTTCCCCAGGTCCAGACAGCTGCACATGTGTGAGAATTGATGGAATGAGTCATGGCCCTTAATTGTTGGGGGAAACTTTTTTTAAATGAAAAATAAATGCATATTCCCACCCCACCCCACCCCCCGGAAAAAAAGAAGAAGAAACTGATAGAGGAAGACAGATCCAAGGAAACCTAAAGGGACCATAATATGGAGCGTCCTGCTGAAAGTTTCCCACCCGCAGTGTTCTAGAATTGCTGGGTGCATCTCTGATAGCACTCTGAGTTTTGATCCTAGAAAGGGTCCATCCATGGCAGGGGAGGGGCACGAATGTTTTCATGCCGATGGCTGTGTTTCAGCCCCTCCCTCCTGGGGTCTAGTACAGCCAATGCATCCCCATTTACTTGAGGCTGATTTGGCTGTTAAAGGTGGCCATGGCCTCTGTAAATTATTCTCAGACTTGGGGCTGTAATGTCATTCACAGTGATGGATGCCTGATCCCATGAGAGGTTTTGGTCATTTCTGTGTTTCAGTTGATCCACAGTTATTCACCTGGATGTTAATGCTGACAGGCTATCTTGGTTGACTCCATCCCTGAGACTACGTGGACGCCCTTCCTGGGAGAACATACCCAGTGCCCTCTGGGGTGCAGTGGAGGTTGGTGTGTATGTATGTCTGTCTTAGCGGGCCTCAGATTATTGCTTCCTAATAAAATTCTGATAGCTGGGCCCCATCAATATCTCAAATACATGTGAGGAAACGTTAATTTAGAATCAATTTTAGGATGTTTCAGACTGTAAAGTCCTTTTAACTAGATCTCTGGCGAAGATGTAGGAGCACTTTATGGGACTGTAAATTTCATGTTGAACCGTCTTCGTGAAATACACATCTCCCCTACCAACAAGCTGTTCTCTCCATATCAATCATGGCCCTGCAAGTAATGTTTCACAAATATTCTGTAAATCACAGAAAACCCCATGATAATGTGAAATATGACTTTCACTTGTCTGTTAGACAAAAGAATCACACATGCCTCTCTCCCATCAGCACTAACATTTGTTATGGATAATAACACTTTCAATCACAACTATTTTTGGAAAACGGGTTTATTTTAAACCTTCCCTCCCCCACTGAAAACACTCTCCCAAGGACACAGACTCCTACAAACCACAGCCCATTAATCCAACTATGGAATGAGAACTTTTTCTTCCCACTAACTTTAAAAAAAAAAAAAAGTTGTTTTTAAAAGAGTTAGCCTAAAAGCCAACGTATAAGATTGAGTAGCGTTTTACCTTGGCTGATTGGTGTAAGAGGGGGCTGGGTCTCTAAAGGCCCAGTCTCTGATGCTGTGTGAGGTGAGGCAGAGAGAGGCCAGATTTTTCTCTGGCATCTTCGTATCCACTAGAGCCTATGGTCCTTTTAGTCACTGGCACCAGCAGAGAAGCCAAAGAGCTGCAAATATATTTTCTCAACTCCATGACAACATAGCTGGATCCTCCCTGTTTGAGCAGCAGGTGGCCAGTCCTAGAGGAGTATTTTGAACGTCACCATAGCCATATGGGTGACAGAGGCTCACCCTGCCTCCAGATGACTGCTGGGAAAGCAAAGCCTCCAGCATAATAACTACAGGCCTTGCACGGTTCTGAATACTTTGGTAACCTGTCTGTTTTACCTTCTCTGTAGCCAGCTTCAGGACCGACTGATCATGACTTCTATAAAGGAGCAGGCAGCAATCAGCCGGCTCTTGAGTTTTTTACAGGACTGGGACAATGCTGGCAAAGTCTCCAGGAGTAACATCCTCAACAAGTTCATCGAAGCCAACCAAGGCAAGACTGCTCCTGAGCTGGAGCAGGAGTTTTCCCAGGGAGCTAGCTTGTTCCTGGTCCGCCTGACCACCTGGCTGAGACTCACGTATCCTTTGCTGAACAGGAAGACAATTAGGTGGTCCATGGGGTCGCTAGGAGTCGGACATGACTGAGCGACTTCACTTTCACTTTTCGTTTTCATGCATTGGAGAAGGAAGTGGCAACCCACTCCAGTGTTCTTGCCTGGAGAATCCCAGGGACGGGGGAGCCTGGTGGGCTGCCATCTCTGGGGTCGCACAGAGTCAGACACGACTGAAGCGACTTAGCAGCAGCAGCAGCAAAAGAGAAAAGGAATGAAGACTGTTGAGGGAGCGCTTCCCCTGACTATCTCTCAGATTTTAGAACAGGATGTAATAGTGATCAAAATACCATCCCCGAAGTCAAGAACTCCCTCAGCATCCTGTCTTTCCAGCCTGTAAATATATCCTCATTCTCTCTGCTAACCTCTCTTGCTCCCATCAGAGCTGAAGTGGGTGTTCTTTGTCTAGGACCAATCTTCTATCTGTACTATGCTTGAATCCCCTCCTGTCTCCCCAAGGATTTATTCATTCTCTCCTATAGACTTTACTTTTGCCTTATTACCAGGTTTTTAAAATATATATATACATATTTTTTAAAATTTATTTGGCTGTACTGGATCTTAGTTACAGCATTTGGGATCTTTAGTTGTGGCATGTGGGATCTAGATCCTTGATCAGGGATGGAACCCAGGCTCATTGCATTGGGAGCATGGAGTCTTAGCCACTGGACCACCAGGGAAGTTCATCCTTCCCAGCTTTTTCATCAGCATTTATGTATGCTTAAATCTCTTCTAACTTAAAAACTGAAATTCAGTCCTTGCTGGAACCTATATTCCACCTTGCTTCTGCCCTTTGGGCTGAAGCCTGTGGAAAAGGCTGTTGACCTTCCTCACCTCCCTTTCTCCTCCACCCACTGCAGTCTGACTTCTGACTCCTCCGCTCCACTGATGCAGGTCTTGCCAAGGTTACCAATGCTTTTCTAATTGTGAAACCCAGTGACCACATCCTCAGTCCTTATACATGACCTCTCAGTGGCATTTGTCACACAAACCATTCCCACTTCTCAAAACACTGTTTCCTAAAACTAATGTAATGTTTATGTAAATTGTACCTCAATTAAAAAAAAGGAAAGAAAAAGAAGCCCTGTAGACCACATCACCAAACACACACACACACTCACACACACACACGCACTCTTCCTGTGGTTTCTGTGATACCAATTCTCTTGGTTTTCTCCTTTCTTTCTGTCCATCCTGCTGCTCTTCAGTTCAGTTCAGTTCAGTCGTGTCCGACTCTTTGCGACCCCATGAATCGCAGTACACCAGGCCTCCCTGTCCATCACCAACTCCCGGAGTTCACTCAGACTCACGTCCATCGAGTCGGTGATGCCATCCAGCCATCTCATCCTCTGTCATCCCCTTCTCCTCCTGCTCCCAATCCCTCCCAGCATCAGAGTCTTTTCCAATGAGTCAACTCTTCGCATGAGGTGGCCAAAGTACTGAGTTTCAGCTTTAACATCATTCCTTCCAAAGAAATCCCAGGGCTGATCTCCTTCAGAATAGACTGGTTGGATCTCCTTACAGTCCAAGGGACTCTCAAGAGTCTTCTCCAACACCACAGTTCAAAAGCATCAATTCTTCGGCGCTCAGCTTTCTTCACAGTCCAACTCTCACATCCATACATGACCACTGGAAAAACCATAGCCTTGACTAGATGGACCTTTGTTGGCAAAGTAATGTCTCTGCTTTTGAATATGCTATCTAGGTTGGTCACAACTTTCCTTCCAAGGAGTAAGTGTCTTTTAATTTCATGGCTGCAATCACCATCTGCAGTGATTTTGGAGCCCAAAAAGATAAAGTCAGACACTGTTTCCACTGTTTCCCCATCTGTTTCCTATGGAGTGATGGGACCAGATGCCATGATCTTCGTTTTCTGAATGTTGAGCTTTAAGCCAACTTTTTCACTCTCCTCTTTCACTTTTATCAAGAGGCTTTTGAGTTCCTCTTCACTTTCTGCCATAAGGGTGGTGTCATCTGCATATCTGAGGTTATTGATATTTTTCCTGGCAATCTTGATTCCAGTTTGTGTTTCTTCCAGCCACCCCTTAAACTTTGGTGTTCTACGGGACTCTAGGCACAGCCATCTTCTCTGCTCACTCTCAGATTCTCCCTAAGTGATTTAACCACTGTTGGGATGTTGCCATCACTCCAGTTTAAGGACTCTCAGTTGTGTCCCCTGCCCACATTTCTCTGGAATCTGAGTTTCATATCTTTTAACCCAACTGCCACCTCCACTTGTCTCCCACAGAAGGACTCTCACGTCTCTGGCTTGGGAAGCTAGATGAATGGGGTGTCATTACATGGGAAGAGAATACAAGGAGAGGAGTGAGTTTGGAGTGGATGTGTTTGATTGGGGACATGTTGTGTTTGAGCAGCCTGTGCTCAGGAGCCCCAGCAGCAGATGGGGGCCGAAGACAGATGTAGTCCCCATCACGGTGGTAGTTTGAGTGGTGGGTGGTAGCATTATTCATCTCAAACCTTTTCTTTTATTTATTTATTATTTATGTATCTTTGGCTGGGCTGGGTCCTGCTTGCTGTGTGTGGGCTTTCTTTTCGTTGTGGTGAGCGGGGGGCTACTCTTCGTTGCGGTGCACAGGCTTCTCGTTGCCATAGCTTCTCTAATTGTGGAGCACAGGCTTTAGGCACATGGGCTTCCGAGGTTGCAGCTCACAGGCTCTAGAGCGCAGCTCAGTAGCTGTGGTGCAGGGACTTAGTTGCTCCACGGCATGAATCTTCCCAGATCAGGGACTGAGCCCATGTCCTGTGCTTTGGTCGGTAGATTCTTATCCAGTGTACCACCAGGGAAGTCCTCAGACCTTTTTCTTATGTATTTGTCTCTTTGCCTGAACCCTCTCCCTTAAACCTCCTCTTTATTTGACCAATTCCTCTCTATTATTCAGGTCTCAATCCAGGCATCACTTTCCCAGGAAGCCCTTTTCAGAGTCCCAGATTAGTTTATGTTCCCCTGTTAAATATATTCATGGTGCTTAACGTCTTATTACCTGAGATATTGATCTCTCTTCCCCCACTGGATTGTAAACTCTACAAGGGCAAGAATTACATCTGTTCTACTCATGTCTGTATTTCTAACGCCTAGCACATGCCTGGCACATAAAGGGTGCTTAACACATGTTTGTTGAACATGGGAATGATTAAACCAGAGAACCTGCAACTAAGCAGAACTAAAGGCTTAGGTAACCACAGCTTTCTTTTTTTACAGTTAATCATTGATAAAATTATTAATCAGACTCAGACCTAGGACACAGTCCAAAAGGAGTACTCTGAATACATCTTTGGGTTAACCCCAATGTTCTTAGACATTAATGTGCATAAAAGAGGTTTTAAATGCAGATAACAAGTCTACTCCCCCCACACGACCCCCAGGTTTTGATTTAGTAGATTGAGGGTGAGTCCTTGGAGTCTTGGTCAAAAAAACGCTGGGTGACTCTGATGCCAGTGATCCACAAGTGGTGTTTTGAAAAACATCAGCACTACCATCTGACTTTGTCCCCTTAACTCATGACACTAACCTCACCAAGGCTGTCACTAACCTGACAACATTTTCCATTCGACCAAAGGGTGACGCGAGTAAGGCAGAGTCATATGTGTTCAGAGACAGATCCTAGCTTTATTTAAAACTGTGATATTGATTGATTGATAAATATGAACCATTTTTAAAGTCTTTATTGAATTTGTTACAATGTTGTTTCTGTTGTTCATGTTCTGTTTTTTTTTTTGGCCATTAGGCATGTGGGATCCTAGCTCCCCAACCGGGGACTGAACCCTTATACCCTGCATTGGAAGGTGAAGTCTTAACCACTTGACCACCAGGGAAGTCCCAAAACTTTAATACTTTATTCATCGTGGATATTTGTATTATTTTTCTTTTTTTTAATAGTGCAGGAAATATTATTTAGTCACTGAGTCTTTTGATAGCCCCTTAAATTTCATACTTGAGGGAATTCCCTGGCACTTAGATTAAGATTCTCCACTTTCACTGCCCAGGGTGTGGGTTCAATCCCTGCTCAAGGAACTAAAATCCTGCAAGCCACGTAGCATGGCCCCCCCCAAAAAAAATCCTACTGGAAGAAAGTGAACCACTCGCCTCACACCCAAGCCCTGGCTCTGCTTGACCTGGCTCTGCTTTTAAAGCTCTCCTCTCCTCTCCCTTCTCCTATCACAGTTTCTCAGTAACCATTACAGGGTCTTTCCTAAGTTCAGTTCAGTTGCTCAGTCGTGTCCAACTCTTTGCAACCACCATGGACTGCAGCACACCAGGCTTCCCTGTCTATCAACAACTCCTGGAGCTTGCTCAAACTCATGTCCATCAAGTTGGTGATGCCATCCTCTGTCATCCCCTTCTCCTGCTTCAATCTTTACCAGCATCAAGGTCTTTTCCAATAAGTCAGTTCTTTGCATCAGGTAGCCAAAGTATTGGAGCTTCAGCTTCGGCATCAGTCCTTCCAATGAATATTCAGGACCGATTTCCTTTAGGATTGACTGGTTTGATCTCCTTGCAGTTCAAGGGACTCTCAAGAGTCTTCCCCAACACCACAGTTCAAAAACATCAATTCTTTGGCACTAAGCTTTCTTTATAGTCCAACTCTCACATCCATACATGACCACTAGAAAAACCACAGCTTTGACTAGACAGAACTTTGTCAGCAAAGTAATGTCTCCACTTTTCAATATGCTGTCTAGGTTGGTCATAGCTTTTCTTCCAAGAAGCAAGTGTCTTTTAGTTTCAAGGCTGCAGTCACCATCTACAGTGATTTTGAAGCCCAAAAAAATAAAGCCTGTCACTGTTTCCATTGTTTCCCCATCTATTTGCCATGAAGTGATGGGACCAGATGCCATGATCTTAGTTTTCTAAATGTTGAGTTTTAAGCCAACCTTTTCACTCTCCTCTTTCACTTTCATCAAGAAGCTCTTTAGTTCCTCTTTGCTTTCTACCATAATGGTGGTGTCATCTGTGTATCTGAGGTTATTGATATTTCTCCTGGCAATCTTGACTCCAGCTTGTGCTTCATCCAGCCTGGCATTTTGCATGATCTATTCTGCATATAAGTTAAATAAACAGGATGACAATATACAGCCTTGATGTACTCTTCTCCCAATTTGGAACCAGTCTGTTGTTCCATGTCCGGTTCTAACCGTTGCTTCTTGACCTGCATACAGATTTCTCAAGAGGCAGGTTAGGTGGTCTGGTATGCCCATCTCTTTAGAATTTTCCACAGTTTGTTATGATCCACACAGTCAAAGGCTTTGGTGTAGTCAATAAAGCAGAAGTAGGTGTTTTTCTGGAACTCTCTTGCTTTTTCGATGATCCAGTGGATGTTGGCAACTTGATCTCTGGTTCCTCTGCCTTTTCTAAATCCAGCTTGAACATGTGGAAGTCCTACCACCCCTTAAATGTTAGTGTTTCCAAGAATTCTCTCTTCAGCCCTCTTCTTTTCTTCCTCAATCATTGCACTGGTTAACTGAGGCGTTGTATCATTTTTCTCCATATCCTGAGTATCAATCAGAGCACCAGACATTTAGTCGACAGTCAACGCTTATTGAATGAACAACGTGTTTGTTTGTTTGTTTTGTCACGCTGCACAGCTCGTGGGGTCTCATTTCCCGACCAGAGACTGAAAAGGCAACCAGGGAACTCCTGAGCCACGCTTTTAATATATAGTTGTATATTCAGTTTCTACACCTGAACTTTATAATTTCCTAACTTTTTGTGACCTTGTCATACAACAGAGAAAACAGACTGGCTGAAGACACACAGCATTTTGAATGTCTCTTCAAAATGCTGTATTTTGAATCAGTGACCCCAACCCCCACCCCACTACTCTCCAGCCCTCCAGTTATGGTGGATTTGAAGGAAAACAAATCAATATAGCATCATCATGTTTTATAAAATTGACTGCCACCTCCTTCCACCTTAGCTTCAAACCCCTTTTTAAAACTTGAACTTCCAGAACTGATCAGTAAAACTAAGGATGTATATATTATAATGGCAAAAATGATTAGTTACCATATATTGAGTCTTTTTATGCTCTAAGCACTGAACTCTGTGTACCATACGAATATCTCATTTGAGCCTCACATCAAGCCTAATAGGTGATTGGTATTGACCCATTTTATAGATTAGAAGGATGAGCCTTGAAAAGGTTAACTAATTTACTAGTAGGCACAGAGATGGGGAGGGCATGGCAACCCATTGCAGTATTCTTTCCTGGAGAATCCCCATGGACTGAGGAGCCTGGAGGGCTACAGTCCATGGGGTGGCAAAGACTTGGACATGACTGAGCGACTAAGCACAGCACAGCACAGCTACACAGATAGGCACTGGCCCCAAATCCAGACATCATCCACTCTACCTCAGGGTCTCCCTGCCACGGTCCCACTTCCAATACCATCTAAGGAGACCGTCTGGCAGGATGGCCTGACAGTAAGAACTCGGACTCTGAGTTAGGCTGCCTAGGTTCAAATACCAGTTCCATCAGTGAACTTGGGGACCTTGGACAGGTCATGATAACCTGTCTGCGGTTATCTCCTCGTGAAGGAAGTAGAAATACTGATAGCATCCACTGCAGGGTAACTGAGACCAGGCAGGCAAAGCCGTTCGCACAGGGCCTGGCACACAATGAATGCTTAGCACTTGCTAGCTCCTGCTGATAGCTTGGCAGAAGTGGCAAACTTCTGGAACTAATTGCTGGAAATAATGGACCAGAAATACATATAGTGAGTGGTTATGATAATAAGGCTAGCCTGGGACAGAGGAAAAAGAAGGTGTCAAAAGTTGGCCAGCCTGCACTGAGGAGGCATGGGGCAGGAATTGGGGCGCAGGTTTCAGGGAAGCAGGGTGATGAGCTGGTAGCCTGGCCCCAGCTACAATGGCAACAGGCAGGGGAGCCTGGCTCCAGAGCAAACACTGTTTTTGCAGTAAAGAGCCTTTCCTAATGAGCCAATCTGTCTCTACTTCTATTGGCACCCTGGGAACCAGGGTGCAGCAGAGATAATTTGCCTCATGCACCCTCCCTTCCCAACAAAGCACCATTACCTCCAACCCATTACATTAGCCTTTATCAGTCTTGGAAGCTCTCAGTCATCCTCCATGAGCTGCAATAATTTCAGCTAATTTCTTAAGTGTTCTAAGAGCCCGTGATGTGTTATGAGCCTAGTAATTGTTGACTGGTTCCTCTTCTGTTGTGGCTTGATTTCATACCTTGCATCCAAGCTGATGCGTGCTCTGGGTGCTTTATTACATTGAAGCTTTTTGCAAAAGCTCACATTAAAAAATAACATTAAGTACTGAGGTTCTTTTAAATCAGAGTTTAATTTTTCCACCATCTCCTGTTGTTCTTATTAGGAAGACACACAATTCTTCATAAAGATAGTGACCTCCCGTATAAAGCTTTGAGCAAGGCAAAATTGAAAATTAATGATGAAGCTGATTATTTTTTAGAGAAGTCCAAGAATGAGGTACAAAGTAATGAAATGTGCTGAGACCCAAGGGTACAATGGTCATGGCATAGGGAGGATTGTGAAATTGACCCCCAGCATTCTTCCTGCACCTTCTATTCATCAGAGCTTCTTACTCTCTAGAGAGCCCAACAGGGCCAGGGTGGTTGAACTGCCCCAGAAGAGCTTCCTGGAGAACCATGAACACGCCTGCCAGCACCCCTCATCCACCTGTCCCTTCAACCTAGTAGTCCCTCTCAGATAAAGGACGCAGTTCAGCTGTTGGTCATCCTGGGCCATAGGTGGTATCAGGGATCAGACACGGGATGGAAAACCACCCTGAAATTCACTCTTTAACTTGTCGTACAGCTACATGACTGGTTCGCCTTTAGATAAGCTGCTCAGGTCCATTGGCGTCTTCTTATCAGCTGTAAGCAGGTGAGTTCTGTTCTAGAGAGATTCTGGAGTCTCAGTTGCCTACCGGGCTCACGGTGTCCTTGGCATTCCCACCCCATGGGACCTTGACTTTCTTTTATCAGTGGGTATCTAGTAGCCCTGAAAATGTACCCGGAGGTGGTGGCACCTGTGGTCCTGGTCTAGTTGCTTCTCCATCTCATGTGCTCCATTGATACTTTGCTAGTCAGCATCCTGTTGGTTGTGAATTACAGGAAACTAACTCACACTGGACCTGGGATTCCCTGATGGCTCAGATGGTAAAGAATCTGCCTGCAATGAGGGAGACCTGGGTTCTATCCCTGGGTTGGGAATATCCCCTGGAGGAGGGAAAGGCTACCAGTATTCTGGCCTAGAGAATTCCATGGACTATATAGTCCATGGGGTCACAAAGAGCTGGACATGACTGAGCGACTTTCACTTTCAACTCATACTGGACAAGGAAAATGTAAACATTATTAGCCCACCTAACTGAAATGTCTGGAGGATGGAAATCCATATTTCCAGGTTCACTAGATCCAAGGGCCCAAAAAATATCAGTAGTTGGTCACTCCTGCTTTTTCTTCATTTCTCAGCTCTGTTCTCCTCTATATTCATAGACCTCCATGTGCTGTGGTCTTCAGACGCTCCAGACTTCCATCCTTCTAGCTCAGTCACATCAAAAATAGAGCACGTAGGACTTCCCTGGTGGCCCAGTGGTTAGAACTCCATACTTCCAATGCAAGGGGGCACAGATTTGATCCCTGGTCAGGGAACTAGGATTTCACATGCTATGAAGTGCAACCCCCAAAAAAATTTTTTAAGAGAACATGTGAAAAAAAGAAAGCATGTATTTCCCAAGGGTTCCCAAGAAAATCCTGAGCCTCATTGGACCAACTTATATCTGGCCCCAAATCAATTACTACAGTCAGGATGACATACTCTTCGTCATCTGCTCACCCTCCAAAAACCACACGGCTTATGAGTGGTGAAGGGGTGATTCCCCAAGGGACAGTTGAGGTGTTTTTTTCAAGAAGAGACACAGATGTTGGAAAGTCAAGCACAGGAAATGGCCATTGTATTTTACTTTCACATTTCCTTCTGGCAGGAAGAATTTCCTAACTATTGTATCACTTAATCCATGAAAATTTCCTGGATAGGAGGACTATATGAAGAAAGGTCCTTGAGATCTCTTAGAAAGGTTCAGTTTGGTTCAGTCGTGTCCACTCTTTGCGACCCCATGGACTGCAGCATGCCAAGCTTCTCTGTCCATCACCAAATCTCAGAGCTTGCTCAAACTCATGTCCATCGAGTCACTGATGCCATCCAGCCATCTCATCCTCTGTCGTCCCCTTCTCCTCTTACCTTCAATCTTTCCTGGCATCAGGGTCTTTTCCAAAGAGTCAGTTCTTCACATCAAGTGGCCAAAGTATTGGAGTTTCAGCTTCAGCATCAGTCCTTCCAATAAATATTCCGGACTGATTTCCCTTAGGATGGACTGGTTGGATCTCCTTGCAGTCCAAGGGACTCTCAAGAGTCTTCTCCAACACCACAGTTCAAAAGCATCATAACCTTAGAAAGGTTAGTGCCAAGGAACTTGACAAGTGTCTTATTTCTACTTTTCTATTTCTCTGGACAGTAATCGATACCTCATAGAGTTTCTTGAGGTTGGAGGGGTCCTAACACTCTTGGAAATACTCGTGTTGAATAAGATCAAGGAGGAGGACAAGAAGGAATCCATCAAGCTACTTCAGGTGATTGCAAACTCCGGCAGGAAGTACAAGGAGCTCATCTGTGAAAGCTACGGTGGGTATCATGTAGGACGAGGGTGTCACTCCCCACCCCCATCTCCCTGGGGACCCCCAGAACTGCTAGAGGAAAATGCCCCAGGGACCTGGCTGCACAGGAAGCATTCTGTAGTGTGGACTCACTTAGCTCCCATCCATATTCACCACCAGAAGACCGAGATTTATGACTTTCCTGATTCATCATTTGCTCATATCTTTTCGTGGTAGTTTTGGAAATACTTCATTTCAAATATATCCTCTTTCATGCATCCATTCAGCAAAGAGTTATTGAGTCATTTGTGAATAATTCTAGAAATAAAATTGAACTAAAATTGTTAAATATGGTGCTAGGTATACACTAAATTGGGCTTCCCTGGTGGCTCAATGATAAGGAGTCCACCTGCAATACAGGAAATGCAGGTTCAATCCCAGGGTTGGGAAGATCCTTTGGAGAAGGGCATGGCAATCCACTCATTATTCTTGCCTGGAGAATCCCATAGACAGGGGAGCCTGTGGGCTATAGTCCATAGGGTTGCAAAGAGTCGAACACAACTGAAGCAACTGAGCATGCATGCATACTCTAAGGTGCTGGGAATACAAAGCTAAATAAAATACAGTCCTTATCCTCAAAGAGCTTCCAGGGCAGTTAGGAGAGGAAGTCACCCAGTCACTTCAGGGTGTTCCCCAAGCACTCTGCTTGAGACATGCACAGGAGAGGCTGTCTCCACGCACCCCTCTCTAAAGTGCATCCCTCACTGCCCTTCTCTCATATCTTTCTGAGCCTTGGTGTATTTATTCATAAAATGGGACTAACACCTCTCTTTCAGTGTAGTTTCCAGGACTAAATATAGTAGAATTTGTTAAAACATTTAGTGCTGACTGCTACCTATGTGTTAGTTATCATACAACCATCAAACAGGCAAGTTTTATTTGTGCATTTTGCAGAGCCATTTTAAATTTGAAAGCAGATTTTGACAAGCTAACATGCCTAGGTTGAAACAAAATCCTCCGGATACATACCCATGAGATTAAAAAAACAGTGATGCAGCATGAGAACAGAGCCTCGATGTTGCTTTGAACAGGACTGGTTAAATAGATCTTAATTCTATTATCTCATATTATATAACCTCAAGTGAGGATACTTTTCATAAACCCCTTCCCACCTAGCATCTCCTCTCTCCTTTGCTCAGGTGTACGATCCATAGCAGAATTTTTGGCAAAGTCCAAGTCAGAAGAGACTCAGGAAGAAGTGCAGGTCCTGCTGGATTCTTTGATCCACGGTAATCCCAAGTACCAGAATCAAGTGTACAAAGGTCTGATAGCTCTGCTGCCGTGTGCGTCCCCGAAAGCTCAGCAGCTGGCCCTGCAGACACTCAGGACTGCCCAGGTAAGCCCAGGCCACACGCTCCAGTGATTCTGATTCCAACTCAGTAATCTGACAATTACCTTCCACAGTTGCACTCCACACAGGCATGAGAAACAGAGCTCAACCTCCCACTGCCTGTCTGCTGTTCAATCAGCGTTATTTCCAGAAGGCCAGAGCAGGGCAGAGAGTTCGTGTCTCCCAGCAGACTGATTTGTCCTGTTTACTTAAGGATCAGAAAGATGTTGGCAGACTTAAAAGTGGTTGAGACAAGCAACAAGGATGATGGAAGGACCGTAGAAAAGATTAAAGGAGTCAATTTGATAGGGAAAGAAGCAGGGTGCAATTGTAGGCTGCATGTAAGTGAAGAAAGGAGCCAGATCTCCAGTGCATGGGAACACTGCATTTCTTCCATCGGCTCCTGCCTTCCTCTGGGTGCCCTGGCATACAGAAAAGTCAGCTTTGGGGCATGGTGATGACCACATGAAGACATCATGCCTAGTGAGGCAGGGACACCATGCCTGCAAGAGAGGTTTTGAGATGAACCATCTCAAGCTCTCAGTACAGCTCCAGGAGGGGCTGCAGGCAGATAGACAACTAAAAGATCAAAGAGGGCCTTCTCTGGTGGTCCAGTGGTTGGGACTTCACCTTCCAATGCAAGGAGTGGGGGTTTGATCCCTAGTTGGTGAGCTAAGATCCCACATGCCTCATGGCCAAAAAGCAAAACATAAAACAGAAACAATATTATAGAAAATTCAATAAAGACTTTAGGGAGTTCCCTGGTGGCTCAGTGGTTAAGAATCCGCCTGCCAATGCAAGGGCCATAGGTTCAATCCCTCAGCCATGAGGAATCCACATGCCTCGAGGAGAGTAAGCCCATGTACCACAACTACTGAGTCAGCACTCTAGGGCCTGACAGCCACAGCTACTGAAGCCTGTGCCCCCTAAAGCCCAAGCTCTGCAACAAGCCACCATAATGAGAAGCCCAAGTAGCACAATGAAGAGTAGCCCCAAAATAAAGAAAGTAGCCCACAACTAAAGAAAGCCCCACATCCATGAAGACCCATCACTCTTAAATGGTCCACATTTTTAAAAAAATCTTAAAACAAAAAAGAAAGGCCATCAAGAAGACACCAGTTTTGGACTTTGTGGGTGAGTTGTATTCCACCAAGAGAACAGGAAACATGGATTTGATTTTGGAGGAATTAGGTTTTTACCCAATAAACTTGATGAGTCTCAGTGGCTCCCAAGGGCCCATGTGAGCAGCAGGCCAAGTTGGTTGCAAAGATATAGATGGGTCACTTGTGCAAACAATACTAAATCCTGAGCCCCGCTCCCAGAGAATCTGACAGCTGTCAGGGGGCCTTTAAGTTTCCCCAGGCAATGATGATTCCTAGCTGCATTGAGGAATCGCTGCTGGGGACATCTAGTAGAGATGCCCACAGGACAGCAGGAAATTAAAATCTGAGGCTCCAGAGAGACTCGAAATGAAGATGGCCTTTTGTTGGAGTTTCTGAGTGGAGAAGTGGTATCTGAAAGAGTAGAAGTAAGTAAGATCACCCAGGTAGAGTGTACCAAGTAAGAAGAGAAGGAACACCACCAACATTTAAGAGATGAGCTCAGAAAGAAGACCAGTAAAACATCTAATTAGCATTATTATTTCCAGTTCCCATGTTTTAAGTGCCTCCTTCACTGTGCTCAGGGCTTTACTTACACTGTCTCTTTCAGTCTTCACAATGGCTGATGGAGACAAGGACTATTATCCCCTCGACGGGTGATGGAACCAAGACTTAGAAGGATGTTCAGTGACTTATTCAAGGCCTCACATGGAAGATATTTACTAAGTGACTATTAAATCCAGCTCTACCTCAAGACCTTATTCTCTCCATATACCATGCTGCCTCTTTGAAAAAGAACCAGAAGCCATAAAAGGAGAACAGAAAAACACAGATCTGTGAAAATGAATGGAAAGGAGTTTCAAGAAGCAGGACATGATCGGCTGGCTCAAATACAGTAGAGAGATTGTGTGGGTACAACAGAAAGCTGGGCCCAGCAGGAGAAGTTTTGGTGAATTGGGGGACTATCCAATGGCAGGAAAACAAAAATTATAGCCTCCTGTCAAAGGATGCATGGAGGACAGAGACGTGGCTTCCCCTCGGAAGCTTAGGTATAAAGAGGGAGCGAGCAGTAGTGAGAAGAGACAGAGTTGAAGGGCAGTTGCACTGAAGCTGGGTGAGCGTGAGGATGTTTAACGCCGAAGCACAGGAACCCTATGCACAGGCAGGGGTGGAAGATGCAGACGGGGCGGGGGGCTGCCTGATTGGGTGAGGTCTTGCTGAAGAAGAGACTTAGGATCTTAGATGAGTTCCCTTCTCTCGGGCCTGTGCCCATCCCAGATGGCCAACTGGTGTCTGCACTTCTAGCAATGGCCAGCTAGCCTCCACTGAGTGCCTCCTGAGCCAGGCGGTCCAGTGGCAACCTTGGCAGATTCTCGGGAGATTTCCGGCTGCCCATCTCCACCCCTCCTCTCCAGAAGAAATGAACCTCTTCAGTGTGGGGGCCAAGACCCCGAGACTCACTGCTGCTCGCCCGTCCCCGCCAACTCCCCATTCAGCCAGGCCGCCTGGCTGTTTGGAAGTCAGCTTTTCACTTCTCTCAGGTGGACTAGATGGAAAGAGTAACCACCTTGTTCCCCTGTCTGTCTTGCCAGTCAATCATCGGGACCACACACCCTAGCATCGTGGACTGCGTGCTGAAGGTGCTATGCACGATGCACTTGGAAGTCCAGTATGAAGGTAAGGGAGATGGGCGGGTCTGCTCCAGATGGCCGAAGGTGGCCACGAGAACTGGGCAGACTGGCTCTGAGACGTTTTCTCCTATTCACAAAGAGCCTTATTGAGTGTCCGAGACAGCCTCTGCAGATGGAAGGTGCTGCCTTGGTACTGATGGGCAAGTTATGCAGAAAATGACAGTCACATTCTGCACTAGGAATCAGCCACATGCTCTTGCAGTTGTTAAAATCTTCCTGGGTCCGGGGCTGGCTCTGGTTCCCGGACTTATGTGGCACATCCCCTCCAATAGAAATCACCCTGAGGACTGTTCTTCTAAGAAACTAGATTGAATAATGGTAGTATTAATAGGTTTTTATTTATTGGGGTCGCCTATGCGCCAGCCACTTTCCATGCATCATTCCATTTAATTCTCAAAATAACCACAAGAGTATAGATTCTGGCACATATTAGATATTCAAATGTTCAAATGAATGAATGGTGGGGGTTGGCATTTTTATGTTTTTCAAGCTAAAGCACTGAAGCACAGAGAGATGAAGGATGCTGTTACACACGTTTATACAGCTAACCAGATTCAAACCAGAGCTGTCTGACTCCAAAGCCTGTGCTTTTAAAATGTAGCACATGGCAGGTGTTTATAGGATATTATTTTTCTTCCCTGCTCCTACAATGGTTCAGAAAAGGGAGATTCTGTTTTCAACAGGAGAGATCAAAGAGGGATTCTCTGAGAAGGTGGTATTTGAGCTGAGCCTTCGAGATGGGAAGGATTAGGGAAGGTATAAAAAGGAGGACAGCATTCTGGAAAGGAGCCTGGTGTCAAGGCCTAGACACGGGAAAGTACAAGATGTGTCTAGGGAATGGCAGGGAGGCCATTTGGTGGAGGTTTGGTAGAGGTCTCACTCCAGGAAGACCTAGGAAGGTAGGCCAGGACCAGATCGTGGAGTTCCTAGAATGCCAGATGGCATTGCAAGCCAGCACTGCAGGGAGACTAGAGGCTGGAGGCCAGCTGGAAGGCCTTTGTTCAGACAGCAAAATGGACTGTGCTGATCTAGCTGGGGAGAGAGGCCCCAGCAAGAGAGAGGAGGGATATGACTGGGGACCACCTAGGTGGCCCAGCCAAGGAGGCCAGGACAGGGAGGCCTGCCAGACATGAAGGGCCACCTGTGTCCAGGAGGACAGGCTGAACCCCCAGGTCCAGGAAGCCTGGGGGTGGGGCAGAAAGAGTATACAGGCAATGGGGTTAAGGTATGCACATGAGATCCTGGGGTTCACTCCCAACCTAGATTATTTTTTCAGAAGCAGTGTTGAAATTGAATGTCTGTCTTATCTTGCCTTCAGCAGCACTGTCTACTTTGTATTTGTTTGACCCCTGCAGGGATGCATGGGCACCTATGTTGATTAGCAGTGCCATGTTGGAATTGGTTCCAGCGGGAGCAGAGTCTCCTAGCTGGGGAGGAGTCACCGATGAGGGAGTGGAGTGGTGGAGGCACCTAGGTCAAGGTCAGGCCCAGTAGAGAGTTGTAGCTGGCACTGGAGCAAGGGGGTGAGCTGGCGGTAGAATCATGTCAGGAGACTTAATCATACAACCCGGAGAAGACTAGATTGCGTGGCTCTGTGACCTCCCTCCCCTCGCCCCACCTCCATGTGGCAAAGTGACCACTCCCACTCATCCATCACTTCTCAGCTTAAGCCTTCTTCACTGAGGCCTTTCCAGACCTGTCTTCAACCCTATCCAAATGTCAGCCTGCTTCCTTTTCCCACCGTGCACCCCTCTCCCCTCCAGCACCTCCCTCCCCTGGAGCAGTTATCTCTAGAATATACAGCCCTTTACATAGACAGTGAGCAGTTTTCTTGTAGCTCACGTTGCTTGCTCCTAAGACCCTCAGCACAGTCCCAGCGTAGGTTAGGTCCTGGGTACATGTCTGCTGACTGGAGGAGAGAGGGAGTCCTCCCATGCACACTGTATTAGTGAGCAGCTTCAGGCCTGGGATGGGGTCTGATTCATCTTTCTCCAGCTCAGGGCCTGGCAAAAAAAGGGTGGTACACACTAAAAGTTTGTTGAATACATTTATGGAAAAAATGGCTTAGCTTCAGTTTTTCCAATAAGCCCTCCAGAGCTGAACTGGCCTAGCTTCTTCCCATATTGGACCCCATCTTGAGTCCCTCTGTTTTTATTACTTAACAACCTACTCTGTCAGAGGCCTCAGGGGCCTGAGGCTTTGGACTGCCTTCTTGGTTTGATGTCTGCTGGTGTGATAACAGCAAAACTGTGCACCTAAAAATAATTTCAGATAAGCCAGACTCATAACAGGGTACAAGAAACGTCTGTTGAATGAAAGAATTACTCTTCCTTTTTTTGTTACCAGGCGCTTTCAAAATAGTCTTTGTGTCCCTGGGAATTCAGAGCTTGCATGTGCATTGATTGTCCACTAGGGGGAACTCTTTCACAAGATGGGTGGAGCGGAAGTTAAGGGCAAGAATACAGTTCTCTGGAGAAAGAAATGGCAACCCACTCCAGTATTCTTGCCTGGAGAATCCCCACGGACAGAGGAGCCTGGCGGGCTACAGTCCATGGGGTCGCAAAGAGTCCGACACGACTTAAGCGACTTAGCAGGCAGGCATACAGTTCTCAGTTTCCACAGCAACTCCTCCAAGGGCAGGGGCGGGAAGGTCTGACAGGCCTTAGGTGGGGCCCTAACAGCAGTGACTGGATAGGACGTCCAGAGATTAATTTCTCTGAGTTTGAGAACACCAAATTGCATGGCCAAGGTGGAGGACTCCCTGCCACCAACCCCCGCCCCCAGGATGATGGCAACATCAGGGGACACAGATGATATGGCTAAAGGGACTAACCTTTGTAAGGGTAGTTTGTTGTTTTTTTTTTTTTTTTAAAAAAAAAACAAGTATTGACGAACATTTGTGGTGTGCCAAGTACTATGCCAAGCCCTGGGGTTTTGTTTGCCTTTGTTTGTATTGGAGGAGAAAAAGGAATAGTTTGCAGGAGGAAGGTATGGAGGCTGTGGCGGATGGTGGACATAGAGGGAGGACATCCTTCCCTGAGGAGGCTCCAGGGGAAGTGGGCTCTCAGGGAGAGTCCCATTGAGAACAGAAGGTGAAGAGGCTCAGAGGGCCTGGTGACCCTTGCCCTTTGCCATGGGTGTCTGCGATGGAGAGGCCAGGAGATGACTTCACCTCCTTTTACACTGAGAACCCCACCTTCCCACCTCCAAGCCTACCAACCTGCCTGGCAGGCCACCTACCTTCTCTCTTCTCTTTCCCTTTACAGCTGAGTGTCCCTGCTCCCGTCACAGGCACCCCCTTCTTCTGCTTGTTCTCTGAAGCACATTCCCTCAGACTTCTCTTCTGAAGCTGCCCCCTCCCTTTTTCTCTGGCAGTTCATCTCCATTCACATGTAGACATGCTCTGTAGATGGCAATTATTCCTCAATAAAGCTGATAAAATTTTTAAATATTTTTAAAAATAGGCTACATATCACCCATCTTCAAAATGAGTCCCTCCTTGCTAACCTATGGATTAAACAATATGTAAAAGACATAACCGCCCCCCCCCCAAATAAGATTAATTTATCCTGCTTAGGAATGCACAGTTCCAAGTTCCTTGACTTCAAGTTCCCCTCCAGCTCCATTTTTCCATTTGCTTCCTACATGATCTCACAGTTGCTTTTGACCCAGTTGGTCAAAAAACAACTCGCTCTCTTCTCTCAGCTTCTGTGATACAATATTGATTTTTCCTCCTGCGGTCTGGTTTCACCAAGTCTCCTTTGCTGGTTTTTTCTATTTCTCTTACTAGACTGTTGGGTCAGCCTATGTCTCACCTCTTTAGCAACACCTTCTCCCTGTGTGATTTTGCCTGTTGTTGTTCAATCTCTCAGTCATGTCCGACTCTGCGACCCCGTGGACTGCAGCATGCCAGGCTTCCCTGTCCTTCACTATCTCCCAGAAATTGCTCAAACTCATATTCATTGAGTCAATGATGCCATCCAACCATCTCATCCTCTGTTGCCCCCTTCTCCTCCTGCCCTCAGTCTTTCCCAGAATCAAGTTCTTTTCCAGTGAATCAGGTCTTCACATCAGGTGGCCAAAATATTAGAGCTTCAGCTTCAGTATCAGTCCTGCCAATGAATATTCAGGGTTGATTTCCTTTAGGATTGACTGGTTTGATCTCCTTGCTGTCCAAGGGACTTTCAAGAGTCTTCTCTAGCACAACAGTTTGAAAGCATCAATTCTTTGGTGCTCAACCTTCTTTACAGTCCAACTCTCACACCCATACGTGACTACTGGAAAAACCTAGCTTTGACTAGATGGACCTTTGTCAGCAAAGTGATTTTTGTCTAGTCCCATGGCTTTACACACCACATGTATCTGTTATGTATTCAGCTACCAAGTCTGTACCTCTGGCCTTGATCTCTCCCCTGAAATCTCCATGAATGTCTAATAACATCTGAAATGTATAGCCAAAACAGAACTCTTGATTTTTGTTGTAGGAGAACAAGAGAGTGATCATATCCTAGGTCTCTGGAGAATCCCTGGGACAGGCCACCAAGTAAGAGTCCTTGGCTTCTCCCAGGAAAAAATTCAAGACTGAGTCAAAGTAAAGTGAAAGCAGGATTTGAATTCCATAGGCAGAATATAGTCAGACTCAGAAAGTTTGAGCCTCCCTTGGGTGCAGGAGGGGTTAGTTTTTATGGACTGGGTCATTTCATAGGCTATTAAGTGGGAGGATTATTTATTTGAGGGAAGGAGTAAAGATTTCTAGCAATTGGGCCACCACCCATTTTTTGACCTTTTAGGGTCAGCCTTGGAGCTGTCATGGGGCCTGTGGGTGTATTATTTAGCATATGCTAATGTATTACAAAGGACAGAAATGGTATGGACCTAACAGAAGCAGAAGATATTAAGAAGAGGTGGCAAGAATACACAGAAGAACTGTACAAAAAAGATCTTCATAACCAAGATAATCACGATGGTGTGATCACTCACCTAGAGCCAGACATCCTGGAATGTGAAGTCAAGTGGGACTTAGAAAGCATCACTACGAACAAAGCTAGTGGAGGTGATGGAATTCCAGTTGAGCTATTCCAAATCCTGAAAGATGATGCTGTGAAAGTGCTGCACTCAATATGCCAGCAAATTTGGAAAACTCAGCAGTGGCCACAGGACTGGAAAAGGTCATTCCAATCCCAAAGAAAGGCAATGCCAAAGAATGTTCAAACTACCGCACAACTGCACTCATCTCACGTGCTAGTAAAGTAATGCTCAAAATTCTCCAAGCCAGGCTTCAGCAATATGTGAATCGTGAACTTCCAGATGTTCAAGTTGGTTTTAGAAAAGGCAGAGGAACCAGAGATCAAATTGCCAACATCCGCTGGATCATCGAAAAAGCAAGAGAGTTCCAGAAAAACATCTATTTCTGCTTTATTGACTATGCCAAAGCCTTTGACTGTGTGGATCACAATAAACTGTGGAAAATTCCGAAAGAGATGGGCATACCAGACCACCTGACCTGCCTCTTGAGAAATCTGTATGCAGGTCAGGAAGCAACAGTTAGAACTGGACATGGAACAACAGACTGGTTCCAAATAGGGAAAGGAGTACGTCAAGGCTGTATATTGTCACCCTGCTTATTTAACTTATATGCAGAATACATAATGAGAAACGCTGGGCTGGAAGAAGCACAAGCTGGAATCAAGTTTGCTGGGAGAAATAGTAATAACCTCAGATATGCAGATGACACCACCCTTATGGCAGAAAGTGAAGAGGAACTAAAAAGCCTCTTGATGAAAGCAAAAGAGGAGAGTGAAAAAGTTGGCTTAAAGCTCAACACTCAGAAAACGAAGATCATGGCATCTGGTCCCATCACTTCATGGGAAATAGATGGGGAAACAGTGGAAACAGTGTCTGACTTTATTTTGGGGGGCTCCAAAATCACTGCAGATGGTGACTGCAGCCATGAAATTAAAAGACGCTTACTCCTTGGAAGGAAAGTTATGGCCAACCTAGATAGTATGTTGAAAAGCAGAGACATTACTTTGCCAACAAAGGTCTGTCTAGTCAAGGCTATGGTTTTTCCTGTGGTCATGTATGGATGTGAGAGTTGGACTGTGAAGAAAGCTGTGCGCCAAAGAATTGATGCTTTTGAACTGTGGTGTTGGAGAAGACTCTTGAGAGTCCCTTGGACTGCAAGGAGATCCAACCAGTCCATTCTAAAGGAGATCAGTCCTGGGTGTTCTTTGGAAGGAATGATGCTAAAGCTGAAACTCCAATACTTTAGCCACCTCATACAAAGAGCTGACTCATTGGAAAAGACTCTGATGCTGGGAGGGAATGGGGGCAGGAGGAGAAGGGGATGACAGAGCATGAGATGGCTGGATGGCATCACTGACTCGATGGACGTGAGTCTGAGTGAACTCTGGGAGTTGGTGATGGACAAGAAGGCCTGGCGTGCTGCAGTTCATGGGATCGCAAAGAGTCGGACACGAATGAGCGACTGAACTGAACTGAACTGAACTGAATGTATTACAATGAGTGTATAATGAAGCTCAAAGTCTATTGGAAGTTGAATCTTTCACCATCTTGGGCCTAGTAGGGTGTAACCAGTTTTTGTCCTATCCTGTTTTTCTCAACACCCACCCATGTCATTCTTTAAAAGTTGTGCCCTGCCCCATTCCCTCCTGTCTTATTTTCTTCCCCAAACTTGTTCTTTCTCCTATTTTCAGTAAAAGCTACCACCACCAACCCAATTGCTCAAGAAAAAGTATAGGACTGATACCAGATGACTGACTTTCTCTCACCTCCCACCCATTCCATCCTTGTCAAGTCCTCAAGGCTCTGCCTCCACTTACCTTCTCTGTTCCCACTGTGATCACCTAGGCTAACCCACCATCCTGTTGATAGCTTATGGTGAATGGTGTCAGATTTGTGATCACCAAAGAAGATTTCCCTTCGGGACCAGGGACCAGGATTGATCACTCAAGAGGTTTTGTGTAGTAGAGTTTTATTAAAGTGAGAAAGGGACAGACAAAGCTTCTGATGTAGACATCAGAAGGGGATGGAGAGTGCCCCAATCCCTAGTCTTAGCAACGAAATTATATACTTCTTAATTGGTTATTACAATAAAGCAAAAGACTGTCTCAAGGTTGTAAAGACCTTACTAGACCCACTCCCATAATATACATTTTAAGATAACAGGATTAGTCAGAAAGTTTTCCAGAAGGAGAAAACATGTCCTCAAGCAGGATACATTATTGTTATATAATCCTTACTAAGGAATGTAGGAAAAAACATTTGTCCTTTCCTCCTCCTTGAGAATTCCAGAGCCCTATCTCCTCCTTGAGAGCCCCAGACCCCTTTCTCCTCCTCGAGGACCCTGGACTTCTTCTCAATCTGCCTAGGAATTGACTCTCTCATTCCCCCCTTTTCTTTTAGGAGAATTATGTTGCCAAGGGAAAGGAGCATCATTTCGTTCCATAACTACTTCCTTCCATCCCTAAATTGTTGAGGCAACATATTCTCCTAACCCTCATATTGAGAGTCTCTGATCCAGGGTCCCCAAGTTATAGTTGGAGGTGGCCATGGCACTCATAGGAGCCTGGACAACCATTTGTAACTTAAAAGCTTTCAGACAGTTAGAAACAAACCCTGTTTTACAGTTACAGATATAAGGCAAAACGGTCATTAAGCCAAGTTAAAACTTAATCAAAATTAAAAGTCACATTATGTCCATAGTTAAGGTACAATATGTTAAACCAGTCCCTCTTAGGATTGTTAGATGTCATCAGATCAAGAAGAGGCATCACATATGATTGTTGTTGGTGAAGGTATTCGCAGAGTTGAAGGAAGTCCTTTCCTTGAAGTGGAGAAACCCACCACAGGAAGCCTTCCACTGATGAAGAGGGGAGTTGTCCGCAGACCCAGCAATTAGAACGATTGTGGAATGCAGCATAGGAGTGAGCCCAGGACAGGAATTCATTGTCTTGAGCATCAAACGGCAGACCCAGGATTTTTGGAGTCAGCAGAAGCAGGCTGACATAGATTATCAGGCGCATTTGAAAAGTACAAAGCCAGAGCATAGCAAGTAAAGACATAAAATGACATCACTTAGTTCTGGTCAGGGTGCCACCTCTTAACTTGAGTGTGATGTACCCACGAATCAATTCCTGGCACTTTGACTGCTGTGGGAAAAGAAAGAATAACCTGGCAAGGGCCTTCCCAGAGGGGCTCAAGGGATTGGCCCCCAAATCTCAATGTTTTTATCAGGGCCTCAGTTCCTGGCTCAAAGAGAGGCTGGCTTGACTCAGAGGCTGGGTCAGGAGTCACCTCCCAGAGTTCCATTAATGCCTGTTGAAATGCTGAGAGCGGAGTTACATAATTAGCTAATTCCAAGGCTTCAGGGTCTATAACAATGTCTGTGCGTAAGAAGGGTCTTCCATAAATACATTCAAAGGGGGACAGTTCCTCCTTTGGGGGAGCAGTTCAAGCCCTCATTAAAGTTATGGGTAGAGCTTTAAACCAATTGTCCTGCATCTCTTGAGTTAATTTGCGCAGATGTCTCTTAATAATGTCATTAGCTTTTTCAACCTTTCCTGAGGATTGGGGTCTCCAGAAACAGTGTAAGTAATATTCTATTCCTAGAGCTTTTGACACCCCCTGAGTTACAGCAGCTTTAAAGGCTGAGCCAGTCACTCTGAAGGCTCTGCGGCAGCCCAAACCTGGGAATAATTTTATGGATTAAAATTCTTATAACCTCCTTAGCCTGTTCACTATGACAGGGAAAAGCCTCGATCCATCCAGTAAGCAAGAATCCACCCAAACCTGTAAGCAAGAATACCCATTAGCTTTCTGCGTTTGAGTAAAACCAATTTCCCAGTCCTCTCCAGGATATTTTCCACTTCGTTGTAACCCAGATTTTGCTAGCTTTTCGGTGTTTGAGTTATTTTTCTGACAAACCTCACATCTTTTGGTAATGTTCTTTAAAGTTTTCATTACACTTCTACCTTCAAACAAACGAGAAGCCTGGTAAGTACTCTCAATACCTAAATGAAAACTCTGGTATAAACCCTTAAGAATTTTCCATTGAGCCTTTTCAGGAATTATTAATCATCCATCCTTGGACTGTAACCATCCTTTATTGGTAATCTTTGCTCCTCTTTTCCCGTATCTTTTAAATTCTTCCTTAGTATATTGTGGTTTTTCCTGTTCCACAGGACCTGTTCAGATCAAAGGCGTCTGCAGTGAAGGGGTTTCACAAAGCATCGCCTTTCTGGCTTGACAGTCAGCCAGCTGATTACCTTAGGCTACTTTACTCCCATCCCTGCTGTGCCCTTTGCAATGGATAACAGCTACTTCTTTAGAACAATACGTACAGTTAAAGTCTCTCAATCTCTCTGAAATGCTTAACAGGTTCTCCTGTTGCCATTTTAAACTGTCTTTCCATATTGCAGCATGAGCCCGTAAAGTCAAATAAGCATACTTAGAATCAGGGTAGATATTCACTTGCTGCCCTTTGCTTAACCCTAGAGCTCAGGTCAGAGCCACAAGCTCCGCTAGCTGAGCACTCATTTCCTGGGTGAGAGATTTTGCTTCTAAAACCTGTTCAGCCATCACCAAGGCATAACCTGCTTTACACTTCCCATCCCAAACAAAAGAACTGCCATCTGTAAATATTTCCATGTCAGGATTGTCTAATGGGGTATCCATCAGATCTTCCTGAGCTGCATAGTTTAAAGTTAGAAACTGGGAACAATCATGATCAGGTGTTTCATTTTCTTTCTCAGGAAGGAAAGTGGCAGGATTTAAATTTCCACAAACTTTAAGCTTAGTTATTGGTCCTTCTAACAACAATGACTGATATTTAAGAAGCCTACTATCTGTCATCCAAGTATTAATCTTAGAGAAGATTCCACTCACATCATGAGAAGTCAGTACAGTAAGATTTCACCCATTGATTATTTTGAGAGCTTCAAGTGTTAATAAAGCAGTTGCCACGATTATACTTAGTGTGGCCACCCAGATGACGCCACATCTAATTCTCCGCTCAGATACGCTATAGGTTGCTGGTGAGGCCCTTGGGGTTGTTTGGAACTCTAAATGGGCGGTCTGAATCTCAGTTTGGGCTTTTACTGAGACCAAGGCAACCCTTCCTGGGGGTGTTCCCTGACTTTCAGTTCGCTCAGTTTGGAGCCCTGGGTATGGGGGCAAAGTAGGAGGACTAGAGGGAGCTGAAGGTTTCATATCCAAATCTATACCCTTAGGGCATAAGTCCGCCATGTCTCGCAGAGAGAAAAAGGGCAACATAAATGCTACTTCTATCCATTTCCCTTGTTTTCTACAAAACAAGTCTAATTGTAAAACAGTATTATAATTAAGAGACCCTCCAACCGGCCACCATTCACCATCCTCCAATGGATACCATGGCCATTCAGTATCACAAAAGATCAGGCATGTCTTTTTTAAAGTCTGGGGATCAAACTTGTCCCAGTTTTTCAAGATACAGTTCAAAGGAGTGAGGCTGGAATTGTTAGCTCCCATCTGTAAGAGAGAAAAAAAATGACCAGTGCATCTTTCTATGGGAGGTATCCCTCCCTGCTCTAGATGGGGGTATAGACAGACTTTACACCAAAGTTTTCCTTCCCTGGTCAGACTTAGTCTGTCCCTTACCAATGCAGGCACCGTACTCGTCCCTCCTGGCTCTACCACCGAGACGGGATGGAGATGCGCCAGGGGTAGACCTGATGGCATCCCTGACTGACATCCAGTTCCTCACCATTAAAACCTTGCTTACCTCTGTTGCCACCCGGGGTGCAATCAGAGTAACCTTCCAGAATGCCTCCCAAGCTAAGGCTGCTGGGGGAAACATTCATCTCCTGAGTGCCTGTGCATGACCCTGAGTATATTCCTGACCACAATAAAACCGGTACAAACATAAAACCAATATGTTCCTTCCAAGCATCACCACACCAGTACAAGTGATAGCAAAAGAGATGGTGAAGGGCTAGCCAGTGAGGAAAAAGTTATTTTTGTCCTTGAGTTATTAGGGTCAGTCCTTCCAGTTCATTCCCACAGATTCCACAGAAAGAATATCTAAGGAGTTGGGACAAAAGCCACTGAAGAGCCTCCTCTGGTCCACTAAGAGCTAGTGCTACCAAAGGAAGAAGCCCATTGCACTTTCAATCTGACCAGATCCTGCAATTCCCAACCTGTGTCCTCAAAAACCTTACGGTCACCAGCAGTGCTTCTATCCACGTAGATCGGAGGCACAGCCATAACAAAGACTCACTTTTAGGTCGCTGGCCCCTGAGGCAGGCAGCCAAGAGAGAGACCTCTAGCCTGAGAGACATTCCTGGAGCTAGAGCTCTGCCTCACTCCCAAATGTACTCTTGTAATTTTTGGCTCCTAGCAAGGTTGGCGCTTTCATACATGGGGTCTAGGTAAAAGTACATAGTAACAGCATGGATCACAAGTCCCTTGAAAGTCCTAATCCGACAGATTAGGTTAGCAGTTCTAGTTCCCCCAAGCAATTATGAAATGGTCAAAGAGACCAGGAAAAGGTGACCGAGAAAGGAAAGTTCAGTTCACACGCTTCACCCATTTCTGGTCGCTCCCCTCACAGGGACCTTGGGTGTCTCTTGACATTGGCAGGTCAGATTAATCCCCCGACAGGGTTCTCCTTTCTGGGGCTGCCTTCAGTCATTACGAGGCACCGCAAAACTGCAGAGCAGGGCTCATCATTTGCTTCACGTAGGGTGTGCATTCATTCACACAGGCACCCTGTAGAGTTAGTAAAGCAGAAAACATGTATACTGAGAAAGCAGAGAGTCTAGAGCTCTGAGTGTTCTTACCTTGTTCTGAAGATCCCGGATGAGCGCCCAAGATGATGATTTACAGTGAATGGTGTCAGATTTATGATCTCCAAAGAAGAAGATCTTTGGATCTTCTTCCCAAGATTTCACTTTGGGACCAGGGACCAGGCTTAATCACTCAAGAGCTTTTGTGTAGCAGAATTTTATTAAAGTGAGAAAGGGACAGACAAAGCTTCTGACACAGACATCAGAAGGGGACGGAGAGTGCCCCAATCCCTAGTCTTAGCAAGGAAATTATATACTTTTTAATTGGTAATAACAATAAAGCAAAAGAATGTCTCAAGGTTGTAAAGACCTTACTAGACCCACTCCCATAATATACATTTTAAGATAACAGGATTAGTCAGAAGGTTTTCCGGAAGGAGAAACATATCCTCAAGTAGGATTCATTATTGTTATATAATCCTTACTAAGGAATATAGGAAAAAACATTTGTCCTTTCCTCCTCCTTGAGAATTCCAGACCGCTATCTCCTCCTTGAGAGACCCAGACCCTTTTCTCCTCCTAGGGGACCCTGGACTTCTCAACCTGCCTAGGAATTTGCTCTGTCAATTCAGTTCATTTCAGTTGCTCAGTTGTGTCCAACTCTCTGCAACCTCATGGACTGCAGCACACCAGGCCTCCCTGTCCATCACCAACTCCTGGAGTTTACTCAAACTCTTGTCCATTGAGTCAGTGATGCCATCCAACCATCTCATCCTCTGTTGTCCCCTTCTCCCACCTTCAATCTTTCCAAGCATCAGGGTCTTTTCCAATGAGTCAGATCTTGCCATCAGATGGCCAAAGTATTGGAGTTTCAGCTATAGATCAGTCCTTCCAATGAATATTCAGAACTTATTTCCTTTAGGATGGACTGTTTGGATCTCCTTGCAGTCCAAGGGAGTCTTCTCCAACACCACAGTTCAAAAGCATCAATTCGTTGGCACTCAGCTTTCTTTGTAGTCCAACTCTCACATCCAGACATGACCACTAGAAAAACCATAGCTTTGACTAGATGGACCTTTGTTGGCCAAGTATTGTCTCTGCTTTTTAATATGCTGTCTAGGTTGGTCATAACTTTTCTTCCAAGGAGCAAGCATCTTTTAACTTCATGGCTGCAGTCACCATTTGCAGTGATTTTGGAGCCTCCCAAAATAAAGTCTGTCACTGTTTCCATTGTTTCCCCACTATTTGCCATGAAGCAATGGGATCAGATGCCATGATCTTAGTTTTCTGAATGTTGACTTTTAAACCAACTTTTTCACTCTCATCTTTCACTTTCATCAGAAGGCTCTTTAGTTCTTCTTCACTTTCTGCATAATGGTGGTGTCATCTGCATATCTGAGGTTACTGATATTTCTCCCGGCACTCTTGATTCCAGCTTGTGCTTCATCCAGCCCAGCGTTTCTCATGATGTACTCTCCATATAAGTTAAATAAGCAGGGTGACAATATACAGTCTTGGCATACTTCTTTCCCAATTTGGAACCAGTCTGTTGTTCCTTGTCCAGTTCTAACTGTTGCTTCCTGACCTGCATACAGATTTCTCAAGAGGCAGGTCAGGTGGTCTGGTATTCTCATCTCTTTAAGAATTTTCCACAGTTTGTTTTGATCTACACAGTCAAAGGCTTTGGCAGTCAATAAAGCACAAATAGATGTCTTCAGGAACTCTCTTGCTTTTTTGATGATCCAATAGATGTTGGCAATTTGATTTCTGGTTCCTCTGCCTTTTCTAAATCCAGCTTGAACATCTGTAAGTTCATTGTTCATGTACTGTTGAAGCCTGGCTTGGGGAATTTTGAGCATTACTTTGCTAGCATGTGAGATGAGTGCAATTGTGCGGTAGTTTGAGCATTCTTTGGCTTGCCTTTCTTTGGGATTGGAATGAAAATTGACCTTTTCCAGTCCTATGGCCACTGCATAGGAGAAGGCAATGGCAACCCACTCCAGTACTCTTGCCTGGAAAATCCCATGGATGGAGGAGGCTGGTAGGCTGCAGTCCATGGGGTCGCTAAGAGTCGGGCACAACAGAGCAACTTCACTTTCACTTTTCACTTTCATGCATTGGAGAAGGAAATGGCAACCCACTCCAATGTTTTTGCCTGGAGAATCCCAGGGATGGGGGAGCCTGGTGGGCTGCCATCTATGGAGTCGCACAGAGTGAATCATGACTGAAGCGACTTAGCAGCAGCAGCATGGCCACTGCTGAGTTTTCCAAATTTGCTGGCATATTGAGTGCAGCATTTTTACAGCACCATCTTTTAGGATTTGAAATAGTTCAACTGGAATTCCATCACCTCCACTAGCTTTGTTCATAGTGATTTTTCCTAAGGCCCCCTTGACTTTGAATTCCAGGATGTCTGACTCTAGGTGAGTGATCACACCATCATAATTATCTAGGTTGTGAAGATCTTTTTTGTACAATTCTTCTGTGTATTCTTGCCACCTCTTCTTAATATCTTCTGCTTCTGTTAGGTCCATACCATTTCTGTCCTTTATCAAGCCCATCTTTGCATGAAATGTTCCCTTGGTATCTCTAATTTTCTTGAAGAGATCTCTAGTCTTTCCCATTCTATTGTTTTCTTCTATTTCTTTGCACTGATCACTGAGGAAGGCTTTCTTATCTCTCCTTGCTATTCTTTGGAACTCTACATTCAAATGGATATATCTTTCCTTTTCTCCTTTGCCTTTCATTTCTCTTCTTTTCACGGCTATTTGTAAGGCCTCCTCAGACAACCATTTTGTCTTTTTGCATTTCTTTTTCTTGGGGATGGTCTTGATCCCTGCCTCCTGTACAATGTCACGAACCTCTGTCCATAGTTCTTCAGGCACTCTGTCTATCAAATCTAATCCCTTGAATCTATTTCTCACTTTCACTGTATAATTGTAAGGGATTTGATTTAGGTCATACCTGAATGGTCTAGTGGTTTTCCCTAAGTTCTGAAATTTAAGTCTGAATTTGGCAATAAGGAGTTCATGGTCTGAGCCACAGTCAGCTCCTGGTTTTGTTTTTGCTGATTGTATAGAGCTTCTCCATCTTTGACTGCAAAGAATATAATCAATCTGATCTCAGTATTGACCATCTGGTGATCTTCATGTGTAGAGTCTTGTCTTGTGTTGTTGGAAGAGGGTGTTTGCTATGACCGGTGCATTCTCTTGGCAGAACTCTGTTAGCCTTTGCCCTGCTTCGTTCTGTACTCCAAGGTCAAGTTTGCCTGTTACTCCAAGTATTTCAGGGCTTCCCTTGTAGCTCAGCTGGTAAAGAATCTGACTGCAATGCAGGAGACCTGGGTTTGATCCCTGGGTTGGGAAGATCCCCTGGAGAATGGAACTGCTACCCACTTCAGTATTCTGGCCTGGAGAATCCCATGGACTGTATAGCCCCCTTGGGGTCACAAAGAGTTGGTTGGGATTCCCTGGTGGTTCAGACGATAAAGCATCTGTCTGCAATGAGGGAGACCCAGGTTCAATCCCTGGGTCGGGAAGATCCCCTGGAGAAGGAAATGGCAACCCACTCCAGTGCTATTGCCTAGAAAATTCCATGGATAGAGGAGCCTGGTGGGCTACAGTCCATGGGGTCGCAAAGAGTTGGACATGACTGAGCGACTTCACTTTTCACTTTCTTTCACCAGGTATTTCTTGACTTCCTACTTTTGCATTCCTGAAAAGCACATCTTTTTGGGGTGTTAGTTCTAGAAGGTCTTGTAGGTCTTCATCTTCAGCTTCTTCAGGTTGGGACATCGACTTGGATTACTGTGATATTGAATGGTTTGCCTTGGAAATGAACAGAGATCATTCTGTCATTTTTGAGATTGCATCCAAGTACTGCATTTCAGACTCTTTTGTTTACTATGATGGCTACTCCATTTCTTCTAAGGGATTCTTGCCCACAGTAGTAGATATAATGATCATCTGAATTAAATTCACCCATTCTAGTCCATTTTAGTTTGCTGATTCCTAAAATGTTGATGTTCACTCTTGCCGTCTTCCATTTGACCACTTCCAGTTTACCTTGATTCATGGACCTAACATTCCAGGTTCCTATGCAATGTTGCTCTTTACAGCATCGGACTTTACTTCCATCACCAGTCACATCCACAACTGGGTGTTGTTTGACTCTCTCATTGTCTCCTAGTTTATCTTTCTGCTTCCATTCTGGGCCCCTGCAGTCCATTCCCCTACTACAGTCACTATCATTTTTAAAACATAAATTAGGCAACATCACTCCTTAGCTTCCCATTGCACCTGGCCTGAACTATATACTTGCCATGGCTTGCAGAGCCCTAGGCCTTGAATTGATGGTCAGCTTCTCAAATTTCAAGTGTCATCTCAGATGTCACTTCTGAAAGAGGCCTTCCAACCACTCTCTCTAAGCTTCCCCATGCCTTCCCACCATCCCTCTAGGTCTTTCTCCATCATCTTACATCATAGCATTTATCTCCTTCGAAAATGACCTCATTTATTTGTTTATTGTCTGTCCTCTGTTAGAAAGTCCATTCCAGAAGAGCTGAGACTTCATCTTCTTTGTTCACTGTTGTATCCCTAATGCCTAAAGGGTACTGGCAAGAGTAAGCTCTTAAATATTTGTTGAACTGAATAAATTGAGATGACTGAATTGTGTATACCTTAATTTGTACTAACAGTCATGATAAAGGGAATAGAATTTGAAATACCCAGTTTTTTCAGCCTAAATGGCTACATGGAGGCTGTATGTCTTAAGTGACTCTTTCTGAGCATTCTTAGGAACAAGGCACACGGTTCAGAAGAGGAAAAAGAGAAGGAAGGTAGGAAATGGTAAGATTCTCAAGCAGAGGATGGGTATTCTGGTTACCTACTGTGAAGAGGAACTAAAAAGCCTCTTGATGAAAGTGAAAGTGGAGAGTGAAAAAGTTGGCTTAAATTTCAACATTCAGAAAACGAAGATCATGGCATCTGGTCCCATCACTTCATGGGAAATAGATGGGGAAACAGTGGAAACAGTGTCAGACTTTATTTTTTTGGGCTCCAAAATCACTGCAGATGGTGACTGCAGCCATGAAATTAAAAGATGCTTAGTCCTTGAAAGGAAAGTTATGACCAACCTAGATAGCATATTTAAAAGCAGAGACAATACTTGGCCAACAAAGGTCCATCTAGTCAAGGCTATGGTTTTTCCAGTGGTCATGTATGGATGTGAGAGTTGGACTGTGAAGAAGGGTTGATGCTTTTGAACTGTGGTGTTGGAGAAGACTCTTGAGAGTCCCTCGGACTGCAAGGAGATCCAACCAGTCCATTCTGAAGGAGATCAGTCCTGGGTGTTCTTTGGAAGGAATGATGCTAAAGCTGAAACTCCAGTACTTTGGCCACTTCATGCGAAGAGTTGACTCATTGGAAAATACTCTGGTGCTGGGAGGGATTAGGGGCAGGAGGAGAAGGGGATGACAGAGGACGAGATGGATGGATGGCATCACTGACTCAATGGACATGAGTCTGAGTGAACTCCGGGAGTTGGTGATGGATAAGGAGGCCTGGCGTGCTTTGATTCGTGGGTTCACAAAGAGTCGGACACAACTGAGCAACTGAACTGAACTGAACTTCTTATAACAAGCCACCCCAATTTTAGTGTCATAAAACGATCACTATTTTATTGTCACATATTATGTAGGTCAGGAATTCGAAGGTGATTCATAATTTATCTCTGCTCCATGATATCCAGGGCCTCAGCTGAAAGACAACGGAGGCCACAACAGGAACTAGAGTGAAGCTAGTGACCATCACTGCTTTTTCCTTTTCTCTCAGGCTCCAATATGGCTCCATGTGGCACTCTTACTGACACTGCGTTTTTTTTTGTTGTTTGTTTGTTTTTATTTTTGGTTGCACTGGGTTTTCATTGTGTTGGACTTCCCTTGTGGCTCAGATGGTAAAGCGTCTGCCTACAATGCAGGAAACCCGGGTTCGATCCCTGGGTCGGGAAGATCCTCTGGAGAAGGAAATGGCAATCCACTCCAGTACTCTTGCCTGGAAAATCCCATGGATGGAGGAGCGTGGTAGGCTACAGCCCATGGGGTTGCAAAGAGTCGGACACGACTGAGCGACTTCACTTGCACCTGGGCTTGGGTCTTCGTTGCTGCACGCAGTTTTCTCTAGTTGCAGCAAACGGGAGTCTTCGTTGCAGTTGTGCAGGCTTCTCATTGAGGCGACTTCTCTTGTTTCGGAGCACAAGTGTTCGGCACATAGGCTTCAGCAGTTGCGGCTGGTGGGTTCTAGAGCACAGGCTCAGTAGTTGTGGCACAAGGACTTGGTTGCTCTGCAGCATGTGGAATCTTCCCAGACCAGGGATTGAACCTGTGTCCCCTACATTAGCAGGTGGATTCTCACCCACTGTACCACCAGAGAAACCCTTACCGATTCTGTTCTTATATAACATTTTGATAGGTTATTCATCATAAATTGTTTTGCTTTTTTTTTTTTTTTTTTGGCTGCACTGGGTCTTCACTGAAGTTTGCAGGCTTCTCACTGTGGAGGCTTTTCTTGTTGCTGAGCACAAGTTCTGGAGCACAGGGGCTCAGTCATTGTGGCTTGTGGGCCTCTCTAGTTGCAATTTGAGGAGTTAGTGCTCCTCAGCTTTGTGGGATCTTAGTTCCTTGATCAGGGATCAACCCCTCGTCCCCTGCATTGGGAGGCGGATTCTCAACCACTGGACAACCAGGGAAGCCCCTTGCTCTCATTTTTTAATTGTATTAAAAAGTATCTTTCTTGATTACTGGGTTTTGGCCCCTCCCTTCAATTTTGCAGCACAGCAGATGCCTCACTTGCCTTGCCCTAGTCCCAGCCTTGAGCTGCACCAGCAGACTGGGGCTTGTGCTGGGTCCTGAAGGTGGGACTCAGAGCTGGGCCTGTGCCCTGCAGCACACCTTCACGTGGCCTCTCCCTGTAGCTCTGTGGCTTAGGCTTCTCTGATCTCAGTGGCCAGATTCCCAGAGGGGGCAGCCTGAGCAAGCTTCCAAGACATTCTAGACCAAAGCTGCATAGCATTTCTTGACCTAGCTTCATAAGTCACATAGCGTCACTTCCTGCCCAGACTCAAGGGAAGCAAGCAGCTTCTACCTCTTGATGGGAGGAGGATCAAATAATTTTATGACCAAGGTTTAAAATGACTGCAGTGGGACGTGTGGCACCTGGGGCACATGTGTGGTGCTGGCTCTATGTCTGTCTAGGTGAGATAAGATTCTCTTTCTTCCTCTTTCTTCCCTTTCTCAACATTCTCATGCAGTTTCCTGAAATATGTCTGTCTGTCTGAGCTGGATTTTGTAACATTATGTCTCCCCCACAGCCATGCAGGGGCCCCGGGAGGAGCTGTGGTTCAGGGAGCCCCATGAGCCCCGTCTTGAAGGTCGTGGGGAATGCCTTGCCCTTCCAGGTTCTTACAAAGAGTGGAAGAGGAAACCTGGGACCAAGTCATGGCTTTCTGGTCCCCACTGCAGCAGATTCTGATTGTCCATTCTCATCTGTTATTCACTTTCTCATAGAAATAACCAGGGGAAAAGTTCTGACACCTACATCTGCTAATTTCTGAGGATTTTTTTCCCCATAGAATTAAGATTTTAGAATTTTTTAAAATAATGATCCCATTCAACCTAAAAGAGTCAAAATTAAAATTAAGGGGGGACTTCTCTAAAGTGGTCCTGCCTGGAATTTATCTCCATTTATAATGACTCTGAAGTGAAAAATGGCAGTTTCCTCCCAGGGAGGATTGCTATTCCAGGAATTAGTGGCAGATGGGGACTTAATCATCACTCACTGGTCTCCCTCCCTGAAGAAGAGAAATGTCAAAGTCACAAACTTTTTTGGAAGGAGAAATTAATTCTGTTGGGAATCTGAAATATATATTTGTGTGGGTAAATATATTAGTATCTGTTACAAATAAATTATCATCTTAGGATCATAAAAATTACTATGTATGACTTAATAAGAAACTGACCCATCACTGTAAATTAATTTGCCAAATGTATGCTTACCCAAAAATCAACTGGCCAGATGACCAATTTGCTGAGTGCCCAGTTCACCAAATCACCAACTTACTGAAAATATGTTTACTTTAAATATTTAAAGTATAAGGACTTGCCTGGTAGTCCAGTAGTTAAGAACCTGCCTTCCAATACAGGGAACACAGGTTCGATCCCTGGTTGGGGAACTAAGATCCCACATGCCATGGGGCAACGAAGCTCAAGCATCAAAACTAGAGAGGCCCAAGCACCACAATGAAGACCCAGGGCAGTCAAAAATAAAAAAGTTAAAGTGTATAGCAGCTCCTCTTGGTTGTATTGGTAGGGCCTAAGAGAGCTGGGAGGAGCCAGAACTTCTGAGTTTGCAGAAGTTCTGCCCCTCCATACCCACTTCCTACCCTTCATTGGCCCCCTTCTCTGGCCCTTGCGCTCCCTTTCTCTGCTGAACCCCCTCCCATCCCCTCTTTTCTCAAGGATGGGCAGTCTCGGCCATATATCATGGTGACTTCCAGCAAGTTCTCTCATCAGGTCTCCCCTCCTTGCTCCTACCCACTGCCACCACAGCCTCAGAGAGCTCAGGCAAAGACAAATGAAGATTCCTTAAAATTGCTGCCATGAAGGCAACATGAAAGATGTTATATTCAAACTTTGCAGAAATCCACAAAAGCTGTTAAATCAATCCATCTATATTCATTACCTATTGCTTATATAATAAATCACCCTAAAATCCAGTAGCTAAAAAAAAAAGATGAACATTTATTATCTCCTAGTTTTTGTGGATCAGAAATCTGGGAGCAGCTTAACTGAGTGGTTCTGGCTCAAGGTGTGTCATATGGTTGCAGTCAGGCGGTCAGCTTGGGCTATCATCATCCAAAGGTGTGACCAGGCCTGGAGGACCCACTGCCAGGATGGCTCACTTACTCACTTGGCAAGCTAGTGCCGGCTGTCAGCAGGAAGCCTCTGTTCTTCACCACGTGGATCTTGCTATAGGGCTGCTTGAGTGTTCTGACAACGTGTCAGCTGGCTTCTCCTGGAGCAAGTGATCCAAGAGACAGCAGAGAGGAAGCTCCAGTATCTTTTATAATCTAATTTCTGAAGCTGCATATGTCACTTCTGTTTTACTCTCTTCATTGGAAGGCAGTCACTAAGCTGACCCCACACACAAGGGGAGGAGAGAATTGGGCTTCACCTCTTGAAAGGAAACATACTGAAAACTTTGTGGACATATTTCTTTTTGGTCCGCACCTTGCAGTAAGCGAGATTTTAGTGAAAGTCGTTCCGTCGTTCTGTTTAGTGAGTCGTTCCGTTCAGTCGTGTCCGACTTTTGCGACCCCATGGAGTGTAGCCCACCAGGCTCCTCTGTAAGTGGGATTTCCCGGGCAAGAATACTGAAGTGGTTAGCCATTCTGCAGCGCAACCATTCCGCAGCGCTACTGGAAAGGGAAGCAAAGCTCTGTATGGATGGCACTGAGGTGGACTTCTTAAGTGTGACCAGTAGGTGGCAGTCTTGCCTGGGTGTGAAGAAAAGGACAGGACACTGGTTTTCGCCAGCTGTAGGAGTAAAGACTTCACTTTCACTTTTTACTTAAACGCATTGGAGAAGGAAATGGCAACCCACTCCAGTGTTCTTGCCTGGTGAATCCCAGGGACGGGGGAGCCTGGTGGGCTGCCGTCTATGGGGTCGCACTGAGTCGGACACGACTGAAGCGACTTAGCAGCAGCAGCAGCAGCAGCAGCAGCAGCAGGAGCAAAGAATTGTAAAAACTAACTTCATCAGAGCTGAGAGCACTGGAAACGGCTGCCTGACAGAGCCACAATTACCAGATGCAGTGCCATTTCTGAGACACATGAACGTGAAGCCTGCGGCTACAGCTCTATCTCCTCTTCACTGAGATCCCCCGGGGAAGTCTTTGTTCTGGGTTTCTGCATCTATCAGACAGGTGATCACAGAGCTTGCTTTCGGTGCTGACAGGCTATGGGCTCTGTGGTTCCTCTTTGGATTGGAGGAATCCTTCCCCTTGCACTGCAGTTTCCTTCAAGCGTTGGTGGCATGCTCCTTGCATGTTTTGTTTACTGGGTCTCAGTCAATGCCAGCGCTGTAGTTGAGAGGTACCCAATGCGTTACTTGTCAAACTAATGGGCATGGGCCCTGCAGAGCTGCTTCTCAGCCTCTCTGGGCATGAGCTCTCAATTCCAAACCCTCCTGATCCCATCCTCCTCCCTGAGGACTCTGATCCCTTCCTTCCCAGACCCACACTGTCCTGGCTTCCTCCTTTCTCTCTGGACACTACTTCTTAGCCTTTCATACATTCCTGTTCTTCCACCAGTCCCTTAGGTATTGGTTTCTTTTTCTCCTAGGAGTCAATCCCAGGTCGTCTTCTCTTCTTTTCTTTTTGGTTCTGTGGCACCTCACCCACTCCCGTGGTTTTAATTACCATGTATAATGATAGAAATAATAGCTCTTGGAGCAGGAAATGACAACCCACTCCAGTATTCTTGCCTGGGCAATCTCATGGACAGAGAAGCCTCGCAGGCTATAGAAGGGCCTTTTTTAAAAGGTTGCAAAAGAGTTGGACACAATATAGTGACTAAACAAAAACAACAAAGTTTAATTAAAGTGAGTTACAAGCATGCTGACACTAAATATGTTGCTTTTCATGGCAAAGTTCTTTTGGTACATATTTACATTTCAAATATACAAAGGTAAAACAATCCAGTAAGCTTAGATTCAAGGGAACATCTCCTGGTCAGAAGGTAATCATTTCAGTCTCATTTTATGCACATGAGGGGTTTGAGTATGATGGGCGAGTAGCCCCCTAAAAAAAAAAAAAGAAGGAAATAATAATAGCTCACAAATAGATGGGGGAAAAGTGGAAACAGTAACAGATTTAACTTTCTTGGGTTCCAAAATCACTGTGGATGGTGAGTGCAGCCATGAAATTAACAGATGCCTGCTCTTTGGAAGAAAAGCTATGACAAACCTAGATAGCATATTAAAAAGCAGAGACATCACTCTGCCAACAAAGGTTCATACCATCAAAGCTATGGTTTTTCCAGTAGTCATGTATGGATGTGAGAGTTGGACCATAAAGAAAGCTGAATGCCGAAGAATTGATGCTTTTGAATTGTGGTGTTGGAGAAAACTCTCAAGAGTCCCTTGGACAGCAAAGAGATCAAACAAGTCAGTCCTAAAGGAAATCAACCCTGAATATTCACTGGAAGGACTGATGCTGAAGCTGAAGTTCCAGTACTTTGACCAACTGATGCGAAGACCCGACTCATTGGAAAAGACCCTGCTGCTGGGAAAGATTGAAGGCAAAAGGAGAAGGGGACAACAGAGGGTGAGATAGTTGGATGGCATCACTGACTCAATGGACATGAGTTTAAGCCAACTCTGGGAGATAATGAAGGACAGGGAAGCCGGGCATGCTGCAGTCCACGGGGTCCCAAAGAGTCAAGACGACTTAGAGACTGAACAACAATGATGCCTTTAGATAGAGTTATTGACTATATGCTAAGTACTGCTCTAGCTCTTTCCTCATTGAGTCCTCAAAACAAGCTGATGAGGCAGGCATCACTATTACTTTGGTTTTGTGGTTGAGGGTCAGAGTGGCTGGGTGGCTGCTGTGCAGCTGAAATCTCTCTCCTGAGCCTGAGGACCTGACCCTCACATTCACTTGCCTTCTAGACATCTCCCCTTGGATGTCACTGACCATGTTCAGAATTAGAATCCTGATATTCCTACTCCAAATCTTTCATTCTCTGAGGTCCCAGTCTCAGCAAAACAAGCACCCAATCAACCCAGGCTAGACATGTGGGTAATCATCTCCTCTTGCTTCCCACCTTCAACCAACTTCTAACAAGACCAGTCAACTCTAATTCAGTATCATTCAGATCTGCTCCCCCTTCTCCATTCTGTCTCCACTGCTGTAATTCAAGTCTTTGTATTTCTCACATCTACACTGACCTCCATCTCTCCCTCATGGTGCCCACACAGTCTCTTTTCCTGGTCCTCCACCAAAGAGGATGCAGTGGGGCTTAGTTTAATGGAGAAGAATATGAGTTTTGGAATCCAACAGAGTTATTTCACTGGGGCAAGCTTGTCAATATTTCTGAGTCTTCAGTCTTCTCTGAAATGAAAAATGAGAAAACATCTGCTCTATAGGGTGGTGGGTGCATGCAAAGCCTCCAAAAGCTGAGGATGGCTTGTCTTAGCTCTACCACCCATCTCACAGCCTTGGCTCTCACTCAATGATCTAGCACCCTGTGTGCCAGCCACACCTCCCAGCTTGCCTGGCCACCAGGGTGGCACACACTATCCAACATGGCACCCGCCACATTCTTCCTTCCTTCTTGTCTCCTCATGGCCTTGCTAGTTCACTGCCACCTTCTCCACCCCCTCAACATGCCCTCACACCAGCCCAGCTGTTCCCATGGCTCTGTTAACACATCATAAATGCCAGTTTCTTTACTGGTACTCCCCATTGAACTGTCATCCCTGAGGGCAGGGATTGTATCTTAGGCCTCCTGATAACCCTAGCACAGGTATCTGGCACAGAGAAGATGTTCAAGAAGTGTTTTGTTAGATGAATGAATCAACCAGTGAATAAATCCACGGCAGCTTCAGTTTAGGCCAGTTGGATGTTGTCAGCACCATAGGCTTCAGGCAAAGCTGCCAAAGGTCTCCTGTTCCTTCTGCTTTCTGAATGAGTCTGATACAATGAGTAATTAGCACAGGGTATAGAGTTGTAACTGGCTGTGGTTCTTTAGGAGACATTTGGGCAGGAACTAGCACTTCCACTTTGGGTGTACACAGTGACAGCTGTGAAATTTAAAACAATCAAAAGTGATTCAGTAAATAAAATTTTATTTTGTAAAGGATCTACATGCATAATCAAGGAGCAGCTACTTAATCAATTAAGCCTCAAGCATTGGTGTAAAGTGAACAGACAGAACCAGATGTTTGTCTCCTGAAGTGCTTGGTCCCACGTGGGTGGAGAATGCCATTGTTGGTCAGGGAAACGTCACTGAAATATCTTCATCTATTCATTTTTACCCTGAATGTTCACCGAATCACTTCCTGATGCAGGAAGAACTCTCTGAGGTACAGGGAGACAGTTTTTCCAGGGCATCCTGGCACTAAGGTGCCACCAGCTCGTGCCTGACAAGTACCCAGCTAGTACTAAGAGCTGTGCTGTAGCTGACCAGGCCCCTGTAGTCAGATATAAGGAGGAAATAACTACTCAGACCCCCAAAACCAAGCAGCACTAATTCAAGAAAAAGGAAGAAAAGGTTTCATGACCAAACAATAAAAGAACAAGTGAGAAAGACTTGGGGATTGTGGCACTAGGCTAGAGCTGTCAAGTATCCAGAGGCATGCCAGGCTTCATTTTTGTCCAAGTGGAAAAGTATTTGGGGGAATCCAGGGAGGCTCAGTGTGCTGGTGGCTTTCCCTTCACACGGTTGCTATCTCTGATCCTAAATTAGAACCATACCTGAGTAATCAGAGGTTGGAGTGAAGCCTAGCTGGGATTGCAAGGGCTTCTTCAGTAGAACTGGATGCAAGAGAAAGTGCAGAAGCAGTGGCCAGCTGTTTCTGAATCAGGTTGGCCCACAAGGGAAAAGGGCTGCCCCAGAAGGCCTGCCCCCAGACTGTCAAGAACTGGAAGAGGTAGCACCAGACATCCTTGAGAATTTTACTCCTGGGAGGATAATTCTTTGATTCTGTGATTGGGAAAAACAGGCTGAGACCAAGTAAGGTTTATTCCAACAATGCAAGGCTGGTTTGATATCCCAAAATCAACCAATTTACTCTACCAAGTTAACAGGCTAAAGAAGAAAAATCACATTATTAGATCAATCAGTGCAGAAAATGCATGTGACAAAATTCAACACTCATTTGTAATTAAAAATTCTCAGAAAAATAGGACTAGAGAAGAGCTTCCCTGGGTATTCCCTGGCAGGACAGTGGTTAGGACTCCACACTTTCATTTCCAAGGGCCTGGGTTTAATTCCTGGTTGGGGAACTAAGATCCTGCAAGCCACATGGCATGACCGAAAAAAAAAGGGGGGAGGGAAGAGAGAGAGAGAAGAACTTCCCAACTTGATAAAAGGCATCTACCAGGAAAAAAAAAAATCTACAGCTAACATTATACTTAATAAAGAAAGACTGAATGCTTTCCCTGGAAATTCAGGAACAGAGCAGTATGTCTGCTAAAGGATTACTTCTAGCAAAAGAAAAATAATCCTAGGAGACAATTCCCATAGAGACAGGTCTTTGACATTTCTGCATATACTGTAAATGACATACTTAATGCTCTTCATTCCAGACTACATTTTCAAGGATGTTTGTTTGGCAAACAGCTTTGGAAAATATAGTTTCCCCCTTTATAGCAAAGGGCAGGCATGCTTGCTGACTACTATATAGCATTCAAGTTCTCTGAAATCAGGATTCCTCTTTGTAATGAAATCCATCTGTGTTACTTCCATGCTATATGAGGGCAAAGGGAACTGATACAAAAAAAAAAAAAAAGAAAACCCATAATATCAATACTAAGAATTTAAAAGGTGACATCGTTATAGATGGTACATTCATTAAAATGATTTTTAATGATATAATGAAAACTTCTTTCAATATGTTTGAAAATTTAGATGAAAACAGCTAGAAAATAAAATTTACTAAAACAGACTTAGAAGTAGAAAACCCAAATAGCCCTCTAGCTGTTAAAGAAAATTAATCAGTAATTAATTTTTCCATAGGATCAGAAGCTTCAGAGAATTCTATCAAACATTCAACAAAAAAATTTCTAGGTTTACACAAATTCTTCCAAAGATTAGAAAAAGATAGTACATCTTTTCCAAAATTCTCTTTTACAGATTTTCCTGGAGGAGTGGCCATAGTACAGAAATAGATAGCAGTCTTGGAGAGTTATAATCAGTTAAGAAAACAAATGTAGCTAAGTGTACTCTGGTTTCTCTTCAGATGATTTATCTTTTACTCTTTACTAAAGATTTCCTGGAGAGGAAAGTGTGGGAGGTTGCCTTATTTCTCATCCAAAAGGGAAAGTTTCCAATGTTTCATCTATTAGGTATGACGCTTGTTATAGCTTTCTATAGATAGCTCTTATCAGATTGAGATTTAATTTTGTCAAACTTTTTTTTTTCTATGAAGATGATATATGTGCTTTCCCAGATGGCATGTTATTCTTTTTACATACTGCTGGATTCAATTTGCTAATATTTTGTGAAGAATTTTTGCACCTATGTTCACAAGTAAGCGTGCTATATAATTTCTGTAGAAAAAAAGAAAAGTAAAAAAGTCGCTCAGTTGTGTCTGACTCTGCGACCCTATGGATTATACAGTCCATGAAATTCTCCAGGCCAGAGTACTAGAGTTGGTAGCCTGTCCCTTCTCCAGCGAATCTGCCCAACCCAGGAATTGAACTGGGGTCTCCTGCATTGCAGGCGGATTCTTTACCAACTGAGCTATCAGGGAAACCCAATAATTTCTGTAGAGCCTCACTTAACAGCTGGGGCAGGGAACCAGACAGCCTATTTCCCAACCTAGAGCTTAAACTTGAAACTGCCTTCTAATGCAAGTTGGTCCTACCTTCTACTTTTCAGAACCTACTTGTATTTCTACACATCAGGAATTGTTGTTGTTCAGTTGCTGAGTCCGACTCTTTTGTGACTCCATGGACTATGTAGCCCACCAGGCTCCTCTGTCCACGGGATTTTCCAGGCAAGAGAATTTCCTTTTCCAGGAGATTTTACCCACCCAGGGACTGAAACTGTCTCCTTGGCAGGGAGATTCCTTACCGCTCAGCTACCTAGGAAGTCCACAAAGTCTACATATTTAGCTTCAAATAAGTAAAACCTCAAAAGATCACACCACCAGTCTCAATCGTTCTTCTTCACAGAAGTCTTTGCTAAGACACAAAAGGTAACCAGAAGAGAAAGTGAACCACGAAAGCATGTATTTCTCTACCATCAGTGCTCATTCTCCCAGATACTCCCTTATGACCTGTGGTGCCTTTGCACCTACCAACAAAAGTCTTTCTTCCATTGTAGAGAATTATCCCTAAATATGTTCTTACTTCCCTGGTAACTGTCAGTAAAGAATCCGCCTCCAATGCAGGAATCAGCCTGCAATGCAGGAGACCCGGGTTCCATTCCTGGGTCCGGAAGATTCCCCTGGAGAAGGAAATGGCACCCTACTCCAGTATTCTTCCCTGGAAAATCCCACGGACAGAGAAGCCTGGCGGGCTCCAGTCCACGGGGTCGCAAGAGTCGGACACGACTTAGCGACTAAACCATCACCATCACCATGTCCTTACTGGGTAAGATGTCCTAACAAGAAAATAAAACGGGTAACTTTAGTTATTAAAACATAATATAACGTTGCATTTTGATATGCAAATAAGCTAATCAGGGAAACAACTTTGCCCCTCGGAGTAAGTGAAGAGAGAGACTGGTGGCACTGACTCTCAAGCTGAGGGAGAGCGCCTTTCTGTCTTCCACGCCGCAAGCCGCGCCGCACCCCACCCCACCCGCCGTGTTTATCCCGTGTACCACCGCATTACCATCCAGCTCTGTCTTCCTCTGGTTCCTCCTTCTTACAAAAATATTCCGCCCTCCGCCATCTTCCCAGGTATTCCCACAGCCCACGGACCCAGTTTACAGCCCTTGTCACCAAACCGGTCTGGGGCACAGTAGGCTTCCTATGCAGATTGGCCGAAAGGCTGAGTTAAAGCTGGAATGACTGGGAAGTAGCTGCAGAAAATCCCCTCAATAAAGTCTAGTCCCCTTCCTCCTTCCTAACCCAATCTTTCCCTCCTTTTTCCACCACTTCCTAGCTGTGGTACCCTAAGCAAGTGCTTTACCCCTCTGTGCCTCATCCCCTCAAATGTAAAATGGGGATTACAATTGTACTGATGCAAAGCGGACCTCGTCGGTCCCGATACCGGCAGCGGGATACCGAGAGCGCTCAGCACAGAGCCTGGGCAAACAAGGCCTCGACCAGGGTTCGTCAGAAACTCCAAGTTTCTCTAAACTTCTGTCAGCCTTGTCTCTTTTCTCATTTTCTGCCACACATCCCCAGCCACCTGCTCAGTCTCCTTCTCACCCCCTGTCTTTCCCCATCCTGTCTCCCTCTGAAGACCCGACCCCTCCCTCCGCCACAAAACCTACTAGATTCCTCAAAGGCGGAAGGCAGCCCTGCCTCTGCGCGGCCTTCAGCTTTTTCAGCCTCTAAGCCTCAAAGCCTTCCTCTTCCCGCTCTAGCTGCTTCTGTGAATCCCGGGAGACCTCGGCCCCCTCCTCCCTCTCCTCTTTAACCCCCAGTTCCAGGAGGGCAGGGCCAGCTGTCCCCACGCCTGGCACATTGTTGGCCAGAAAGAGGTGCTACGAAAGGTCGATAAAGAAGGGGGAGGGTGCTTCCTTGCCGGGGTGGGAAGTGGAGCGGCCGGCCTCTCCAGCGCCTCTGCCTTCCCCAGCCATCGAGCTGATCAAGGACCTGGTCAACTACGACGTGTGCCCAGCGCTGCTCAAGGGCCTCGTAGCGCTACTCATACCGTCCTTCAAGGAGACCAGCAAACTGCAGTCCCAGATCGTCAGCGGTAGGGATCCGCTCCGATTAGGGGGTGGCCACCGGCGGGGCAGGAGGGAGAAGCAGGTTCCTCCCAGTCTCACGGCCACCCCCTCCTCTAGACTCGTCGGTCCTCGAGCTCACCGCCCACCTGCCGCTGTTTTTGCAGCAGGCCGCGGCCGCCAAGGCCATCGGGTAAGCGGGCCGCAGGTGGTGGGCGGATGCGGCAAGCCGGGCTAAGCGCTGCCCGCGCGCTGGGGAAGGGCTCCGGCCGCCCAAGGGTCCCACCCTACCACCGCAGCCCGAATCCCACCCCCACCCCCAACCACTCCACCCCCGCCCAGGGTCCTGGCGCGCCACAACACGACCCTGGCCGAGGAGATGCTGCACCTGAGAGTGGTACACAGCCTGATGGCCGCCATGGGCAACACGGATCACAGCAACAGCCAGCGGCAGGCCAGCCTCACGCTGGAGGTGCGCGGGGCGGCGGGGCGGCGGGCGGGCACTGCGCGCGAGCGCTGCAGTCACTCCCCACCCCCGCCCGCCCACCGCAGTACTTCGTGCAGCTGTTCCCGGTGGTGGAGGAGCACGTTCGCAAGACCATGGGCGAGGAACTCTACAAGCTCTTCCTAGTAAGTGGGACAAAACAGTGGCCCTGCGCCTGCCGCAGCTCACGCCCTCCCCCCACCCCCATGGACACCCCACACAAGATCTGGCTGGGGCGGGCGACAGAAGGGACTGCCCTGCTTGGGCTTCGCCACCTGGCACTCTTCCGTTCCCTTTCCGGCCCATCCTGTCAGGCTAAGAGCCTGACTGCAGCCTGCAGCCTCCCTCTGCCCACGCCCAACTCCAAGTCCAGGCTGCCTTGGCATCTAGCCAGGTTTCCCTTGCTTCTGTCCCCAGAGCAATGCCGAGAATCTGTACATGAATATAGATAGCATTCAGGCGGACATCTTGGCGGCCAACAAAGTCAATGTCACCAGAGGTGAGTGGGGAGCCAGGGGGCCTGGGCCAGAGGGGCAGCGGCACCCAGTCTCAGGCTCATCTCCTGCCTCCAGTGCTGCACCTCAGCGGCCTCTCCTACAGCAACATGAGCTTTTACTTTGGGCATCCTAATGAGGATCAGGTGGCCTACATTACACACTTCCGGAAGGAGGACGTGGAAGAAAAGGAGTAAGAGGAGGAAAAAGGCGCCTCGGGGGCAAGCCAGGAAGCCAAGGCTGTGTGGCGGGGAAGCCTGGCAGAAGGGAGGAGTCACAGCCAAGCTCCTGTTGACTCCTCTTGGCCTCGGTGGGAAGCTGGGGGTTCTGCCTTCCAGTGGGGGAGAGAGCGAGCCTGCTGGGAAGTCTTCAATAAACAAGTCTTGCTGTCTGTCTGGTGTCCATGTGTGGAGGGTAGAGGGAGATCCAGTGAGAGCTGTGATGATGGACAAGTGTGCCTCTGCTCATCAAGGAAAAAAGCTGGTCAGAAGGGAAGGACCACCAACCTCCTAGAAGATTCAAGGAAGTAGTGTGAGGAGTGGGCCTCACCTCCAGTCCCTACTGGCCCCTGCACTCTCACCTCCAGGACACCACACCCACCTGGGTTCGCTCCTGCTGCTCTGGTTGCTTTCGTTCATTCTCTTTGCTGATTGATCATGCATGCAGGCTCAGTCATGTCCAACTCTTTTCGATCCCATGACCTGTAGTCCATGCCAGGTTCCTCTTTCCATGGGATTACCCAGGCAAGAATACTGGAGAGGGTTGCCATTTCCTCCTCCAGGAGATCTTCCCAACCCAGGGATTGAACCCAAGTGGATTCTTTACCACTGAGCCACCTGGGAAGCATTTTTATGGATTCCTCATTTTCAACCCATCTTCCTTCAAGGTGCAGGGAGGCAGGACTTTGACCTTGAGCCTCTTCTCTATATTTATACCCTGGTGATTCCATCATTTTATTTTTTTAACTTGTATTTATGTATTTATTTTTAATTTAATTTTTTGGGGCCATGTCATGAGGCATTCCCTGACCAGGGTTAGAACCCGTGCCTCCTGCAGTAGAAGCATGGAATCTTAACCACTGGACTGCCTGGGAAGTCCCTCTATCACTTTAAATACCACTTATATACAATGACTCCCATATTTCTCTTTCCAGCTAAACATTTCCACCTCATTTTGTTGTCAACGAAAAATTTAATCAGTAGATCTAAGAAGAAATGGAAAGTTTTATTCTAGCCAAACTGAGGATTATAAACTGGGGACAGCCTCTCAGAAAGCTCTGAGAACTGTTCTGCTTGTTAGAGGTAAAAGCTCAGTTATATAAGTTTTTGAGACTGCTGCTAAGTCGCTTCAGTCGTGTCCGACTCTATGCGACCCCATAGACGGCAGCCCACCAGGCTCCCCCGTCCCTGGGATTCTCCAGGCAAGAACACTGGAGTGGGTTGCCATTTCCTTCTCCAGTGCAGGAAAGTGAAAAGTGCAAGTGAAGTCGCTCAGTCGTGTCCGACTCTTCGAGACCCCATGGACTGCAGCCTACCAGGCTCCTCCATCCATGGGATTTTCCAGGCAAGAGTACTGGAGTGGGGTGCCATCGCCTTCTCCTTTTGAGATAGAAGGCTCAAATTGAATGATGTATACAATGCCATTCATGCCTACAATGCAAGTAGTGGGTCCTGGGTCATCATGGCCCCTTACAAGATCAAGAAGGAAGGTTATCTCCTAAGACATTATTTTAGCAGGGGCTACTCTCCAATCTTGAGGCTTCTCACTGCAGTGGCTTCTCTTGTTGCAGATCACAGGCTCTAGGACTTCAGTAGTTTTTGCACATGGGCTCAGTAGTTGCTGTTCCAAGGCCTTACAGCATAGGCTGCATAGTTGTGGCACACAAGTTTAGTTGCTCAGGGGCATGTGGGATCTTTCTGAACCAGGGATTGAATCTGTGTCTCCTGCATTGGCAGTGTGTGGTTCTTGAAAATGACAAACAGGCTCATGATTTAGGACTTTTGTGCAAGCTTTTCTGCTGAACACTTGAGAGAGGTTCTGTTCCTAGAACTCTCACCCCAAGTATCTGCATGGCTGATTTCTTCACTTTCTTTACACAAAAGTCAGCTTCTCAAAGAGGGTTACTATTTTTTTTTTTAAGTTGCATCCCATACTACCAGTCCCTGTACTCTAATCCCTAACCCCTGCTACTCACCTGTATATTTCATATCACTTATTTTTTTTTATTATCTGTCTCCCCACCTGAATGTAAGCTCCAGTAGGGCAGGAATATTTGTTTTCATTACTTATATTTCCCAAATGTTGAGAATAGTGCCTGGCACACAAGAATGAATTACTGAGTTACTGTGAGGGAATTGTCCCTCAAGGTCAGAGGAAATGAAATCAGATGGCAGTAATTCTTTAGGATGCCACGAGAGGGCATCACTGGCCCGGATGTTGTCGGTCAAAGGCTGCTTAGCCTTACCCCTAACTGGGATTTTGAGCCTCCACTTCCTCTATTTGGGCAGAGAGAGGAAAGAAAAGTTAACAAAATATCCAGCATGTTTTCCTTAAAGCTAAATGAATTTCCTATTTTAAAGACATGTCCTGTCCTTTGGTGTCAAGTCATTCTTACTGTTTTTAGTCTTGAAATAGCCTTTCCTCCTATAGAATTATTTTAAAAACAGTACCCCAGAAATTTTTGGAAATTGTAATAATTAGAAAATCAAAAAAAATACAGGAAAAAATCTAAAACTCTGGTATAATAGTTTAATAACAATGGAATGTTTTTAAATGAAATCTTAAGTACACTACAAATATCTAAAACAAATATACATTACATGAAATTTATTAATATACACATTTATTCCCCCCCAACTTTTAACTTTCAAAAGTTCAAAATTACCAAAAAAAGTTGAAAGAATAATACAGTGAATACCTATACCCTTTGACACATTTTCTTTTATTTACTGGGCTATTTGGAAGCTTCAGATATGACATTTGACAACTAAAAATTTGACTACTAAAAACTTCACATTATGTTTCTACTAAGCATAAGGACATCCTCCTACATAATTACTGTATCATTATTGTGGTAGTCTAATGGCTTCCAAATGTACCTACATCCTCCTCCCAAGAACCTGTAAATGTGTTACTTCATGTGGTAAAAGGAATTTTGCAGGTGTGATTAAGGATCTTGAGATGGGAAGATTCTCCTGGATTATCTAGGTGGGTCCCAGTTCAGTTCAGTTCAGTTCAGTCGCTCAGTCGTGTCCGACTCTTTGCGACCCCATGAATCGCAGCACGCCAGGCCTCCCTGTCCATCACCAACTCCCGGTTAGTTAGGAGATGACATAACAGAAGCAAGAGGTTTAGAGTAATGCCTGGAAGATGGCACAGGCCAAGGAATGAAGGCAGCTTTCTAAAGGCAAAGATACAGATTCTTCCCCCAACTTCCCAAGCTTCTAGAAAGAATGCACCCCTGTCAACACCTTAATTCTAGACCTCTGACCTCCAGAACTATAATTTTGTTTTTTGTTCAGGATCCAGTTAAGATTTGTATTAATGTATTGCATTTGAGTGGAACTTCCCTGGTGGCTCAGACGGTAAAGCGTCTGCCTGCAAGGTGGAAGATCTGGGTTCAATCCCTGGGTCAGGAAGATCCCCTGGAGAAGGAAATGGCAACCCACTCCAGTACTCTTGCCTGGAAAATCCCATGGACAGAGAAGTTGTAGGCTACAGTCCATGGGGTCGCAAAGAGTCAGACACGACTGACTTCACTATTGCATTTGATTGTCATATGGTCGGTGACAGTGGCTTCAGATCAGATCAGTTGCTCAGTCGTGTCCAACTATTTGCGACCCCATGAATCGCAGCACGCCAGGCCTCCCTGTCCATCACCAACTCCCGGAGTTCACTCAGACTCACGTCCATCAAGTCAGTGATGCCATCCAGCCATCTCATCCTCTGTCGTCCCCTTCTCCTCCTGCCCCCAATCCCTCCCAGCATCAGGGTCTTTTCCAATGAATCAACTCTTCGAATGAGGTGGCCAAAGTACTGGAGTTTCAGCTTTAGCATCATTCCTTCCAAAGAAATCCCAGGGCTGATCTCCTTCAGAATGGACTGGTTGGATCTCCTTGCAGTCCAAGGGACTCTCAAGAGTCTTCTCCAACACCACAGTTCAAAAGCATCAATTCTTTGGCACTCAGCCTTCTTCATAGTCCAACTCTCACATCCATACATGACCACAGGAAAAACCATAGCCTTGACTAGACGGACCTTTGTTGGCAAAGTAATGTCTCTGCTTTTGAATATGCTATCTAGGTTGGTCATAACTTTCCTTCCAAGGAGTAAGTGTCTTAATTTCATGGCTGCAGTCACCATCTGCAGTGATTTTGGAGCCCAGAAAAATAAAGTCTGACACTGTTTCCACTGTTTCCCCATCTATTTCCCATGAAGTGGTGGGACCGGATGCCATGATCTTCGTTTTCTGAATGTTGAGCTTTAAGCCAACTTTTTCACTCTCCTCTTTCACTTTCATCAAGAGGCTTTTGAGTTCCTCTTCACTTTCTGCCATAAGGGTGGTGTCATCTGCATATCTGAGGTTATTGATATTTCTCCCGGCAATCTTGATTTCAGCTTGTGTTTCTTCCAGTCCAGTGTTTCTCATGATGTACTCTGCATATAAGTTAAATAAACGGGGTGACAATATACAGCCTTGACGAACTCCTTGTCCTATTTGGAACCAGTCTGTTGTTCCATGTCCAGTTCTAACTGTTGCTTCCTGACCTGCATACAAATTTCTCAAGAGGCAGGTCAGGTGGTCTGGTATTCCCATCTCTTTCAGGATTTTCCACAGTTTATTGTGATCCACACAGTCAAAGGCTTTGGCATAGTCCATAAAGCAGAAATAGATGTTTTTCTGGAACTCTCTTGCTTTTTCCATGATCCAGTGGATGTTGGCAATTTGATCTCTGGTTCCTCTGCCTTTTCTAAAACCAGCTTGAACATCAGAAAGTTCACGGTTCACATATTGCTGAAGCCTGGCTTGGAGAATTTTGAGCATTACTTTACTAGCATGTGAAATGAGTGCAATTGTGCGGTAGTTTGAGCATTCTTTGGCATTGCCTTTCTTTGGGATTGGAATGAAAACTGACCTTCTCCCGTCCTGTGGCCACCACTGAGTTTTCCAAATTTGCTGGCATATTGAGTGCAGCACTTTGACAGCATCATCTTTCAGGAATTGGAATAGCTCAACTGGAATTCCATCACCTCCACTAGCTTTGTTCGTAGTGATGCTTTCTAAGGCCCACTTGACTTCACATTCCAGGATGTCTGGCTCTAGGTCAGTGATCACACCATCGTGATTATCTGGGTCGTAAAGATCTTTTTTGTGCAGTTCTTCTGTGTATTCTTGCCACCTCTTCTTAATATCTTCTGCTTCTGTTAGGTCCATACCATTTCTGTCATTTATCGAGCTCATCTTTGCATGAAATGTTCCTTTGGTATCTCTGATTTTCTTGAAGAAATCCCTAGTCTTTTCCATTCTGTTTTTTTCCTCTATTTCTTTGCATTGATTGCTGAAGAAGGCTTTCTTATCTCTTCTTGCTATTCTTTGGAACTCTGCATTCAGATGTTTATATCTTTCCTTTTCCCCTTTGCTTTTCGCTTCTCTTCTTTCCACAGCTATTTGTAAGGCCTCCCCAGACAGCCATTTTGCTTTTTTGCATTTCTTTTCTATGGGAATGGTCTTGATCCCTGTCTCCTGTACAATGTCATGAGCCTCATGCCTGATAGTTCATCAGGCAGTCTATCTATCAGATCTAGGCCCTTAAATCTATTTCTCACTTCCACTGTATAATCATAAGGGATTTGATTTAGGTCATACCTGAATGGTCTAATGGTTTTCCCTACTTTCTTCAATTTAAGTCTGAATTTGGCAATAAGGAGTTCATGGTCTGAGCCACAGTCAGCTCCTGGTCTTGTTTTTGCTGACTGTATAGAGCTTCTCCATCTTTGGCTGCAAAGAATATAATCAATCTGATTTCGGTGTTGACCATCTGGTGATGTCCATGTATAGAGTCTTCTCTTGTGTTGTTGGATGAGGGTGTTTGTTATGACCAGTGCATTTTCTTGGCAAAACTCTGTTAGTCTTTGCCCTGTAGTTGGGTCCAACTCTTGCAACCCCCATGGACTGAAGCTTACCAGGCTCCTCTGTCCATGGGATTTTCCAGGCAAGTCTACTGGACTGAGTTGCCATTTCCTTCTCTAAGGGATCGTCCTGACCTGAGAATTGAACCTAGGTCTCCTGCATTTCAGGCACATTCTTTACCCACTGAGCTATGGGGAAGCCCAACTGTCATGTAGTATAAGCCTATTTTTAAAGTTCAAATTTATAGCAATTACTTTTTTTTTTAAATTTGCTGTTGTGATCCGCATAAAAACTGGAAATTACAGATAATCTTGAGGATTTATTTTATTCCGGTTGTGCCACACAGCTTGCAACACCTTAGTTCCACAACCACCGATCAAACCTGTACACTCTACAGAAAACATGGAACCCTAGCCACTGGACCATCAAGGAACGTCCAGGATTTTCTTTTTTAAAGCGTACACCAAGTGCATTAATTAGAAACCACAGCCCCATACTGGGTGGGGTCTTGCCTGCCTGCCATGCTCAAGTATCCCCCCGTAAAAATTATTTGTGAACAGTATGCCCAAGCCTGAATTTTAACTCAAGACCTAAACAAAACCGGTTAACCGGGTTTTTCGCAGGTAGCAAACATCTATTGAACGACTGACTTGTCTGTACCAAGCCCCGTACCAGGCACAAAAAACCGTCCAGGTTTATGTTTGGTGACCCTCACAAAACAAACATTTTTAAATAACTCTAATAACGTATTCCAGTCGTATATGACTGTGCGGTCATGGCGGGTCACTTAGAGTAAAGGACCAAGACTGACAGTTCTTCAACGACCACTGTGCCACTCCGCCTGTTTCTGTCTCCAAAAATACTTCACAGCGCTTCTCTCAAGACTCACTACCACCTTACAACACCTAACTACAACCAATGAACCATACCCCACACACAAAAATATACTTAAATAGATAGTTAAAGAAACATAAATAGAAATGTAGATAAATAACAATGATTATTAAAACAATAAACAAAACTTAAACTAAAACATACAAACGTGTACATCATTTCAAACACATAAAATTCATCATACAACACACCATCTAGAAATTATTGCCTATTTTTAAACAAACTCATAAGCCTCGCGAAAGCAAGGCCTCAAAAAATTGGTTTAAAACTCAGAATTGTTCCTCTCCACGGAAATCTTTAGTAAAAGGCGAAAGATTTATACGATCTGAAGAGAAACCAGAGCATACTATGGCGTTCCGGCACGCAGTCCTAGGTTAACCATAAGTCCTAAGACAGCAATGGTAACTATATACCCACCGAAAAAGTGAGTAAGTATCTGCCATCGCAGATAATTCTATTAAAATATCCTAATTTTTCAGAAGTAGGAGAGAAATCAAAAGGAAAAAAAGGATCTAGCCTTTAAAGTAGGCACGATCCTGAATGCAATGCATTGTGGGTATGTAAATGAAGTTGACTCACCAACTTCGCATACCGGGAAATGCTTTAAAATTTAAGGCATTAGGTGGCTCGGTCTAGAGCCACCACTAGGGGGCGGAGCAGAAGCCAGATGGGCAGAGTATAGACGCGGGGTCCAACGAGAAAATTCGATTTTATCTTTTTTTTAAGGGACAACATCTATTCCTTTCCCAAATGTTACAGTAAAACCAAGAGGGGGGAAAATGGTTTTAGCAGTCAGGAAAAAGAAATGTACCAATCTGGGGTTTGGCCAATAAAAGTTAGTGACAACAATGGGAGGGAAGAAAAGAAAAAGACAAGACATTGTTTCACGTTACGGACCTTCCCCTAACCCAGAGTTTAATACAAGTAGAAAAAGAGACACAGTTGATTCACAAACTGGAGGTTTGAACTTCAGTTAAGACACATAAAAACCTAGACAGGGGCCGCATCCTCCTCAGCCCAGGTGTCACTAGTCTAAAAACTCAAGGAAAGGCAGAACACTCAGGATTTGGGAGTGTACGCACCCCCACATCTGGGTCAGGGATTTGAGCAGCAAACATAACCTACTTGGAAAGAATTGGGAAAGAAAACCAGCAACTGCCTTCTTCCTGGGGGGGACAGGGAAGGAGGTGGGGCTAGGGCTAGGAGCATTTCACGTCACTAACCTAACTTGCGTAACTGCAAGGAACCATCTTAAACTGGCCTTAAGAGGAAGACCAGATGGATGATGGGAGAATCCATAGGAGGGAGAGGAGGAGAGGGAATGTGGCTAGGGGGCAACAGTTCCTTCCTTTCTGGGCACAGGAAGGCAGCCAGGGCACAGGGTCCAGGCAGTGACCTCACAAGGACAGCACAGCTTTTGCAGTTTGGAGCTCACCCACGTGCCCCAGAATGAAACAGCTATTCATTCTGTTTCCTCCATGGTATAGGGCCCCAAGGCAGTGGAGAGCTCTGTGGCCTGGAGCCCTTCTCTTCTGTGTCTCCTCCTTTGGAGGCAGCATTAGCCTCTGCCCCTTGGACCTCAGGCTCTTGGCTCACAGGGGAGGCAGCAACCTCCCTTCCTGGGCAGTGCCTTCTTTGCTATAAGTACCAGATCTCTGCCTGCTTCTGCTCTTCCTGTGTGGGTTAAGAGGCAAATCACCTCACCCTCCTTCCGATTTTTCTTGAAGGACAGGCTATTCAGTTTGAAAGGTTTCTTGAAAGAGAATTTCTTCCTCTCCTTGAGGGTCTCCTTGAGGGGGATTGGAGCGCCCAATGTGCTAGCGGCACCACATCGCTGCTCGGCTCTGCACCAGAATGCCTGTTTTTTTGTTTATTGAAGTATATTTGATTTATAATATTATGTTAGTTTCAGGTGGATAGCATACTGATTCAGTATTTTTCCAAATTATACTCCAGTATAGATTATAGATAATGTCTATAATTCCCTGTTATACAGTATATCCTTGTTGTGTCTCTATTTTAGATTTTGTTTTAATACTCAAATAAAATTGCTCTTGAATTAAAAAATTAAAACTGAATTTTTTAGATGACTGAACATAGTTGTTTTCATACATTCATGCAACAAAAACGTATGGAACACTGTGTCAGACCATGTGCTGGGCCCCATGAGACAAGTGTATGTGATGAGCACTGATGACTGTTTAGTGACACATAGGCCGAGCAAGAAAGGATCCACAGGAGTAGGGTGGTGAGGGCGTTCTCAGCAGAAAGGCACTTTGAACAGTGTGAGCCTGAGTGGTGAAAGGACAAATGGCCAAGTGACAGGGACCAGATCGGGTCCAATGCCAATGCATGACCTTGGATTTACCTTGAGAGCAATGAGGAATCTCTGAAAAGCTTTCAAGGAGAATCAGTTCAGTTCAGTCACTCAGTCGTGTCCAACTCTTTGTGACCCCATGGACTGCAGCACGCCAGGCTTCCCTGTCCATCACTAACGCCCAAAGCTTGCTCAAACTCATGTCCACTGAGTCAGTGATACCGTCCAACTATCTCATTCTCTGTCATCCCCTTTGCCTCCTGCCTTCAATCTTTCCCAGCATCAGGGTCTTTTCAAATGGGTCAGTTCTTCACATCACATGGCCAAAGTAGTAAAGGAGAATAATATGATCAAATTAGTGTTTTGAAGAAGCATCAGCATCATCTGGCATTATCAATATTATGAGTTGAATTGTGTCCCATCCCCCCTCCCCCACTAAATTCATATGTTGAAGTACAAACACTGTAGATGTAATTAGTTTAAATGAGGCTTCCAGAGCTGTCAGACAATAAATTTCTAAGCCACCAAGTTTGTGGTGTTTTGTTACGGCATCCTAAAAAATACACCTAATATACCTGGGTGTGTCTGTTCAGTCACTCACTTGTGCCCAACTCTTTTCGACCCCATGGACAGCAGCCAGCAAGGCTCCTCTATCCATGGAGTTTTCCAGGCAAGCATACTGGAGCGAGTTGCCATTTTCTACTCCAGGGGTTCTTCCTGACCCAAGGATCCAACCCAAGTTTCTTGTATCTCCTGCATTCACAGACGGATTCTTTACCACTGGACCACTTAAGAAGCCCAATATACCTGGGTATTTGTTAGAAATATAAATGACTGGGCTACACCTCAGACCTACTGATTCAGAAAATCCAGGTGAGACCAAGGTGCCTGAGTTTTAACAGTCTTCTAGGTGATTCTGATGCAGGCTAAGTTGAGAACCACTGGACACATATTCTGGCTAAAGTGTGGAGATTGTATGGTGGACAAGAAGTTTGTAAAAATGATTTAGGACTGAGCACTAAAGCCAGAGAGAAATAAAAGGCAGCCTGGACCAGGGTATGGTCAGGACTGCTCAAGGAGAAAGAATGTAAAGGAGAGAAAACAAGGCTAGAATAAGTCCCTAGAGAACAGTGGCCTAAAGTAGGGGTATAGCAGAAGCAGTGAAATTAGGAAGGCCAGAGGAAAAGCAGCAGTGTGGAGAGCATAGTCATCAACAGCAGAAAAGAAGAGATCCATCAGTTCCATCAGATGAGTGATCAAGTGAGGTGGGGACTGCAAAGTTCATTTAGTAGGGATAGGGTTAGTTAGCTCAGAAATCCCATTAGGGCGTTTTGGATAGGGAGGGAAATTTAGGGGGCTTTGGGAGACCATAGTAAGTTAATGATCACTTAAGAAAGCAGGTTTGCTTAACCTTGAAATCAAGCAGGCCTGCTTAGCAACAAAACCATGGAACAGAAGCATGGGACATGCCCCCAAGCAATAAAACAATGGTGGCCTGAGACCCACATTCTGCCCAGCGAGCCCAGTAAGTTACTGACCCCTAGGACATGCTCTCTGCACACATGAAAAACAATAGCTTATGGAAAGGTGACATTTCAAAGTAAAGACCTTCCCTGTAACTAAGATCTGAAGTAATTTTTCCATAGTGCCATTACAGTCCTGGCTTGACCATGTAGGGACAAGAAAACTCCCTTGCCCATCCTGGAGGACGAGCTCATGATGGAAGTGTGACAGCTACTCAAGAATGAGGAAGAAGCTGTTTTTCCCCCTCCCCACTTTTCCTTTGGTTTTAAAACTGTAGCCCACTAAGTTCCCAGGGCCTCTCGCCCACCCACTTGTAAGCTTCACAGGAGTCCTATTCTGTTTATAGGAAGTCACTTCTTATCTATCATTTTGCCTCACTGAATTTTTTCTGCCCTGAGACATAAAGGACCGGAGTTCCTCAGAGCCGCCAAAATGCCACCCACTGGTCTCACATTAGATCCAACAGCAGGGCAGTCGCTGGTGACCACAGAGTGTGTAAACAGGGGCCACTGATGGAAGTCCAACTGCAGGGAGCCGTTGAAGGAGGCCACGGAGGTAGAGAAAGCAGGCAACTCTTCCGAGACATTGGCCCTAAAAAGCCAAATAGAGACTGTAGCTGGAAAGGGTTTGGGATTAAAGGTAGCCTCCCTCCACCTCTTTTGTTAATATTATGTGTGGCTCGGTCACTCAGCTCTTTGCATCCCCATGGACTGTAGCCCACCAGGCTCCTCTGTTCATGGGAATTCTCCAGGCAAGAATATTGGAGTGGGTTGTCATTTCCTCCTCCAGGGATCCTTCTCAACCTAGGGATCAAACCAGTGTATCCTGCATCTCCTGCATTTCGAGCAGATTCTTTACTGCTGGGCTTCTCTGGTGGCTAATATGGTAAAGAAACTGCCTGCAATGCTGAGGACTCAGGTTCAATCCGTGGGTCAGGAAGATCCCCTGGAGAAGGGCATGGCAACCCGCTCCTGTATTCTTGCCTGGAGAATCCCACGGATAGAGGAGCCTGACAGGCTACAGTTCATAGGGTCACAAAGAGCTGGACACGACTGAAGTGCCTTAGTACACACGCATGAGCCACCAGGGAAGCCCTTTTGTTAATATTAGGAGAGTGTTAAACATGATTAAACCCCTTGAAAAGAAGTCAGTACAGACGGAGAGAGTGAAGATCCCAGAGAGAGGAATTACAGGACAGATAAGGGGGGTTGAGGAGTAAGAGGGGATGAGGATGGAGGTCCAGTTAGGTAAGATGAAGGATCCCGATGCCCTGGTGGCAGGAAGAGGGGAGTGAGAGGGTGCAGTATTAACTCCACCACAATGAAGATCTTTACGGAGTGGGTCCTCCACCCAATTGCTCACCAGCAGTTCCGCCTCCCATCACTCTGACCCTCAGATTCCCCTCCATTTTCAGTATCTACCCTGCCACAGCTGAACTACTGGAAAAATCACACAACTGAGCCAGGCCTCTGATGAAGGTCCTGCTATTACTCGACAAGTCTCTACTTGGCTCTGCTTCCCACTCTCTATGTACCTTCTCTCACCGAAACCGTCCCACACCTCCTCCCCAGCTCTGGTGCTCAGCAGATGACCTCACAGCAGAAGTTGCTGAGAAAGCAGAAGCCATAGCTGTATCTTCCCACCCTCAGCCTAACAGTGCCCATCATCTGCCCCTTCCTGAGCCGTCCTCCCATCAGAGACCATCCCCATGCTGCGCTTCTTCCTCTCGGTCCCCCTCAGGGCACCAGCTGTCTCCTCCCCACCGGTTCATCCCGGCAGACCAAGTAGCCTCCATCAACTCCTAGCTGAAGAAGAAAGTGGGGGCAGGAAGTGGGGAGGAGGAGAGGGGAGGACGAATCTGCAGCATCCGCCAACGGCAGTCTCCTTTTGGAATATAGCAATCAACCACAACAGAGAAAAAACTTTGTATTTTTTTATTTCAGAGAAAAATTCTGGCAGAAATATTTTTTAAAAAAAACAAACTTTTCTACCTCCGCAAGAGAACAAGTGGAACTTTCATTCTAAACAATTAGTTTCCACTGAGCCTCATCCTCAAGAAGCTTAATAACTCTTTACTGTGGATGCATTTACATCAACTGGTACCATTTTCAATTAGTTAATTTTCACACTAAATTTTTTAAAGACTTTTGTAATTATCTAAACAATGCTTCACAAACCTTGAAGTTGATTCAAATGACAGAGACACCAGGTTACACTTAGGTGAAATAATTCCTGTATTAAAAAAGTTCTTAGTTTTTCCCCTTGTCTCTGCTTCCTCACTTCTTATTCTTTTTTATAATTTTATTTATTTTTGGCTGTGCTGGATTTTCTGCATTGCTGCACAGGATTTTCTCTAGTTGAGCAGAGGCTGCTCTCTAGTTGTGCTCAGGCTTCTCATTTTGGTGACTTCTCTTGGAGAAGACAATGGCACCCCACTCCAGTACTCTTGCCTGGAGAATCGCATGGACGCAGGAGCCTGGTAGGGTGCAGTCCGTGGGGTCGCTAAGAGTCGGACACGACTGAGCGACTTCACTTGCACTTTTCACTTTCATGCATTGGAGAAGGAAATGGCAACCCACTCCAGTGTTCTTGCCTGGAGAATCCCAGGGACGGGGGAGCCTGGTGGGCTGCCGTCTATGGGGTCGCACAGAGTCGGACATGACTGAAGCGACTTAGCAGCAGCAGCAGCAGCTTGTTGTGGGCAACAGACTGTAGGGCTTCAGGAGTCATAGCACACAGCTGTGGCTCTGGAGCACAGGCTGTTTTTGTGGTGTGCAGGCTCAGTTGCTCCAGGGCATGTGGGATCTTCTGGGATCAAAGATCAAACCTGTCTTTCCTGCATAGGCAGGTGGATTCTTTACCACCGAGCCATCAGAGAAGCCCTCATTCTTTATTATTTTAAAAACTCATCACGAACTATTTCTAACTCCACAGAAAAGTGTAGAGGACAAAAACATACCTGATACTCAGACTTAATAGATATAAACATTTCTTCAGATGTGCTTTAGATATGTTTGGAAAGTAAAGAGAACCTTACATAGCTCCCTTTCCTCTGTTTTGGAGGCTGTGGAGGCCTGCTGGGAACAGGACTTTAAAATGATGAATACGTCCGGAAGGCTTTGTGCAAAGCCATTTTTGCTGGCTCTAAGCATGGTCTCGAATCAAAGAGAGCACACAGCTCTTCAGAAAACTGAAAATGTTTATGCTTAGGATGAAACCAAATTCTCCCTAAGCAAGAGAAGTCCTTGTGTGTACAAAGCAAAGACAGCACAGTAACTCCTGGTGGCAAACCCAACGAATGAGAGAAATCGAGGAAATGCAGTTTGTGCCCACGAAATCTTGGTTCCTGCCAAATTCTGAGGCAACCTTCCAGCTAAGGCCGTTAAACACAGAATTTGTGTGATGCTGTACTACTCAAGAATTTAAACTTATTAAAATAAATCAAAGGGTGAATGTTCTCTTGTAAAAACGAAACTAGAACCAAAACCTTATCTATATACAGTTGAAGCCTGCATTTGTTCCCCTCCAGTTCCCTTTGCTCCCCTTCTATCCACTGATACCTACTATTCTGAACTTGGTATGTCTTCCATCCACCAACAATATCAGTCTTGTGTTTATAAAATTTGTATAAATATCATACCTTCCCATCCTTCTCTAACTTCCTTCCTTCTTTTGGTGGAGGGGGGGGGGGGAGGGCGGGGTTGGTGGTGGTGTGCTGTGCTGCAGGCCTTGCAGCATCCTACTCTCAGACCAGAGATTGAACCTAGTCCCTCTGCAGTGAAAGCGTGGAGTCCCAACCACTGGACAGCCAGGGAATTCCCTGAAACTTCCTTTTTTTATTCCACATTACATTTTAAGATTTGTGTTGGTATCTGTAAACCTAGTTTCAGCTCATCCACTTTATTTTCTGCACAATATTCCATTGTTTGAGTATACCACAATGCCTGGGACATCCAACAAAGGGACATATACTGACATTACTATATATATTAAAAAGCAACAACAACAACCACCTCTCTCCAATCCCCATCTGTTTATTCTAAGGTTTCTTAGATTTTTTTTTAACTTTTATTTATTTATTTAATTTTGGCTGTACTGGGTTTTTGTTGCTGTGGGGCTATCTATTGTTGCCAGTTGCCATGTAGAATCTTCCTGGACCAGGGATGGAACCTGTGGTCCCTCCATTGGCAGGTTGATTCTTAACCCATGGACCACCAGAGAAGTCTGATTTCTTAGGTCTTTTGCTTGTGAAAACAAAAACAGGACTAGAACTGGTGACAAACTGTCTCCCTCTATGGAAGCCAACTGAGAAATAAAAGTGTATTCATCTCATTAGGAGATGTATTTCCAATCAATTTTTACTTTTTAGGTTGAAAATTCTTGTTTCAATCAATCATGTACTTGGGATGATAAATAATTCAACCCAGAAGATGTGTGTTAGCACTCTGAGACTTAAGGTTACAAGTAATCTTTTAAAACATACATAGAGAGAAACATGTGTATCATCTCATTTATTGGTAATTCATTTCCCACCCCAGGAACTGCCTGTTCTGGTCTTTTATCCATTTTTAAGTTGTTTTTGTCTTTTGCTTATTGACTTACAGGGCTTCCTTGATAGCTCAGTGGTATTTCTTACTCTTCATATTCAGAAAACTAAACCTACTAAACTAAAACTAAAACATACAGTTCATATGTATTGCAAGTTATTTCCTGTAGACTGTCAGTTTTTTAATGTTTATCATACAGAAGTTTATTTAATTCATGAATTTTCACTTAATAGTTTTCCATATTTTAAGAAATCTTTCCCTACCCTCATGTTATAAAAATATACCCATATTTTATTCTAAAAGTTTTAAAGTTTTTACAATTGAATTCCAAATGACCCAATTTTTTTTTTTGTCTGCATGATGTGAAATAAGGACCTAATTTTATTTCATGGAGCATTATCTGCAGCATCCTTGGTGAGTGCAAGGGGTTGGAGACAATTTGATATCCACCACTAGGAGATTAGTAGGTAAAATGTACTATTATACAACAGTTGGAAATAATGTGTTAGATATTCATATTGCATAGAAAGCAGAATGTTTAGGGACTTCCGGGACGTCCAGTGGTTAAGACTCAGCATTTCCAGTGCTTCCACTGCAGGCAGCGTGTGTTCCATCCCTGGTTGGGTAACCAGGATCCCACATGCTTCGAGGAGTGGCCAAAATTTTTTTTTTAAAAAGAATGTTTAGTGACAAAAATAAGATGCATCACACAATATCATTAACATAACTTTAAAAATCCATGCACATAAATAATTTGTTGTTGTTCAGTCACTTAAGTCATGTTCCACTCCTTGCAACCCCATGGACTACAATTCCTCTGTCCTCCACTATCTCCTGGAGTTTGCTCAGATTCATGTCCATTGAGTTGGTGATGCTATCTAACCATCTCATCCTCTGCCATCCCTTCTCCTTTTGCCTTCAATCTTTCCCAGCATCAAGGTCTTTTCCAATAAGTCTTCTCTTCGCATCAGGTGGCCAAAGTATTGGAGCTTCAGCTGCCACAAGAGTCCTTCCAATGACTAGTCAGGGTTGATTTCCTTTAGGATTGACTGGTTTGATCTCCTTGTTGGCCAAGAGACTCTCAAGAGTCTTCTCCAGCATCACAATTCGAAAGCATCAAATTTTTAAGCACTCAGCCTTCTTTATGGTCCAACTCTCACATCTGTATATGTCTACGGAAACTCAAACAAGATTTCAACCTGGAGGGGTGGGATGGGGAGAGAGATGGGACGGGGTTCAGGAGGGAGGGGATAAATGTATACCTACGGCTGATTCATGTTGAGGTTTAACAGAAAACAAAATTCTGTAAAGGAATTATCCTTCAATAAAAAAAAAATAAAGAGGGATGGTTTCCTGGGAGAAGGCAAATGGGAGAGGGATATAAGAATAAAAGAAATAATGAAAGATAAACAGATAAATGAATAAATAGCAAGAAGAAACTTCTACAGATCACTGATGATAATGTCATCAACCCAGGAGTATAATCATCTCATGGGGGCCAAAGATGATAGATAGATAGACAGACAAGCAGAACTGCTATGAAATGTGACAGAAAGAGAGGAAGAGAGGAGGCAGGCAATAAGAAAGAATGGAAAGTGAAAGAAGGAGGCAGGCTGACAAATCAAACTGAGTTGTCTTCAAAGAGCACACAATCCAATAAAAAACAAGGTCCTACTGTATAGCACAGGGAACTGTATTCACTATCCCGTGATAAACCACAATGAGAAAGAATATGAACATACATACATACATACATATATATATATATAACTGAGTCACTATCCTGTACAGCAGAAATTAACACATCGCAAATCAACTATACTTCAATAAAACGTAAAAAGAAAAAAAAGATCACACAGTCTAGAGGAAATTGTGTGCCCAGAAAGATATAAATGCTGTAATCATTACACAAGCAGTGGAAGAGAGTGGTGTAAGGGCGTTGTGGAATCTGGAGTCACAAAACACCTCGGAGGACACTCAAGACAGTGGAGAACAGTTTATTATGCCAGCGGGTCCAAGGGGAATCAGTTCCCAACAAGGACCCTGATGTTTCTGAGAGGCCCAGTTTTATACCCCCCACTACATGACTGGTTACATGTTAGCAACCTCTTTGTTGTATATGATTGAGTTTTACAACAAGTAGGTGCTAGGAGAACAAACAGTTAAGGTTAAAGGGTGGGAACAATGATTATACATCAAGTGGGGATGTCTCCATGGTTAATCTAACAGGGGCAGCCTGACCTCAACTACAATCTCCGTTTGTCATCTGCAGGGAGGGAAGTCTCCAGGAGACCTGGTTTTCACTAGCAACAGTTTCCTCATTCTTGGGCAGCGTTCAGGCCCAGTTCACATCCTGTCTTTAATATGGATGACAGGCTTCAAGATGGAGTCTCTCCTGCTTTCTTACACTCGCCCCAACGAGAGAAGGTGCGGTGCTGAATGGGAGCTGAATTTCTTCTCAGGAGTCCTAAACTGTAACACCTTGACTTGTCCCTTCATAGGCTCTATCAACATCTCCAGAAGCAGTGTGGTGGCTCAGATGGTAAAGCGTCTGCCTGCAATGCGGGAGACCAGGTTCGATCCCTGGGTTGGGAAGATCCCTGGAGAAGGAAATGCCAACCCACTCCAGTACTCTTGTCTGGAAAATTCCATGGATGGAGGAGCGTGGTAGGCTACAGTCCACTGGGGTCGCAAAGAGTCGGACACAACTGAGCTACTTCACTTCACTTCACCACCACAAGCAGTATTCAAAGCAGAAGGCAGGTAGTGCTAAATAGCATCAACAAACAAACAAACAAACAAAACCTGTTACTTTTTCTCTGCATCCTACCTCACACCCATTTCTGTTATCAGAAGCAACTGTTGTCAACTCTCAGCTATTTCTTCTGCTGGACATAGGCCTTTGTTTCAGAATAACGACTATACTGTTGCCTCTTAGATCGCTAATTGTATTTATATTTTTTATTTTTAAAAAATTTAAAATTTTTGATTGACATATACTTGATTTACAATGTTATATTAGTTTCAGGCGTACAGCAGTGCCTCAGTTATAAATATACATTCTTTTTCAGATTCTTCTCCCTTATGCTGCTGCTGCTGCTAAGTCACTTCAGTCGTGTCCGACTCTGTGCGACCCCATAAGACGGCAGCCCACCAGGCTTCCCCGTCCCTGGGATTCTCCAGAGAAGAACACTGGAGTGGGTTGCCATTTCCTTCTCCAATGCATGAAAGTGAAAAATGAAAGTGAAGTCGCTCAGTCGTGTCCGACTCTAGCGACCCCATGGAGTGCAGCCCACCAGGCCCCTCTGTCCATGGGATTTTCCAGGCAAGAGTACTGTAGTGGGGTGCCATTGCCTTCTCCCCTTCTCCCTTATAGGTTATTACAAAATATTGAGCATAGTCCCCTGTGCCATATGGTAGGTCCTTGTTGGTTAAGTCACTAATTTTAAACATAACGTCTTGATTTATATTAAAAAACAAAACTCAACTGAGTAAATTTTAATGATCTTATTGGTTTTTTCCAATGATTCATGAATTGAGCACTGTCCAGAGTAATTAATAGTAAGAAGTTCGGAGGAGCTGTACAAGATGAAAGACGTAAAAAAAAAAAAAAAAAAGATGAAAGACTTTTATAGGCAGAAGGGAGCAGAAACTAGGAAGCTGTACTAGGCCAAAAATCGGGTTGGTTGTGGTAAGGTTTCTTTCCTTTAGGGGAGGGCAGGGGCCTATCGGGCAGATGACCTTACTAATGCTGATCAGGCAATTCCTGATTGACTGGTTTAAGATTCCAGTTCTGGGAGAGCCCAAACTGTAATTAAGTCTCAGTTTGGGGTTTAGCACAAGCCATTACATTTTAGGCATTTTGTCTTGTTTTTGACACTTAGCATAATCCTAAATGAGGTTGTTTTCTCCCTCACATCCCCTCATCCCCATGCCCATCATCCTGATGTGATTATATTTCAATATTCAATACTGTTTGAGCCAAGGCAAGTAGACTTCTTTCTTAACATATATAACTTTTTATTTTCTTGGAGTCAGAAAGTGCCCCCATTTTTAAAATCTACTTTTTCTATTTTTAAATTATGAGGTGTTTGATACATAAAAGAGTATATTAAACTTGTATTCTTGGAGCATAATAATAAAAAGCTAAATATCCCCAACAAAAATTAAGAAACAGAACCTGACTTGTTCTATTAGCATTATTCCCTGACCACTCCTCTCCAATCCCATCCCCTGCCTCTGTGGTCACACAAGTAACCAGTATCCTGAAGTTCAGTTTTCCTATCCAGTATCACCCTGTTGTTTTCTTTGGCTTTGCTGGGTCTTGGCTGCTGTGCACAGATTTTCTCTAGTGTGGCCCATGGACTTAGTTGCCCTGAGGCATGTGGAATCTTCCCAGACCAGGGCTCAAACCTGTGTCCCCTGCGTTGGCAGGCAGATTCTTAACCACTGGACCATTAGGTAAGTCCACAATTAGCTTTTTAAAATACTTTAAAAAATTTTTTTCACTTATTTCTAACGTTTCCCCTCTCTTATTTCTTTGAATCTCAGCTTTGTAATCCTTTTCCAAATTATTGAACAAGGCATCAGTCAGGAATATTTTAGTTAGGTATGTTTTCAGTTGCTGATTAAAGAAAACATGAATAATGGTGGCATAAATAAACAAGTGGAGTTTCGCTTTGCTTTGTTTTGTACTTGCATAGCAAGGAATCTGATTGGTAGGTGGTTGCTGGCATTAGTTCAACTGTTCAGCCACCAAGAACCTTCTTGGGCTCTTCCTGCCTTCCTACTTGGTTGTCCTGAGTATGATGAGTTTTTTTGAATTGATGACTAGCAACCTACCTCATGATCACAAGAAAGCTGTCACAGCTCCAGACAAAACACCCATATACAAGGCAAGTTAAAAAGGGGAGGAGATATAACAAGAAAAGGATCCTCATTGCATTCCCTTCTTTTTCAATCTCCAATGTGGAGAGGAGTAAGGGAGAAGGGGGCTGGGAATGACTGTGGGATTACCACCAATGTATGTCACAGACAATGAGCTCAATTGTTTTCTATCTTTCTTGTTTTCTTTATCCCTTCCTAATGCCTTTTGGATGAATCATCACCCTGATCTTATTGCTCATCATTTTGTTTTGGCTATAACTATTCTGCTATTCAATCCATGTATGGATTTCAACTATTAAATTTTTCATTTCCAATAGTTCCAACTGATTTTTCATCTTATTTGTTCTTAAGTTAACAATCAGTCGGTTCAGTTCAGTCATGTCTGGCTCTTTGCCACCTCATGGACTGTAGCACTCCAGGCCTCCCTGTCCATCACCAACTCCCAGAGCTTGCTCAAACTCATGCCCATCAAGTCGGTGATGCCATCCAGCCATCTCATCCTCTGTCATCCCTTTTTCCTCCTGCCTTCAATCTTTCCCAGCATCAGGGTCTTTTCCAATGAGTCAGTTCTTCACATCAGGTGGCCAAAGTATTGGAGTTTCAGCTTCAGCATCAGTCCTTCCATGAATATTCAGGTATGATTTCCTTTAGGATTGACTGTTGATCTTGCAGTCCAAGGGACTGGATGAAGCACAAGCTGGAATCAAGATTGCAGGGAGAAATATCAATAACTCAGATATGCAAATAACACCACCCTTATGGCAGAAAGCAAAGAACTAAAAAGCCTCTTGATGAAGGTGAAAGAGGAGAGTGAAAAAGCTAGCTTAAAACTCAGCATTCAGTGAACTAAGATCATGGCATCCAGTCCTATTACTTCTTGGCAAATAGATGGGGAAACAATGAAAACAGTGACAGACTTCACTTTTTGGGGATCCAAAATCACTACAGATGGTGACTGCAGCTGTGAAATTAAAAGACATTTGCTCCTTGAAAGAAAAGCTATGACCAACCTAGACAGCATATTAAAAACCAGAGATGTTACTTTGCCAGCAAAGGTCCATCTAGTCAAAGCTATGCTTTTCCCAGTAGTCATGTATGGTTGTGAGAGTTAGACCATAAAGCTGAGCACTGAAGAATTGATGCTTTTGAACTGTGGTGTTGGAGAAGACTCTTGAGAGTCCCTTGGACTGCAAGGACAGCAAACCAGTCAATCCTAAAGGAAATCAGTCCTGAATATTCATTGGAAGGACTGATACTGAAGCTGAAACTCCATTACTTTGGCCACCTAATGTGAAGAACTGACTCACTGGAAGAGACCCTGATGCTGGGAAAGATTGAAGGCAGGAGGAGAAGGGGACGACAGAGATCAAGATGGCTGGATGGCATCACTGACTCGATGGGCATGAGTTTGAGCAAGCTCTGGGAGTTGGTGATGGACAGGGAGGCCTGGCGTGCTGCAGTCCCTGGGATGGCAAAAGAGTCAGACATGACCGAGCAACTAAACTGAACTGCACTGCACTATTGATGACACTGTTTGATCCTTCGCTTATAATCGTCACTGTCACATTTCTCCATGTAAAGCTAGGCTTTCCCTTTGGAAAATGTTAATGCAAATAATCTGTGGAGCAATGCTCTGGCACCAGACAAACATCCTGTACTCAGTAACCTTTTACCTAGCATCCACTGAATCACTAATTGGAAACGGCAGTACATACTGTTCCAAAGGTTTCTTTATTTCCCTGGCTGTATTTTAAAAGCTTTTCCAGGTGTCTTTTTTTTTTTTTTTTTAATGTCTGTTCTTTTTTACACATTGCTCTATCCTTTCACAAAGATCTTGTTATTTTTTTGATGTTAAGCATAACAATTTTATGGGCTTCCCAGGTGGCACTAGTGTTAAAGAACCTGCCTGCCAAAGCAGGAGACATGAGAGACATGGGTTCAATCCCTGAGTTGGGAAGATTCCCCTGGAGGAGGGTATGGGGACCCGCTCCTGTATTCTTGCCATGGACAGAGTAGCTTGTCAGGCTACAGTCCATAAGGTCACAAAGAATCAGACACGACTAAAGAGACTTAGCATGCAGGCATGGATACCAGTTTTATAGAGTCCAATTGTTTTATTACCAGTTTAAGGGACGGCTTCTTTTTCTATAGTGGTTATATGTCTATGGTAATATGTTGGAGACCCTGGCATATGTAAGCATCTCCAATTTAACGGTTTTAACCTCTAAAGTTCTAGAGGTTTCATTATTCTCATACCATGGGACTCTTCTTGATCAGTTCCCCTTGTTGCTCTGATTACTCTATTGATTTTTGGCACAAAAGGAATTCTTGACTTTGAAAACTCAGCATTTGCTGCAGTTTTTATTGATTTTGAATCACTCGATATTAATTCCTTGATTTCAGGTTCCTGTAATAGGAGAATATTGGAATCAGAAACAAGTTATGAGGGCTAGAGTTTTATCACCCATGCAAGATCAGGAGAAATTCACTAGGTCTGTGCAAGGTTGAGGAACTAGAAATAAGGGCACCTGCAAATCCCATGTGCCCCAAAGCCTTGGGAAGCAGCAAGGAAGTTTGCAACTACCTGGACCAACAGGTGGAAAAGAAAAAAAGCTGGGGATGGGTCTAAATATACATTGCCTTCCTAATTCAGGAGGCACAGAAAACAACATAATGAATACCATGTATACTCGTGACTCATGTAAAAAAACACAAAATTTCTATTTTGTTGAAGTACCCCTGTCCAATCATTTTACTTTCTCTTCCAGAGGCAGCTTCTCTCCTGAACCTTAGTGTTTATCATTCCTAAGCATACTTTTATTCTTTTATTGCGTATGTATGTATCCCTAAACAATATCCAACTTGTCTCGCTAGTCTGATTTTCACTCAGCGCTTCACCAAGACTGTCACCAATGACTTCAGTTCAGTTCAGTTCAGTTTAGTCGAGCAATCGTGTCCGACTCTTTGCAACCCCATGAATCACAGCACGCCAGGCCTCCCTGTCCATCACCAGGAGTTCACTCAAACTCACGTCCATCGAGTTGGTGATGCCATCCAGCCATCTCATCCTCTGTTGTCCCCTTCTCCCCCTGCCCCCAATACCTCCCAGCATCAGTCTTTTCCAATGAGTCAACTCTTCGCATGAAGTGGCCAAAGTATTGGAGTTTCAGCTTTAGCATCATTCCTTCCAAAGAAATCCCAGGGCTGATCTCCTTCAGAATGGACTGGTTGGATCTCCTTGCAGTCCAAGGGACTCTCAAGAGTCTTCTCCAATACCACAGTTCAAAAGTATCCATTCTTTGGCGCTCAGCTTTCTTCACAGTCCAACTCTCACATCCATACATGACCACTGGAAAAACCATACCCTTGACTAGATGGACCTTTGTTGGCAAAGTAATATCTCTGCTTCTGAATATGCTATCTAGGTTGGTCATAACTTTCCTTCCAAGGAGTAAGCGTCTTTTAATTTCATGGCTGCAATCACCGTCTGCAGTGATGCTGGAGCCCAAAAAAATAAAGTCTGACACTGTTTCCACTGTTTCCCCATCTATTTCCCATGAAGTGATGGGACCAGATGCCATGATCTTTGTTTTTTGAATGTTGAGCTTTAAGCCAACTTTTTCACTCTCCTCTTTCACTTTCATCAAGAGGCTTTTTAGTTCCTCTTCACTTTCTGCCATAAGGGTGGTGTCACTCTGCATTTCTGAGGTTATTGATATTTTTCCCAGCAAATCTTGATTCCAGCTTGTGCTTCTTCCAGCCCAGTGTTTCTCATGATGTACTCTGCATATAAGTTAAATAAGCAGGGTGATAATATACAGCCTTGGTGTACTCCTTTTCTTATTAGGTGCTGGCAAATATAAAGGATATTTCCAAGTCCTCATCTTGCCTGTCCTCACTGCAGCTCTCCAGAGTTACTTCCTCCAACACTCTTTCCTCTGCTTGCTACTCCCTGGTTTTCCTCATCCCTTCAAACCACCCTCATCTCATTCCTTTGCCTCCTCCTTTGCCCTCCCTTAAGATGTTGGCATGCTCTGTGGCTCCGTGATGGTTCTTCTCATCTCAATCTATACTCTCTCTCTAGATCATATTTAGTCCCAGGACTCTGAATGTATCTACCTAAAATGACTGCCAAATCTCTATCTCTGGCCTGGATCTCTCCCTGAGCTCCTAACTTTCCTATCCAACTGCTCACTGACACCTCCACTCTGAAGTCTTCATACCTCAGACTCAACATAACTACAGTAACACTTTTTACCTAACTCCCCAAACTGTTTCCTTTATAACCCCACTCTCCTATTTTAGGAAATGGTCCACCACCTACGCAGCTACTCTAGCCAGAAACCAACAGTCAATCACGATTATCCTTTCTCCTTCACCGGCACATCCAACCTGTCCACCTAGAGGTAAACCAAGGCAAGCTCAAATTATCAGAAACTGATTTGCAATTGGAGAAACACATGCTGTAGCAAGATACAAGCAAGTTCACTGAGGGTTTGGGTGAGTTGTATTCATGGGCCAGGAGAACAAAGAGGAGAAAGACTGGCCAGAGTCCCAAAATATTAAGTTCATTGGCTTGACGATGGAGAATAATTTTTGGTGGATGTTCCTTTGATCAGGAAGTAAGTGTTTTTTTCTGTAAGCTAGGCAATTATGGGAAATTAGTCTCTAAGTTCCATTCTGTGGAGGGTGGATGTGTGAGATTCTCCATTTCATATCCTCCTGTTTCATTTAAGACTGAAATCTTTTCACAAACCCCATCAGCAAAATCCATTCACTCCACCTCTCCAATAACCTACACCTTTAATCCATTCTCTTGGCTACATTTCCAGTATTACAACCACAGGCTAGGCCAGCATAATCTCTTGCCTACTAAATGGTCACCTCACTTCCAGTCTTGCAACCTTCAAATTAGTTCTCCAAACAGAGCAAGCCCAATAAACAAAATCAAATATAACTCAGATCATGTCACTCCTCTGCTGAAAATTCTTCAGTGATTTCTCATGAGGATAAAAATCAAAATTATTAGTATGGGAAACAAGATGCTAAATTGATCTCACTCCTTTCCCATTCACCCATTGCCTTCCAGCCACGCTGGCTTCTTTCTTCAAGACCGTTCATTTCGACATTCCTTCTTATTCTCTAGACTCAGGTTATCACTTTAAATATTTCTCCCCTGGCCATTTTACCTAATGTAGTTTCCTCCATTTTTCTGTATTCCAGTTCTGTTTCCCTCAGAGCACTTAACCACACTTCGTTACTTACTTGTAATTTACTTTTGTTCCCTGTTCGCATTAAAAATGTTAGGTCGAGGGCAAGAACTATGGGTCCTGTTCACAATTACTATTTCCAGCGCTTAGGACGTGATAAGACACTCGATAAAACCAAGTGAACCAGGTCTTTCAGGCACTCCAAACGTAGTCCCCCATTATCAGAACTTAGCAATAGTATCACAAGGGAGAAAACATGCTCCCCATCGCACGAAAAAGCAAAGTTTGTTAACTTGTATGAGGTCACTGAGTAGGCAACTAATCAAGCTGAGGTTCGAACCCATGACTATAGGACCCCAGAACCCTCCCTCTCTCACATCACCCTGAGGTTTCTGAGTTTAAAGGACCCCAGCAGCGAAGCCGCTGGTTGAACTCAAGGAAAAAGAGACCTCCCACAGCGCGGGTTCCCAAAGCTCCCAACAGGCCCTGCGTTCAGCGGTCTGGCCAAACGAGTGGGCGGTTCCAGACGCCGGAAGGCGTCCCGGAGACTACGTATCCCAAAAGGCTCCGCAGAACGCCGCTGATTGGCGGAAGGGAGACCGGCGACAACGTGATGACGTTTCGGGACGCTGGCGCGCGGGATTTAAACTTCGGCAGTTTACGCGGCGTTAGGATTCCTAGAGTTGTGGTTTTCTGGCCTTTCGCGTATCCCTCACCGGAGCTCCTTCCTGCCCATGGACTCGTCGCTTCAGGCTCGCCTGTTTCCTGGTCTCACCATCAAGATCCAGCGCAGTAATGGTGAGGGGCGGGGTCCTGAGACCAAAGGGACCCGTGGGCTGAGACGACTGAAATTACCGCCCCTCCCCAAATGGCAGGCCCTGAATCACTATTAGGGATTCCCGCACACCCCTGGTCTAGGTCTCCTCACTGGCGGTCAGTCTTCCCTACCAACGGCCAGGGGCCTCTGCACTGACCATGCGTCTCCTTTCCGTCCTCCAGGAGTGGGCGGAGCCCCCGTGTCACTGGACCTTTCCGAGAAGTCAGGATTCCCTTCCCCTCCAAAGTTCTCCCCTGAAACTGCCCTGCTCTTGCAGGGACCTCGGTTCTCTGACCCCTCTACTCTCCCATTAACACTGAGCACTTACAGTATGTCAGACACCGGATTCAGGGTAATGGGACAAATGATGAGATCCCTGCTCTTCATTCAGGAGCTTGCAATTCTGCCCTCTCCTTTTCAGTTCAGAGGTATCTCAACTATGGCGGGTCTGATGATTCCAGTACCAGTATCATTAGAATAGTCAGACATAAAGGTCAGGAGATAGGGAAACCTGAGGGCGCTAGAGCCTCAGTGCTGTGTTGAAGAATGGCTCACCTAAGCACTAGAGACTCTCCTGCACAAACATACCTTCACCACGCTGTAGGCTCTTTTGAGTCGGGGTGACCCCTTATCCTCTACAGCTCAGTTTTAAGAACTGTTCCCTGCCTAGTTCACTGAGGAATATTCCAAGGGTGGGGTGCCAAGAGGTTTGTCTGCTGAGATTAGAAAGAAAGTCAACTGTCCCTTCCTTCAGGTCAACTTGACATTTGAGCCTCTAGGATACTAAAAGTGAAAAAGATAGGTAACTCTGGCCTTTTCATACTTTAGGCATAATTCACAGTGCCAGTATAAGCACTGTGAACTTGGAGAAATCCTGCGTTTCAGTGGAATGGAAGGAAGGAGGAGATACAAAGGGCAAAGAGGTGGGTTCTATGAGTGTGCCTCTACTACAGTTAAAAAGACATGTGTGGAAATGGAACTTGTGTCAGCTTTGTTTTCCATCCTGACTTGTCCTCCCCAATCTTAAATATGGTCCTCTTTGAATGCTTTGGGACTCTTGTTAAGGCAGCCTTGTTCTAAATTGAAGCAATCAACAGTTTCTGGTGTGTTTGTAGAAAGCAAACTGCACAGAATTCTAAAACCTTACTCACCCAAGCTAGCTTCTGAGTGCACACTACGTATGATGCTGATTTGGAGAGTAAAATTGATAATCTCTTTGGGGAGACAAAAGTATGTTTCTGAAACACCCAATAATAGAAGGCAACTACCGATGGAATAATGCGAGAGCAGGTCAGAGATGGAAACTCACTGAAGATGCGCTTGTTGGGGGGGTGCCAAAGACACAGTGAGGTGGCCCTCATGGGGACTGGTAAAGAAACTGG